>NC_143260.1:41821472-42127572 GCF_984573655.1 Nuphar pumila
GAAACAAGAACCAAAATAAGGCAAAACAATTCATAACACAAATTTTAATGTAAATCGAACAAAATGATTCATTGAAAAACTGCATCAAACACCTCTGATTAGAGGTTTGTTTGGACCTTAATCAGGTCATAACTTGTGACCTATCCACATATGGATCAGTTACTCCAACAATTTTCGAAATCGGTTTGACTAGGTCAAATTATATATATATATATATATATATATATATATATATATATATATATATATATATATATATATATATATATATATATATATATATATATATATATATATATATATATATTCTAGACCTTGGTTAATGTATATCATATATAATCTATACTATATATATAATATACCTTATATGAATAGGGTGTATGGGCTGGTCGACACCCCCATGGGGTCTCAACCTTTCTAAATTACAATTTGTGAAACTTGCTTGCTTGGCAAGCAAGTTTGACTTTTTAAACTAGTTTTTTTTTCTTTCTTTTTCCCTATTCAACTTCCTTTCTTATTCTTTTCTCTAGCATTCCCATTCTAGAAAGGCCTAGGATGGGATGCCCCCCGGCTCTTGGGAGGCTTACCTATGCAATTAGGTAAGTTTTGACTTTTGCTTAGGTTTTTGGTTTTTAGCTACTTTTAAAACCCCTTGTAATTTAAAGTTTTAATTTCATTTTTGTTTTTTAAATTTAATAAGGAGGTACTACATAGGATGGGATGGACCACCTATGGACTTCTACCCTCTTATTCAATTTAATTGAATTACATTTTTTATTTTAATTAATTATGTTTTAATTAATTTAATTTAATATTTTGGATTTCAATTCTTTCAAAACTAGAATTTATGTTTTATATAGAATAACTCCAAATGCAACTCAAATTATTTTTAAATGTATGAGAACTTCTTCTAAACCAAAATTTGTAAAGCTTAATTATATTACTTTTTAAAATTTCAAATTTTCAGAAATATATTTTGAAAATAATTTCCACTAGGGTTGAGAGGACTCCTTGGCGTTTTGAATGTATTCTATATATTTTTTTTGTAAATTGAATTTTAAACTCATGAAACTAAATTCAAATTTATTGAAATTATATTACATACATATCAAATTATCATAATTTTGTCTGAAATCATATTCGACTTTATTTCGATAAAATTTATAAATTATTTTATTAGATTCTATCTTTTTTCATAAATTTAATTTTGAACACGATTCCCACTAAAATCAACTCAAATCAACTATAATTTTTCATAAGATATTTTTTATCATTCATCTTAAGCTAAATTTGTATTTTTATATATTTTTTAATAAAATTTTTTATTAATTATTATTTTATTCATTAGAAATACTTTGAAGAATCACAAGTATTATATTCAAAATCAATTTAAAATTATAAATTCAATTTTAACAAAAATTCAAATTATTGTATAATTCAAACTTGAATTCACATTCAATTAAATCTTAATTTAAGTTAAACTGAAGTCCAAATCCAATTATAATATTCAAAATATATTTGTGTAATCTAAATTCAATCTGAATTCAATTTCCCAAATCGAAATCCAAATTTGATAAAACTCTAGAAATTGAAAGCGAAATCCAATGAGACTTCAAATTTAAATACGTACTAAATTCAAAACCGAACTAATATTGAAATTCATATTTTATTTCATTTAAGTTCAGCTTAAATCTAGATTAAATTGGATTAAAAATCAAAGCCCTGATTCAGAATAAATTCTCAATTTAAAATTTATCCTGAATTCTGATTAATGCTTGAATTATAATTTATTTTTTATCTTAATTTTAAATAATATTTTAGCCTTAAATTCACTATTATTTCTCATAAAATATTAAAAAATTATAAGTTTTACAGGTACTACCACCTAAAACTCATTGGTAGACCTGTTTCCTAACCTCCGTCGGATGGGGACAAGAGGGCTTTTAGCCCTCAAAAATTCAATATTTCCCACGAAGTTTGTACTGCCCTTCCCTCTCTTAGGAGGGCAAAGAGATCGAGATGGACCCCATCATCTCATGAGATCGGGATAAAACCCAGCCATCTCTGAGAGACAGGTTTTATCGGTGCCTCAAATGGACCCATGGTCCAGGGTTATCTTTATTAATAATTCATACGTCACATTCTAGTGTCATTATCTCACAGGATAACCCTTACAGTTGCATTGCTATCATAGCTAGTCGCAAAAATCCTTGACGAAGATCTCTACTAGCCATGAGTAAAATATAAAATGAAATGTATGAATGAACACCCTTGGAAACTTACAGTGGAACCTAACTAGTGATGCATCAGGTATTGAATCGAGATGGTCACTAAATTTTGTGTGATGTTTGCTATCAAGCCATATAATGCAAAAATAATTAAATTTGAAAGCTATTAATATGGTTCATGCATATAGGATAGGCATCTAGATGTATAACTATTCATTTCAATTTAATTATCATATGTTTAATTATTTAATTTGATTGTTGTTGTCATAAAGAAATATGAGTTGTAAGCAATTCTTTATTATTATTTAGATTAAATTATTTTGGTTATATGCATAAATTATGAGAGATTGTGAGATGTAAGCAATTCCTTATGATCATTCAATTATTTACAAATTAATTAGATTCATTTAAAATTCAAGTGATGATTATGTGAAATGAAATGTGAATATGCATTATTGAATACATAGTTCATTTGTGATTATAGAATGACACATAATTAAAATGTGTCTGATTGATGAGTATTTTTTAATGTCATATATGATATGTGTGTCATTTTTTTGTATGTGATCTCATACATACTAGAGACCAGGTAGAGGTCTACTAGTATGTATTGTGACATTAAGTTGTCTCACTTATTTTATTTAAAAAAATTCATGTTCAGAAAAATGAATGGACGGATGCTATAGTACATGAGGACTCAACTGAAATTTTATATAGATTAGGTTAATTTGAACTATCTTTGACCCTCAACTTTCAAACTGACTAGTCATACCATTGCATGTATAGGATCATGCTTTGATAGATGCGAATATGATTTCACAAAGATTAAAACTCTAAAAACTTCTAAATGAGCAAGACTCTTTGGCCATCTAGGCCGGAAAACGAGAACTCAAAGCGTATAAAAGCCTGAGACTTTTCATTATGATGCATTTTAACCTTTTGATTCCAAGGCTTGCATCAAACTGATCCATATTGAATATTTTCAAGTGGTCAATCATTTTTTTAAAGACTCTGAAAGAAAGAAATAGGACATGGGTTATTGAACTTTGGATAATTAAGATAATTAGTGATAACAATGGTAAGGGATGGAATGGTAATACTTATCTTCCTTCATTTTTTAAGGTAAATATACTTTTTTTTTTACTTTAAGCATCACGAGGCTAAAAAAGGTTAACAAAAAAAGTTGGGCGCAACATTCTTAAATATGATTCTTAAAGAAAAGAAAATAGGTTAAGGAATTCTGGGCATCTCTTTCTTGAGATCTTCAATTGCAGAGGAAGCACTGGAATTTTTAGAGTTTTCTTACACTTTTTTTTAATAATATTTTTTTGGCAATTTTTTATGAGAACCTTTGTTGTTTTATGCTCCTTTTTCATAAAATAAAAAAATGCCCCAAGATAAGGCCCGAATGGGTGGATTTTACTTTATACAATGATATGGCAAACTTAGTCTTTTTCAAGGATAATGAAAACAAGACTTTGGTGCAAAAAATACTAGTGTATAAGATGTATAAGTTCACATGACCGACCAAAGGAGGGAACGAGAAGGAAAGACAAAACATAAGGTAGTCTTTAAATCTTTTAGTTTGAAGAGTTTTTTCTCTAAGTGAACCATCATAGTCTTAAACCATAAACTATAAATTGTGCATGCCCGTATATAATTCATCCATTGTTATTTTTTGGCTTTACAAAGAGATTTATCTTTCTATTTCACTAAATGCTTTTTTATTTTATGGTATCTTCTTATAAAGGGATTTATCTTTCAAGTTTTCTCTTTATAATAATAGAAAAAAATCGACCATTGATAATGATGCAAGGAGTGAGATGAAGTGCATGTGAATTTCTCATAAATGCAATGATTTCTTGGAAAAAATCATTCAAAGCACAAAAAAAAATTTCAACAAAAAAGGCTATCCTTTAAAAAAAATTTATTTTTTTGGATTTTCAAGAATTTTAATTTTTTTAAATTTTCAAGATTTCATGTTTTTGCATTTTTTATTTTTTTGGATTTTTCAAATAACTATTTACAAAAGAAAATCAGAATAAATGATTCACATTCTCAAAAGATATAACAATGATGAATGTGTGACTTCAAACTATAAGAGGCTGAGAGCAAACCTGATCCGAATGGTGCATTGTTACCTCTTATGACTCTCTAACCTAATGTAGAGAACAAGGTGTGCTTTAGATTTGCTTCAACGATAGGCTATAGGTACTATGAGGATAGGTCCATGACATTTTCCCCTTGACTCATAGTCTCATTTTATCCTCCTTCATTCCAACCTTGATCTTTCAAGGAAATAAGAATTAAACTTTTGGTCTGATGTTGCCCCAGATATGGCTATGTGGAATAGAAGATGATGTCGATCTTTCACATTATTGAAAAAATCTGTTGACCTTTGGCTCTCTTGACTTAGCATAGATTTGCTCGGTATAATGCAGATTGTGGGTGACTCCTTCACCATTTTCAATATCATAAATAGAGATTTGAGTTGAATATGCGAGGTTTTTGGTTACTCTATGGATACTGCTCAAGGTCCAAGCTGAGATTAGAAGGTTGATAAACAACATGAGCATGGGAATGATGAGGTTGCATCTTCCTTTGACAAAATTTGAGTTATACTAAGGAGTCTCATCAACTTAACTTTCTTCTTCCTCAAGAGAGACATGATGAATTTCAATTTTCTGAGAAATCTCCATGACATGATCTAGACAGTTTATCTGAGCACAATCATCTGTGTCTACCAAGTTGGATGAGTCAAAACCTTCCATTGCATCAACAAATTCAAGATGTTCCTCTTTAATGGGATTCTGCGGCACCTTTTCTTCTTTTAAGGCAAGAGAACCAATGGTTGGTTTCAGCATACTTGAACCTTCATTTTCTAGAGCCTTGGTAGGATCATCCTCTTCTGGAGCCATTGGAGGACTTTCATCTTTTTAAGCCATGATAGGGCCTTTCTCTTCCTCTTTTATAATGTCAGCCTTAGTGGATGACTCTAATGCAATTGCTTTTTTTGAGACTTGGCCAAAAGTGTTCTCTTTTTTTTCCTCAATTGGAGTATCACAATGGTGGAACTGGGGACAAGCAAGCTATGGTGATTTTGACTATTGTGAGGATTAATTCTGATCAGCTAAGTCAATGTAAACTTTGGAAATTATGACAAAAATTTTTAATATTGGCTTAGCTTCGCTAATAATGTGGAGTTCTTTATTCTAGATACAACTTATTTCATCCAAAGCTTCTTTATTTTCTAAGATCAGTTCACCTTTGTCAATGTAGTCCTGGATTATGTGCTTGAGAGGAATACATTCTTCGGTGACATGGATAAGAGCCTGATGATATATACAGAACTTTGGGCGGTCCCTTCCTTTCATCTAGAGAGGGTTTGACACTTTAGGCAATTTAAATTCCATATTTCATAGCAATATATCCAGAACCCGATATTGAGTCTGCTAGATCTCGGTGAACTCTTTGTCTCTAGACCATCTTATATTTTGGGCTTACCCCTGGTTTTGCTTGAGAGACTTTCACTTTTTTCTTTCTCTTTGAGGAGTGACCACACTAACTTGGATCTTGGGTAGATCTTCCTTTTTGGATCGATCCTTTTCATACCTAGTGTTAACCAGAATCCCATCATATATGCCCCTTTTAAGGTTTGACTCCATCCAAGTAGTTGCATCAATAATCTCCACAAATGTATCATATTTTTAAGTGGTGAGAAGCTTTTTCAATGGTAGGTTAAAATTGTTCATGACCAAAGTAATGACATGGGATTCAACAATTGGATCCTTTATACAATGGTATATGGATCTCCATCAATTTATAAAATCTTATGCATCTCCATCCTTCTTTTGCCTAAGATTATACAATTGACTGATCGTCGACAGCATATCCACTTTAAATCTGAACCTTTCGATAAATAGATTCATCAGGGTCTTAAATTGACGGATTTGATGGACATCTAGGGTAGAGAACCAAGACAGAGATTATCCTTCCAAACTTCTTGGGAACCATCAGATCAAAACTCGATCATTGTTGAGACAATCTGAACAAGCATCTAGGAACAAGGTGATGTGGGTTTGGGGTTCCCAGTCCCATTGAACTTTATAAAATTTTGGGAGATCAGGACAAGAGGTTCAGTGTCCTGACTTAGGACGAAGTCTTGAACCTCATATGGTCTTCTCTCTCCTTTTGCTCTTTTTATCTGACAAATCACATTCCTCAATTTTTCTTTAAGATGGCAGACCCATTGCTCATACTCATTGGATCTGGGATTCGTTCGCCTGGCAACTGGTATAATTGGTGATTATGAAATTATGATGAATAGACCTTTCAGATTGGTACCTGTTATGCCTTACGCTTCTGGCTCTATTTGTAATTATGCAACTTAGCTTCATTTTTTAGGAAATGCTATTATAGACCTTGCATGATGGTTTTCAAAACTTCATTGGAAATTTTGATGGCTTCCAACATAGATTGATCCAAGAGTTCATTTGGCACACATTTATCTTTATCTTTTTTTTTTTTGTATTGGATCTCTTTCTTATCCTCTTCTTCTTCTGGTTCTAACTGATTCAGATCTTTCTCAGTGGGTTCTTTGATGGATATCCCATCAGATAGAAGCGCCCCCAAATCTTGGAGTGAAATTCTAACTAACAAAGCTCTTAACTTCTAAGTGCCTTTGGGTAACTTTCCTGGATTTCTAGATGGATTTTGGGTCACATACTCAAGATGGTTATGGTTATGAAAACCCTTATCCAAATCTAAAATCAGGTTCTTTGGAGGATCAATGAGATCCTTTTTGTAGAACCATGGTTTATGATCTAGTACACACAAGAGTTCAAACAAGACATATAGCATACAAATTAAGATTTTGAAAATAGGATTTCTAGTTCTCCTTGAATGCTCCATAGATCTGCGATGTTTGCTCTAAATAGATTATATTTGGATGGGCTTTCTCTACACCAGACCTTTTGCGATATAACTGAACTAAGATTTCTAGTACTGCAAGCATGTCACCAGCCTCCTTGGTCCACCACTGATATACCCAAGTTATAGGCTTCTTGTACTAGTGTCGGGATCCAGAGATCCAAATTATAAGAAAAATTGGGGGTTTTAAAAATTCAATTAGAAAGTAGAGTCTCTACAATCAAAGTCCTAAGAAAGAGGATACAATATGAAAACATGCATGAAGCAATACATTGTTTTTTCCCAAAATGATTTTCTATTTTTGTTGGAGGTTCAAGATTTTCTTAGGAAATTCTAATTGTTATGCAAATCTTCAATAATTTTTTCTAAGTTATTTTTCTAATTCTAAAACAATACAGCAAGGACACAATCAACCTATTATTTTTACCTAGGAAAATAGGAAATGCATATGAGAAAATGCTATGGTTTTGTGTCAAAAACAATTTTTATGCGTGAAAATAAAATAAATCAGATTTTGCATTTGGATATGGACCTTATCCAAAAGTCTCACCTGATCCAAACACCACACACAACACACAAGATAGGATGCAGACACTTGTCAAAGGAACTAGGGCTCCAAAACCCAAGAAAATTGGATCCGATCCTAAAGAGGTGTTTTTCTTGAAAATCACCTGAGTCTAGAAAATAACAACAAATATTGTTACGTATTTTTTACTAAGAAGATTGTAGAACATAGAATAGCTTTCAACAGAGAAAAGAACACATAAAATTATCTTTCCAATAATGTATGGCATGCCGAAAACTGATAAGTGGGTGCTAAGATATGACCCCAGAATTGCTCTTAAAGAAGGTGTTGAACAAGCATCAAGACACCTATTCCAACTGTTCTAGCCTATTTTATGGCCACCTATGTTGTAAATCCTGAAAATTGATAAAAAGAACATAAAGATTGGGAATTTGTTATCTTTTCAACTTTACTGAGATGACAATGATTTGATGAGCAGTTGGAAAGATGAGCTTCCTATGTAAACTGGTATGTATAAGAAGGATCTTTTAAGGCTTGAAAATTAACGGCTCGAAATTATTATAAATATTCATTTTTTTATTTGATTACAATAATCCAATAGTTGATTTCAAGCAAATGGATAATGCCAAATGTATTTGCCGGGTTAAATTTGCAAAAAGCCTCTCTATGCATACCAGTTTACTCTCTCTCTCTCTCTCTCTCTCTCTCTCTCTCTCTCTCTATATATATATATATATATATATATATATATATATATATATACACACACAAAATGATCATACTTTTTGGTTGTTAATGTATACAAAATGTGTGAACCTCCTTTTTACTAAATACTCCCACATTTGCTAATGTTCTTGTACTTGTGCGAACCTTTATAAAAAAAATAGCAGAGGTAGGAGAATATTTGCAAATACAGTATGACATTCACAAATAAAGAGTTGCAAATGTCATGCTATATTTGTGAAGGGGTAAAAATATCCAAAAAATCAAGAATCAAAACTTTAGATATACCGAGAATTTTGTCAAATTACTATGTATTTCAAGAAATATGCCATTTTGTAAGGACAATATGGTCATTTTCTATTTAAAATACTGCATATAAAAAAATATTAGTCAAATACATGTTTTCTTTTGAGCAAACAATGATAAACAGTTCCAATGACCCAGGTCAAGCAAAAAATACTTGAAAATGCGATTTATGGAGGTTGCTAAAGAAAAAAATGGTAGGACCATACTTAATTATATGAATATATATAAAACACTAAAAAGGTGAGATAAAAAGGGTCAACTCCATCGAGAATGAGGCCAACATCCGTTTGATGCAACTATTTTTGTCAAAGAAGATGTCTGACCTTCTAGATAGATCTATTTTCCTTAGAAAAAAAAAGAAAAAAGAAAAACCTTAAGGTCTATGACAGAGAGGCTCGAGTAGTAATACAGAAAAAGGGGGTTTCAGTTTCCAGTTGGCCACCTTATCAGAATTGGTAATCGTCCAATTACCTCTGCCAGCTTACCAGACTCAGAGTTCAATTTGGGGTCGAACAAAAGATGACTGGATGGTTGAATCATATTTTCGTAACCCATGTGTCTCAGGTTCGAATCCAGTTTGGGTCACGAAAGAAAAAAGATCGAGGATTCAATTGGACTCTTGGGTTGGGGGTAGGTTTGGCCGACCTAGATCAAGCGGGTAGGCCAAGCCTGTCTTGGTCCACCTGACCTATTTCGGTTGATCTGATGAGCAATCAACTGTAACATATGTAGAATAATAAAAGAAGAAAGGGCCGCCATCACGTCCAAGTCAGACTTGGCCCACCAGCAGCACCTACTAACCCCATGACCCATTTGTTTATTCAATAGGCTAAAATGGCATTTCCACTCAAAGAAGTTTGTTAGGTTTTCGGAGCTAACTCACTGTCAAAAAAACATGACGAACCTTTCAACCAAGTGCTTTTAGATTAAAGGACAAGATCGATCATGTTATCCACGTATGACTGCAGATATTCTTGGGTTAGAGAAACATGTGAATATATTTCAACGCTATTAGTTTCCAACCTATAGAGATGAAAATTAAACTTGGTGATGATGGTCATGCAAGACACCATTATATGCCGACTTGTTTGAAACGATAAGCTTTTGTTGGAAAAGCGCCACCCTGTAATGGAAAAACGCAAGCAAGCAAGCAAGCAAGCAGCAGCAGCAGCAGCATCAACACCCAACTCCCACTCGAGGGATCGATGCAGGGTGATCCGATCGAGCCATCTGTTTCTTGGGACATTTTGACACAAAAAGACAGAGATATTAGGTGATTTTTCTGGTGGCTCATCTCGTTTGTTTCCCATGCCAAGTAACCAATATTCCTCCCAATTTAAACCCCAACTCACCCATTTGGCTTGTTGACTCCACGCACGCACGCGTTCAACGTTCCTGTTGATGTCTAAGAGAGAACGAACAATCACGTATACGCACGCAACCATGTGATCGATCGGGCCTGTGGTGGCAAGAATTGGTCACTATATATTGGCAAAAGGCAATTGAAGAATTTGCCAAATTCAAGTTTGGGCTTAATGGAGCTTGCGAATACAGGACTGGTGGCATACAAGCCTTTGCTTGACCAAACAAGGTCTTGTGCAAGATCAATTGAATTAATAATATGCAAAAAAGAGTCGGCTTGAGTGTACCCACTTGTGGCAAAACTTCTCTCCTGAGTGACATTGCAAAATTTTAATTGGATATGCCTGTCATCAATTTCAGCGTGAGAAAAAGGAGAAACCTAGCTCAGCAGAATTAAGTACTCGACAATTTGTAAGTGTGAACCTGACAGAACACAAGCCTACAGTATCACAAATACAACCAAGCAAAGAAACACAAGAAATTCGTGCGATTGGGATTCCACTCTCAAAATGGCTGATTTCCATGTGGTCTACATTAAATCCCTCTTAGATGTACTAAACTGAATATAAGGGCTGCCACACTCTTTAATTGGCAACTTAGCAGTCGGGGGCTGTACTTGTACGTTAGCATATTAGCTATAATCTTCTCAAAATTTCCTTGATTTTCATTTAAGTTTAGGCATTTGGGTGTCAGGCTAGCCAAAAGTCTGATACTATAAGAAATTATCTTTTTACTCGCGCGTCTCTCATGTGCACCAGTAATACATCTTTACTGGTGCAAAATATGTTTACGCCAGTAAAGCGCGTCATTGTAACGCCCCTGATTTTTAAGCCATTAAAGTGCATCATTCACCTTAAAAAAATAATAATTTCATTCATTAATTCTAAACTCTATATAGGGAACTCATTTTTTTTATAGATAAGGTTTCCCAAATCCCAATCTAAGTAAACTACCTGAATCTTAAAAAATATAAAACTCTTCTTAATTATCCTAATATAATAAAATCTAAATTTCAGATCCAAGATCAATTACAAAACTATCCAAATACTAAAAATATTTCAAATGATAAAAAATAAAAAATATTAAAGTGAATCCAAATGGATCTTTATGGACTCAGGTCTTCTTCTGCTTCGCTCCTGCATCATTCTTCTTGGGTTGGAAAAGACTTGCCGATCAAGTTTGAATTATGCTTTTGCTTTTTTGAGTTACGGATCCACAATACGCAACTTGACCTTTACAATACTCCATAACTTGAATGGGTCCTATTGAATTGGCTTCAAAATATGAGAGAAAACTCGACACACTATTTTTGAACTATCCCTAGTCATTTTCTTTGGCTTTCCATTGATCTGGATCAAATGGATCCGAGAGGATGACATTCTATTTTGCATCTAGTTGGTTATGAATCAGATCCAATGGCCTTGGGTCAAGTGTGCATTGGCTTTCGGTATAATGGTTTAAAATGGATTGGGACGAGTCACGTGGGGTGGCCTTTAGGTCACTAACAAGTACTGGATCCAAATATATTGGAGGTGGATCTAGTTATATAATGTGTTTTAGGTGGGAAACAACTGAGAAAATACATAACTTAGGGTTAGGTTGTGTTGAGTTGAAGAATGGTTACTAATTGGTTTAAAAGGATATTTTGGTTGAATGGGGGCCAAAAGTAATGGGTTTGAGGATTGTTTAGATGGGTTTGGATAAGAATCAGTGTCCAAAAGAGTCCAAATTGAGGATGTTGCAAGAACTAATTTCACAACCAAAGGAAATCGGCTTGAAAACTTAGAACTGGTTTGAAAAACATGATAACTAGTCTCATCAGCACTAAAATAGGCTCGGAAAACATTAGAACCGTTTTGAAAGATTGATGCAAATGAAAACTGGTTCTCTTGAATCAGTTTTCTTACCATAACCATCAAGTGGCCATTGCCAAGACCCATCCACGTTAGGGTTAGGCGAGCAATGATTTTGGTGGTGATGGGAGAAGGGTTGGATGACAGTGGTATTGACTTTGCTGGCGGTTTTCGAACTGCAGTTTGTTGGTGGAGCATCTTTATTATCAATGTTATTCTGCTGCATTGAGTCTAATCTTTGGTTCAACTTATCATATAATTGATCCCTCTTTTCATCGGATTCTACACTCCTCATGTGCGTTTTCATGATTTCTCCGCTTTCATTTTTCAAGATCGCAGGACTTCAGCTCTGATACAAATTTGATGCAAATCGAACCCTCGATTCCTAGAAAAAACTATATGTTATGCTACTCCTACCAAATTTATGCTATGAAAGCATAAACAATGAAAAATTAGGAAAAATAATGCATAAACTCTTAACTCTACATAGAGCTTTCATCTTTTTTTATGAAAATTAGGAAAAATAAAAAATAATAATTTCATTCATCAACTCTGAACTCTACATAGAGCTTTCATCTTTTTTTATAAATGAGGTTTTCCAAATCTCAATCCAAGTAAACTGCCTAACTTGATAAACTTTTAAAAATATAAAACTCTTTTTAATTATATTAATCTAATAAAATTTGAATATAGGATCCAAGATCCTTTATAAAATTATTCAAATACTAAAAATGATCTAAATGATAAAAAATCCGAAAATATCAAAGTAGATCCAAACGGATTCTTATGGATCCAGGTCTTCTTTGATCTTGCATCACTTTTGCAACTCATGGTTGTGAATGTTCTCAAAATGTATGAGCCTCCTTTTAATAAAATCACATAAAGGGCACATGCAGGATATTTGTTAATGTTGGAGTATTTAGTAAGACGTCTCCATCTCCATGCAAGGCAAGAGGAAGGTTGTATTGTATTTGCAAATATCTTTCTACTTGAAAAAAAATGACATAGGCAAGAGGACATTCACAAATATGATTTGCGAATGTAGTACTATATTTGTTAATGTCCTCTGCATGTGTTATTTTTTTTTGGTAAAAAGAAGTTTGCATATTTAGGAGACATTTGCAAGTATGAGTTTCAGACGTCGTGTTATATTTGCAGAGGGGGGAAAAATATCTTAAACAAATCAAGAATAGAAATTTTTGTTATATGATAAATTTTTTCAAATTGCTAGGTATTTCAAAAAACATGTCAAATTGCAAGGACAATACAATCATTTTTTATATTTTAAATAAGTAAAAAAATCAATTGTTGATATTATACTAAAATTTAATGATAAAAATATTTACATTTTCACATCAAATCAATGAGAGAAAACGTGTTTCTTAGTAAATATGCAATATAAAACACATCTAACGGTTCAAACTGAGGAAAAAATATTTGAAAGTACAATTTTTAGATGGTCCTAACAGGACATAACGAAGGAGGTAGGACCATCTCTCTCTCTCTCTCTCTCTCTCTCTCTCTCTCTCTCTCTCTATATATATATATATATATATATATATATATATATATATATATATATATATATATATCATGAACTTACCAATGGGGCCTCTGCTTGTCCAGTAGGAGCAGCACGTCACCCTGTGTTGGGACGTTGCAAGTTCAAATCCCAATGGTATGGTTTTATAACTCGTAGGGGTCTGCCTAACCCCAGCTTGCCTTTAAAAAAAAAATGTCATGAACTTAATGATTATTTTGTTCTTTTTTTCCTTCTGAGAAAATATGTTCTTGGATAGCTCAAGTTTCCGCAAATGACAAGAAAACCGTTCAACTAAAATCATGCCCACAAATTTTTTCAGTCAATACCTGTCGTGTAAGTTGAGGGTAGACTAAGCTCAGAGTGAGTCAGTCAATCAACGTCCAGACCATCCATTTCCAACGTCTACCGAAGTTAGAGGCCTAATTTGGTACTATACATGTTAGAACGGGTCCAGGTTTCTTGTGATTTGATGGACCGGACCATTCGCCCAAACTAAACAGAGATCGCGTTTTTTGTCGCGAGGGCTTCAAAAAATGGACTTTTACTCTTTTTTTTTTCTGTTAAAAATCTGAAGAGACCCAGAAGGTTCTTGATTTTTTTGGGCAACAACCAAAGTAGGGTTTGTCTGAGGTTCCAATATTAGAGATTAGGTCCAGTAACGGACAGGGCTAGTCATGGCCGGCCCGGTATAAAAATGAGACTGAAATGCAAATTCTTTTAGCAGGCCTTGATTGGGTCCATGTATAGGCTCAAAGCAAATTGGTCTCGGCTAGGCTAACCAATGACGTAGAGGACCAGACAGGTTCAAGCTTAGTTGTCTATTTCGCCCTTATAGGTCCAACCCAAAAAAGCCTTTCAGTGCCCGGACTAATCCATGTACCCTCTGATCTGATTTAAAATATCAAGAAATTCTTAGGCCTTTCGTGTTCCTAAGGCTCTGTTTGGATTCATGGAATTACGCAGAACCGAAATTCAATTTCATCAAATAAAATCCTTCTACCAAAAAACAGGAGAAAAGAGAATTTCGAAACATATTGGATTCCAGTTCCACCAATTTCCTACAGGGTTGAAAAACAAGGAATTGTTTGAATCCAGAGACACATTTATTGATGTCTAGCGAAAAACCCTCAAGAAATATGAATGCTGGAGGCAGGACTTTTTATCAAGGTGGGGATCCACATATACAAATGTATAACACCCAATATTGTTTGGACCTTAACTGGTACAGAATCCATGAAGTTTGGGCACCTAACCTGACCCGTTGGCAAGCAGCCATATGAATGGGAAGCAGATCAGGTCATGCTGAACATGAGCGTTTTTGCTCTTGCCGATATCGTGGCCATCCGATTTGCATTTTAAAAAGCTCAAAAGTCAACAAAACCACATGGCATTCATCCAAAATGCAAACAGACGGCCATGATGTCTGCACGAGCAAAAACGCTCATGTTGAGCATCACCTGATCTGCTTCCAAAGAAACCACACCCAGCACAAAGACTTGTTCGTGCTGGCTACCTAAGGTCGTCGAGCAAGCAGCGTAAAACTCTGAGGGTAGTAGGACCCCTGCCCCTGGGGCCTATGCTATGCATTGGCTTATGTAGAGAGGCAACACTCATGAGAATCGAACCTTGACTGCCAGTCTAGCAGCTAAGGCCCCACCCCACTAAGCCAACCCCCTTTGTGGCAAAACTGGATATAACTTAAAAGTAAAATTTTTAAACCTTTTAACATCTTTTTACAATGGAAAAAAACAAAGCAAGTTTGTCTACGACAAAGCTCGTGTGAAACATTGTCCTGGTAAGGAATTTGAAAACGAAGCCTGTGTCCATATGAACTACTCGGATCCATTGCGTCTGACTCAAATAAATAACCGAAGCAAAACTTATCCGATGGATAACATTTTATTCGGGTCGGGTATGGTCGACAACTGACCGGTTCTGATAATTCGATTATTTCATCGCGAGCGAACCATACCGACGGTGCCCACAGATTCTCTTGGTCCGACGACCCCCTTTCCCCGCTACCCGACCCATTGCAAGTTGCCGATTATTTGAATCCGCCGTGGGTTCAATTCGGCCAAGAATTGAGGAAGGCAGCGGGATCGTTCCTTCACGAGCGAAGCGACGGACCTAACCGAGTTGCGTAAACTTTCAACACCCGTCCTTCAAGTTTCTCAGCGTATGACGTCGCCACGTGGTGTTATGGCTCCCCTCCTTTCAATCTTATTATATATACTGCCTTGCCCCCCCAACGGGAATTCCAAAGCGGAGGAAGAGCCCTTCTTTGAGTTGGGACACCAAACACACTCATACTCACTCGTCTCTCTCTCTCTCTCTCTCTTTGAAAATGCAGTCAAGCGAGTCAGTACTCACATCCTCTCCCTCCCCTTCCTCCCCATCATCTCCAACACCTGCTGCTCACGCTCATGCTCCTACTCCCATTGCCTCTCCTTGTGCTGCCTGTAAGATCCTTCGCCGCCGATGCGCCGAACAATGCATTTTAGCCCCCTACTTTCCGCCCTCCGAGCCCCAAAAGTTCATTACGGCTCACCGAGTTTTTGGTGCTAGCAATATCATTAAGCTCCTTCAGGTACTTCAATTTATCTATCTTTACTACATCTTTAAATTTCCAGAGATGCGCTTGAAAAAAAAAAAATTTCTAAAAATTGGTCTCGAGTACAGCCAATGCCCACAGTTCTTGCAATTGGGATGAGGCTTGATGATGATAATTAATGATGTTTTCGTTTACCATAAACAATTAATTATAGATTACCTACATGATAAAATTGTGATTTTTGAAGTCTTGAATTATGCAAGAAAGCCCCTTTTGCGAATGCATCAAAGTCTTTGTCCTTTCTATCAATTAGGTGCCAATTTAGTATGTATATGCCAAAATCTGGTACGTGTCCTGTCCTTTCAAAATGTGGTTTATGATTACGCAATAATTATGTTTCAAAATGTGGTTTATAACTCTTTTTAAGGAATATATATATATATATATATATATATATATATATATATATATATATATATATATATATATATAGATAGAGAGAGAGAGAGAAAATATGTACGGTGGTACACCATAGATCTAGCCACTAAATGGTAAATTAAATCTAACCGTATGGATGTGCTGGGCATGATTTATTTTATAATAAATATGGCTTTATCATGTTTACTACAATATGTTTACCAACCAAATATGTTTGATGGTATGAATCTAGATTTTCATAAGTTTTTTTGCAAATCTAACCCTGCAGATGCATTCTGCATTGTCCATTTGTTAGAAATTAACTGTTGGATGATCATAATCCGTTCAAGAAATGCAATTTTTTATGCTTAAATATTTATAAAAATTCTAAGCCATTGATTTTCAATCCTTAAAAGATCCTTCTTTATACATTGTGACTGGATGATCCAAGAATCTATTTCTATAAAACCAAGCGTCTACATACATCCATACGGTTCAATTTTCTAAAAAAGTAAAAAAAAAACTATAAAAATCTTGGTTCGTACCGGTAAACATATAGCTAGCTTGCTAGAAATTCTTCTGATAAAGTGTTTTCTTTTTTGTTTGCATGGTTTATTTCAGGATCTTCCAGAGTACCAGCGGGCAGATGCAGTGAGTAGCTTGGTGTATGAAGCAAATGCTCGGACCAGGGATCCGGTGTATGGCTGTGCAGGAGCAATATTTCAACTACAAAATCAATTGAGTGAGCTACAATCGCAATTGGCGATGGCCCAAGCCGAGATCCTCAACATGCAGACCCAGCAAGCTAATTTGGTGGCTCTGTTGTGCATGGAGATGGCCCAATCTCAACAACCCATGTCCCAACCAAGTGATACTTTTGCAACCAGCAACACCACTTTCCAACTCCAGTTCCAGCAAGGAAACGGTGGTTTTTTGGATGATGCTAATACTGGAGCACTATGGGAGCCTCTTTGGACATGATCAGCCTCTCCTGGGTTAATTTTCTCAAAAAAAAAATTAATTTGGTAGCTGGGGTAATGGAGATTAAAGCAACAGTTCAAAAGGTTTATATATATATATATATAAAGAAAAAGTTAAAAAGCAAACTGATTGACTAAAATAAATAAAAAAATTCATGGTGAGGTGAATAACTGAGATTGAGAAACAAATCAATTCGAGCATGTATTGGCGCTCCCCACATGTAATCTTGAAAACGAAGGGCATGAGAAAGGGAGGGCCTCTTGCTCTTGTGTAACGGTCAACTTTATACTAATTCTAGAAAATCCTTTATTTTCTCTCTCTCTCTCTCTCTCTCTCTCTCCGTAATTCGTAATGTTCAATTTTAAATAATTATCTGGTTGGAGGTTGGTAGTGACGATGTTGCATTTCAAACTGGCTGCTTACTTTTCAAACCTTCGGCCTTGATCAATACCACATGCCAACCTTTGAGTAGAAAAAGGTAACTCCAATAAACTGTATCATATAGGCTTGGCAACTCTTTTTGGTTTTTTTTTTTTTTTGATAGGCAAGCGGGGGTTAGGCAGACCCCCACCAAGTTGCACATTGTCCCATTGGGTTTTGAACTTGCAACGTCCCCATCATAAGATGACGTGCACAAACTGCTCCTACCACACAAGAGGAGCTCCGTTGGTCAGGCTTGGCAACTCTAGCAAGAAGAGAGTATCCATCTTGCCCTTCTTGACAAAGATATCACTAATGATGCCTGGTTTCTCATTGATGCATATGTTCTACTGCAAACTAATGCCATAAGAGGAGGGCACTTTTGTTGCGAATAGTCAAAATACGATACTGCGGAGATGATGAATTTTTTCTCTTTTGCAAGCCAGTTCTTTGTTGGTGCTTTGTCAAAACAAAGGAGCTTTCCCAAACCAGATGGATGATACCATGCAACTGTAAACCAATCGACCGCGCACATGCTTTGCATGACCCAAAGAGCGACGAGGCACATGATAGTTTTCATTGACACCTGTGACAGATAGCAATGATTGTACGTTAACTGGATATATATGAACGGAAGTATGAACATGGGTCTTTATAGGGTTAATATTTGCTACCTTCGTAGAGCGGGAGTATGAACATAGACTTTCATGGCTCTTTATAGGTTTAATATTTGCTACCCTCGCAAGTAAGTAACACACTATTTAAAAATGTAATATTTTTTTCCAAATTTTTTACATATCTGACCTTGTTGATGTGATCTAGATATTATGTTTAGTAGAGAAACGGACCTTTGGATCATATTTTATTAACATATATGTAAGATTTTATAAGGGTTGAAAAATCAATAGCCTAAAATATACTAAAATTTTAACCCCCCCCGCCAAAAAAAAAAAATGTACATTGAAAAAGTATGTTCAAAGGTTGATTCCTAGTATTTTGACCATGCTGAACACATATATGAGGTCAGTTTTAGTCAAAACAACGTCTCCCTGTGAGTTCTAACTAGAGGCATCCTTACCCATGAAGGTACCAAATGTTCTAACTAACTAACTAACTAACTATATATATATATATATATATAGAGAGAGAGAGAGAGAGAGAAAGAGAGAGAGAGAAATATAGGCATTTTCAATACTGTTTTTGCAAATCCTATCATGTGGATGAGATTGGCATGGTGAATTTGCTAAGAATCAACCATTGGATCATGTATTTTTGATGAAAAATTTGATTTTAAAACCTTAAAAAAATCACTTTTATGCATCAAAATCCTATGCAAGAGAAGGATATTATAAATCCCAGCATGTAGATCACATCTGTAGTTAGATTAAAGAGAAAAGGACAAAAAGTTTATGAAAATAGTGGTTCACAATTAGTTCTCATATTCTAGTGATTCACATATATATATATATATATATATATATATATATATATATATATATATATATAATGAGAGAGAGAAGGGTGTATTCTCGAACACCCAAAAAGTTCCACCAAAATTAAACTTCATTATACCGCTGATCATGAACATGATTAGTGGTGCAATATTTGTTTGCGCTCAACAAGCTTTTAGTGGCGGTCAACAACAACTGCTAAAGGCATTTTTTGCCTACAGTTGGCATGTGCTGGCTCGTTTGACACTTGTCCACTATTTTTTTGGTGTGCTGATATATATATATATATATATATATATATATATATATATATATCAGCACACCAAAAATATATATATGTGTGTGTGTGATCCTTTGGCCCATTTTTCGCTAGGTCTTGTTAGGCCCCTTCAAAAATTATAGTTTTAAGTATTTTTCTCAAGTCTAACATCATAGATG
The DNA here is from genome assembly GCF_984573655.1 of Nuphar pumila. Taxonomy (NCBI): domain Eukaryota; kingdom Viridiplantae; phylum Streptophyta; class Magnoliopsida; order Nymphaeales; family Nymphaeaceae; genus Nuphar; species Nuphar pumila. The sequence goes on from NC_143260.1 coordinate 41,841,201, forward strand.
TGATCTATAGGTTTTGTTTAGTCAGAGCCGGCTTTTGGATCACCGAAATCTGAGTTGTATACAGGCTTTTCGAGTGATCCAAAATCAATGGTAATAAAGATAGCAGTTTTTTTTGCTCAAAAAAATATGGTTTTTCATCAAAAAATCATGATCAAAGAGTTGATTTCCACTAAATTGAGCATGGTAAACATATCCAACAGTTAAGTTCTATCATAAAACACTTAAAACCTATGAGGCAGAATGAGAAATGGGGACTAATATGTTCGGTTCTTATATATATATATATATATATATATATATATATATATATATATATATATATATATATATATATATATATATATATATATATATATATATATATATATATAGACTAGGGGTAGTTGTTCGATCCAATCCATGCTTATTGCTAGCATATTGGGCTTCTAAATCAGTTTCTAATGTTTTTCTCAAATCGGACCATACATGTGTTCTACATACTTGATTTTATAAGAATGGATTATGACAGGATTATGCCAGTAAATGTGCTTTCCAATTTCATGATAGATTTTTGCTGGTGTAGATCTGCATCAGTAAAAGTTATTTCCAATTTCATGAAGATTTTTGCTGGTGCAAAACTGCTCCAGTATTATATTTTTTCTGGCATAAATTTGCGCCAACAAAAACAATGTTTCCTGGCGGTGTAAAGTTGTGGCAAAAAATGCATTAACGATGATGCTTTTCCTGGCGCATACTTGCGCCAGTCAAGGTTTTTGCTGGCGCTATTTGTGCATCATCCAAAACGGTTTTCTTGTAGTGTCTTGGATCATCTGATTCCGATGAGTGGAAGGGTTTTTATAAGATTTGAAAATCGATGGTGCGTGTACAATTTTCATAAATATTTAAGTTAAAAAATTTACATTTTTTTATTGAAAAAAACATGATCCAAGTGTTATTTGATGAAAAATTGACCTTGTTGAATGCTTTTACGAAAAACAACTCAAAGCCCTCATTTGCTTGCAATAGGCTCCTAATATTGGTAGACACCTCTCTCTCTCTCTCTCTCTCTCTCTCTCTCTCTCTCTCTCTATATATATATATATATATATATATATATATATAGTGATTTTGGACCATGATATCATACGGTGGGACACACTCCTGTTTGCTAATTAAGATCTAGCCATCAAGAGGTAAATGTAACGGAACTTATGCATTTAGCATAGTTTATTTAGTACATTTGATATATATATATATATATATATATATATATATATATATATATATATATATATATATATATATATATATATATATATATATGGCCCTAAGAACTGAGAATATGATAACTATTGTGTGAACTGAGATTTTCATGGGTTTTTTTCTCTTTTCTCTTAGATCTAGTTGTAGAGGTGTGATCTACTAGTTTGGTTTTATATAGAACGACTCTTGAATCATCTGATTATGATGCATAAGTAGAATATTTTAAGACTTGAAAAACAACTCTCAGGATTTTTATAAATATTCAAGCATCCAAAAATCATCTTTTTCATCATAAATACATGATTTAACAGTCTTTTCTTAGCAAATTCACCATGTTGAACACATACGTATGCTCAAATTTTATAAAAAAAGAAATATTGTAAATGCTCCATTGATACGGTACTCATATTCCTGCGGTTAAAATTAATGACATAGCCCTAATAATCCTGCCATCCAAATTCAACTACGCATCTACAAAGCTTAAAAATAAATTTAATTCTTAGTATCTTCATTAGACATAATTAATGAACATTTATCATAATCTCTCTCTATCTCTCTTTATTTATATATGGGTTCTTCTATGATGGTATTGTACCACCATAGCTTAAGGTGGTACACGCTTGATTTACATAGATGTATTCTCCAAATGCCAATTTTAACCATTGGATTATGTCCAAATTTTTCCTTTGCAGCCTATGACCAACAGAGGTTCCTCTTCATTGGTGGTTGATCATGCATTTATTTTAGCATTTAACTCATATTAATTCATGCATGATCCAATAAAGAATCACATTAAAATCCCATGTTTATTGTTAGTTTCGAGAAAATGCGCGAAAAAGATATAATTCAGAAAAAACATAAATTGCAAGTTAATTTTTTGAAGTAGTATTGTTTAGAAATTAGTTTTTCATATTTTTCATTAGGATTTAGATTTTTAATCTAATTAGGTTCGAAAAAAATAGATTGGCACAATAGTTTTTAGGAAGTTTAGTAGTTTAGGCAAATAGTGTAGATTTTGAGGTTTTTAGGAAAAAGTTTTCTTTTAAACTCTTTTTTAGAAATTGTAAAAATTAATAAGAGTTAGAACAAAACCCCTTCTCTTTAAATATCCCACGTATGGGATTAAGAGAGGGGTCCTCCATTGCTCAAACATGAACCCTTCTTCTCAACCCCTCTCTTCCTTCCCTCTGGTTTCCTTTCCCCTCTTTCCTTCTTCTTCCCTTCTTCCTCACCGGAGTTCTTGACTTCTCACCGGGTTCCATCGACAACAAAGGAGCAACCACCTCTCTTCTCAACCTAATCCATACGTAAGCATCTTCTTCTCTTCTCCTCTTCTTTTCTCTTCTCTTCCCTCTCCAATTCATTAATTTTTCTTTTGATGTTGCATTTCATTTCACAACACATCCAATTGTTTCATTTCATTTCACGGCATCCTGCATTTTGCATTCCATTACATTTGTAGTTGCATTGCATCTTATCTGCATAAGCATCAATATTTTTTTTTCTTTTTTTTATTTATGCATCACATATAATCTACTCCTCTTGCATCTGTTGTGAAAGAGGAAATCTGGATCTGCCGGAATACCCCATCACATCTGCTGGAATCCCTTTTGTTGCTGTCATGAACTGCTTTGTACGCAGTCTGTCGGATTCATTCCCTGTTCTGCCGGAATTTGGTTTCACCGGACTCTGGTTCATAGAGGAAATCTGATTGACTCTTCAGATCAACCTTCGCCGAATTTGCTGGAACTTCCATTTTTGCCATGAAAGCCATTTCACGACACCTTTTTAGATCCCTATTCACGGCAGCCATTTCACCGGCTGAACTTCACGGTTGTTGTGAATTTCATGATAACTGCTATTTCACTGTTAATCTGGTCTGATTCACAATGAAATCGGCAAAGCCATTTCATGAAAGTCATTTCACGACAACTACTATTTCACTGTGAATCGGGTCTAATTCACAGTGAAATTGGCTGAGCAATTCACAACTGAGCATTTCTGGCTGAGCTGATTTTGCATTTCAGGTTGACCTGATTTTCACTACACGACTGGGTCCGATTTGCATCTCCGACAGAGCTTCCACGACTGCACTTCATTTTCACTACACTCAATTTGCATCTCTGGCAGAGCTTCCATGGCTGCACTTCATTTTCACTTCACGACATTACATTTTAGGTATTTTTTATTTGAGGCATCGCATGTTATGCATTTTAGGCATTTTTTCTTTTCACATTTTTGCATATCTTTCATTTTGCACATTTTTGCGTATTTTACATTTTTAGCATAGTGTTAGTTTTTCGTCTTTCGTTACTTGTGTGTTCGTGTTTTGCAGGAAAGTGTAGAGAGAAGGAGGCAAGCGAGCAAGATATGGTGGCACGCATTCGATACATGACACGAGGCATGAGTGTAGAAGACATTTTTAGTTCTTTTTTTTAGATTAGGAATGTAATTTTCACTTAATTTTGGAGTTGTAATAAAACCATTTTAAACCCTCTGCGTAGGGTCACATTGATGTAATAGTTAAATTGTTTTTTTTTTGTAGTTTTCTTCTTCTTTTTTGCAATAAAGCATAGTGTAGTTTGTATGTTTGAATACAAAGTATCTCCCGTTCCCTGAGATTGACCCAGACTCCACCACTCGTGCGAGCCGATTTATTTTTGGTGTGTGGATTTCACAGATTTTCATACAAAATATTGTTTTAAAAAGCATTTTCATAAAACTCACATCAAATTTCGGTGTCATTGTCGGGGAACGGTGAAATACGAGTATTCACTTTATTGACTTGTGTTTGTTCTCATATTTTAGGTTGTTAGTTTATTTTCAGTTCATTATTCAGGATTGCTTAGTTTATTTTCCTATTGATTAATTAGGATTGCTTAGTTAGTTTTTATACTTAAGATTAGAACCACATGTTTGTATAATGTAGAGACCAGTTTACTTTTCCTGCACAACCTACCTATTAGGATACCGTTAGAGGTGACTACACATGATTGGTACCGTGCTCTTAGTTTGCTTTTCGCAAATTTCTCGCTGAGTGTAAGTCTGTGGTGTTTTGTTTATTTCTAGATTTTCATTATTGCATTTTGTTTTACTCGCTTTGTGGTTTGGCTGCTTAGTGCATTAGTTAGGTAGAAAACCCAAATTTAGGGTGGTTGCCGCACCGGTCTACTCTTTGGTGCATACAAGAGCCATGATCGCTCGACCTCGAGCTTTTTGAGCCTATTGACGGTCCCGAGTCTTTCGTTAGGAGAGCCCATCATCCCATCATCATGGTCGACGATCATCCTTTAATTCATCCTCTTAGGAAGTATTTTATGCCAAATTAGTACACTCTCGCCTCCTGCATCACGAGACCTAATGTAGGAGCGAATCTGTTTGAGATCAAGGCCAGTATAATCCAAATGTTACCATCTTTCTATGACCTTAACAATGAAGACCTCTATTGTCATCTTGATGAATTTATCGAGATTTGCTCTACAATGCAGATCAATAATTTTGGGGATGACGCATTGAGGTTGACGTTGTTTTCGTTCTCCCTCAAGGATAAAGTCAAGCACTGGCTAAAGGCAATTACCACTTGGGAAGGAATGCAGCGCGAGTTCCTCAAAAAGTACTTTTCAATTGGTAAGACGAATCAGTTTCGTAAAGCCATAACCAAGTTTTCTCATATTGAGGGAGAATAATTCCACGAGACTTGGGAGAGGATGAAAGATCTTCTCCGCAAGTGCCCCCACCACCAGGTGCCCCGTTGGCAACTGGTGCAGTATTTTTATAATGGCCTGATCGAGAAGGACAAGAAAATGGTTGATTCGTCATGTGGGGGCACATTCATGCTCAAGAGTGAGGATGAGGCATGGACTTTGAGTGAAAATGTCATGCATCATGCCTTATCTTCACGGCTCGATAGGACCACATCTGTGCCTAGTGGTCCTAAAAAAGTTAGAATTTTTGAAGTAGGGTCCGAGCGCGAATTGCAAACCAAAGTTGACTTGTTGACTAGAAAGTTAGATCAATTCGTAGCCAATTCATCTTCAAGAAGTCTAGTAGGAAAAGTGTGTGAGCTATGCACTAGCTTTGCATACTTTGTTTTCGAGTGTCCGGCAACACCGCTATATCCTGAATTCATTCAGAAGCAGGTGAAGGTTGCCCAAGGTTTCGCTAGACCCGTGCACGATCCTTATGTACTCACCTATAACCCGGAATGGCGAAACCACCCCAATTTTGATCCACCCCATCAGCCCTCTCAGACATAGTATAGACAAAGTAACTTTTTACAAGGTTACTCGTGTCCCATATTTCTATAGGTCCACCCCCAGTTTAGTTTGCCTTCTCCGTAGGAGCCCACATCGAGCGCATTGTTTCAAGAGAAGATGTTAGAGACCTTTTCTGACATTAAGGTCACTCTTTGTTTTCATACGCAGTCAATAGCTAAGCTAGAGACTCAAATGGGACAGTTGGCTTGAGGCCTTGAGCAGGCGCAACGAGGGGAGCCTACCTAGTCAGCCTGTTGTCAACCCAAAGGGAAAGGATCCCATGTCATTTGGCCTGCATCCCCCAGATGCTCACCATAAGTAGGTCAAATCTGTTATATTTCTTCGGAGTGGGAAGGCATGCCACCCCATTCAGGAATCGACTGATGAGCCCATTGTCATACCTACTGACCAGTTGATCTCCTCCATCAGGCCCCAAGAGAATGGGCAAGGCCCACAACTTGAGTTTTTATCATATATTTCTTAAGCCCCAGTTCCCCAGACCTTAGGGCAACCGATTGCCTTTAGCAAGCAAGAGGCGTACATTCACGAGTTGCTTGACCTAGTCGAGCAGGATCACATCCATCCCTTGCTTGATGTTGCATATATTGATAGTCGATCGGTTCTTGACTCTCCTTCAAGAGTAGTCTCCAAGAGGAGACTAACCTCCTGTCATCCAGTGTCGAGAGTCATGATATCACTTTTAGGGGTAGACTGGGCGAAAATATTATGCGCAGTGTCACAGATGACACTCTTTTTCTCAGAGAGCTCGATTGAGCATGACTTCATGTCCATTGATCTCATGGACAATGAATGGTTTTTTCAGAGATCCATCTGGCTGAGGACGTGAAACTTAACGCTTTATGGGAGTCAGCCCATATGTTGTACATTATTAGATTTCCTTTTAGGATTTGTAGATTTTCTTAGGTTCTTCTTTTTTTTTTCTTTTCATTCATGAGTTCTCATGCCATGTCATGTATACATTGCATTCAGTGAAGTCATAGGACGTACATTCATATTTCATGTCAGTTTGTTTCTACTCTTTTCCCTCATTTACTGCATCTCATGTGAATTCACTTAGTTTCATATAAGCATGGTGGAGTGCCAACGGGACAGTGTCATTCAAGCATGGGGGAGGGTGTAGTTTGCACAACCTGATATTTTTTTCTATGTACTTGCATATGTTTACACATCTTTCACGAAAAGTAAGTTTTTAAAGAAAGAGTTTGAACTTATATGAATGTTATTCAAAATCTAATGTTTTAGAGGATTTTTAAGCCCCACAATTTTTTTTTCTGACATGGATCTAGAAATTATGGTTGTTTATGTGGATTTCAAAGAAATGATGATAGTTGCATGTTAGAGTTTATTTTGAATCACAAATATGAACATGCACAGTGTTATTTTTGAAAAACTAAGCAAATGAACAAAAGCGCAAAAATGAGCTCAAAAGTGTAAAAGAGCATGCGTTAGGTTATTTGGATATATTTTACAATCCTTAGTAGTTGGGCTCAAACGCAAAGTTGAAGCGTTTGAGTTTCATTTTGAAAAGGAGAGTGGAAGTCTTCATGATCTCTAGTAGCTGGGAGCAGATACAAGTTGAAGTGTTTGAGTCTCATGTCGAAAAGTTAAATGAAGGAAGTCACTTTTGTATCCTAGTCAATATCTTTGTCCTATATTGTTCTTATAGAAAGCTTCAAGATATTGACATTGCACAGAGTAGAAAAGCAGACCATAGGCAAGACATAAAATAAAAAGAGGGTGCAAAAAGAAAAAGTGTGAAGAATTAAAAATCAAGAAAAAGAAAAGGGCATAAAAAGAAAAAGTTCACTGCTTAGAAGCAAGATTGGGAAAACCTGTGCAGAAAACATATGAGTGAGGATAAATAAATAATATGTACTTATTTAATTTTTTGAGAATAAAATATAAATAATTGTGATATCTAGAAAAGTGAAAGAAATCTTTTTATTCTGTGGTAGTATATAAAAGACTCTAATCATGTTTTGATTATATAATAACAGGAAATATTTGTGAAAACAAAGTCTTTAACTACCTACTGCTTATAAAAATGAGTACTCTTATGCATACATGATAGAGATGTTTGTGGGTAGCATCATTGCAAACCCCCACAAGACCTCACTCATCCACTGGGGTAACCTAGGGATTGAAAGTGCTTGTTTTATGTGCTAAATGCAACCGTGATTCCTACGAAAGTGAGTTAGTTGAGTAGTTGTTGATTCTTGCATTCTTTACTTCAGTTTGCTCGAGAACTAACAAATGATAAGAGTGGGGGTATTTGATTATGCATTTATTTTAGCATTTGATTCATATTAATTCATGCATGATCCAATAAAGAATCGCATTAAAATCCCATGTTTATCGTTAGTTTCTAGAAAACGGACGAAAAAGATATAATTCAGAAAAAGAAAAAAACATAAATTGCAAGTTAATTTTGTAAAGTAGTGTTGTTTAGAAATTAGTTTTTCATATTTTTCTTTAGGATTTAGATTTTTAATCTAATTAGGTTCGAAAAAAATAGATAGGCGCAATTGTTTTTAGAAAGTTTAGTAGTTTAGGCAAATAGTGTAGATTTTGAGGTTTTTAGGAAAAAGTTTTGTTTTAAGCTCTTTTTTGGAAATTATAAAAATTAATAGGAGTTAAAACAAAACTCCTTCTCTTTAAATATCTCACGTATGGGATTGAGAGAGGGTTCCTCCATTGCTCAAACACGAACCCCTCTTCTTCTCGACTCTTCTGCCTTCCCTTCGGTTTCCTTTTTCCTCTTTCCTTCTTCTTCTTCCCTTCTTCCTGACCAGAGTTCTTGACTTCTCACCGGGTTTCGTCGATGGCAAAGGAGCGGCCACCTCTCTTCTCAACCTAATCCATACGGAAGCATCTTCTTCTCTTCTCCTCTCTTCCCTCTACAATTCATTAATTTTTCTTTTGATGTTGCATTTCATTTCATAACACATCCAATTGTTTCATTTCATTTCACAGCATCCTGCATTTTGCATTCCATTACATTTGTAGCTGCATTGCATCTTATCTACATAAGCATCAACATTTTTTTTCCTTTTTTTTATTTATGCATCGCATATAATCTACTCCTCTTGTATTTGTTGTGAAAGAGGAAATCTGGATCTGCCGAAACACCCCATCGCATATGTCAGAATCCCTTTTCTCACTATTGTGAATTGCTCTGTATGCAGTCTGTCGGATTCATTCCATGTTCTTCCAGAATTTGGTTTCACCGGACTCTGGTTCACAGAAGAAATCCGATCGACTCTTTAGATTTGCCTTCGTCAGATTTACTGGAACTTCCATTTTTGCCATGAAAGCCATTTTACGACACCTTTTTAGATCCCTGTTCATGGCATCCACTTCACCGGATGAACTTCACGGCTGCTGTGAAGTTCATGGAAACTGCTATTTCACTATGAATCTGGTCTTATTTATAGTGAAATCGGCAAAGCCATTTCATGACAATTGTTATTTCACTGGGAATCGGGTCCGATTCACAGTGAAATCAGCTGAGCAATTCGTGGCAGAGCACTTTCGGTTGAGCCGATTTTGCATTTTTGGTTGACCTGATTTTCACTACATGGTTGGGCCTGATTTGCATCTCTGGCAGAGCTTCCATAGATGCACTTCATTTTCACTACACGGTTGGGCCCGATTTGCAGCTCCGACAGAGCTTCCACGGTTGCACATCATTTTCACTTCACAGATTACATTTTAGGTATTTTTTATTTGAGGCATCGCATGTTATGCATTTTAGGTATTTTTGCTTTTCACATTTTGCATATCTTTCATTTTGCATATTTTACATTTTTAGCATAGTGTTAGTTTTTCATCTTTCACTACTTGTGTGTTCATGTTTTGCAGGAAAGCATGAAGAGAAGGAGGCAAGCGAGCAAGACGTGGTGGCATACATTTGATACGTGACACGAGGCACGAGCATAAAAGACATTTTTAGTTCTTCTTTTTAGATTAGGAATTTAATTTTCACTTAATTTTTGGGTTGTAATAAAACCATTTTAAACCCTCTGCGTAGGGTCACATTGATGTAATAGTTAAATAGTTTCTTTTTTGTAGTTTTCTTTTTTTTGGCAATAAAGCATTACATAGTTTGTATGTTTGAATACAAAATATCTCTCGTTCCCTAAGATCGACCCATACTCCATCACTCGTGCGAGCTGGTTTATTTTTGGTGTCTCGCTTTCACAGATTTTTATACAAAATATTGTTTTAAAAAGCATTTTCATAAAACTCACATCAGTGGTGTAAAGAGGCCACATGGCAGCAAGCCGGCAAATGATGAATGTTGTCAATTTTTTAGTGAGGTTCCAGGAGGGACGCATGTTCGGATGTTCAACAATAGTCGTTGGTGCAGTGTGCTTGCAACAGATCGTGAGGGGCATGACAATTTACCTTCAACATTATCTTTGTCTCGTTCAATTAATTTAGAATCTATTTCTTGTAAGGGCCCTTTAATGGCCATGGGTTATATCCTTCTTTTCCTGCATTCTTGTAACTTTTCTTTTTGGAAAGATAAGCCACCAGATTGGGTACCTTCGTTGGGTGATCAGATGTTATTGACTTTCTTTATTAATAGCAATTCGGGGCAACCCCCAACGTATTCCTCTAAAAAACATTGGATTATGTTTAGCTCATTTTATTTGTGTTAATGTTGACTCCAATATGATGTTGTATATCATTTTTAAACCACTCTTATTTTCATGAATTGTGAGCCATTGATTTTTATCATCTCAAAAACCTACCCATCTATAAGGTATGGACAATATTGATTTTCAAATTTTTTGACTGTTCAGACCCTACAATTGTGTTCAACATGATTCATTTGCTAGGAATTGACCATTAGATCAAGATTGTTTGATAAAAAAAATATGAATTTATGAGCTTTAAAATTTATAAAAAATCTACCTGCTCACATGTCATAATCAGATGATTTAAAAGTCAATTCCTGCTAAACAAACTATGTTGATCACATTAAATTCTAAAAGTTTGTCAAAACTCAAAAATTTAGATGGTTGATACCTTCCTACCGTTAGGAGGAACCAATCAAGAAATGAATAAGACAAGAAAAGAATGAAAGAGTTCATTGGCCACTTTGCTCCCCAACTATGTTGCTTGCTTGCTTTGTTGTCTATAACTATTTTGAAGGGTTGCTCTTACTCTTAGGAGTGAGATTTTTTTGTTGCTAGAGTTATTTCTTCCTAGTTCTTTCTCTCCTAGTTATTCTTCGAGGACTACATTTAACCAGCATCTCTCTTTTTTTTAGCTCGAAGAGCATCTTGTCAAAAATTTCGGCAGCATCTTTCATATTTAACGAAAAAATCACTACATTTGTTTTTGATAGATTGCATCTTCCCTGTTTAATAAGAAAATCACTACGTTCATTTTTTGATAGATGTGCAACATTGTGCATACTTTGCATCTTCTATGGTTTATTGAAAACCTAGGCCTTAGTTAGGCTATACACTGGTGAATTAGATGTTTACTTAAATACGATTTTATGTAAATCTGAAACCTTTACAATAGAGGTTTCTTCGCCAAATAATATTTTGAACGAGGCAAAGCATTTGAGATCGCTTTGGTGATAGGGATCAATCATCATTTGTACGCTTATTATAGCACGGCTATATTTAGTAAAAGTAAGAGTTTGTGTACATAACAGTGCAACGATAAAGTAAAGTACATAAAGCAAGGCCCAATTAATGAAACTACACATCGAGCTAAGTAAAATGCATAAGGCCCAATGAATCACACCATGCATTGGGGTAAATAAATTGTGTAGAGTAGGAGCATGTGCATATAACAGTGCAATGATAAAGTAAAGTGCATAGAGCAGGGCTTGGTGAATGAAATCATGCAGTGGGCTAAGTAAATTGCATAAAGCAAAATATATGTATATTTTTACATATATATAGTAAATAGAGACGTTGTTGCAAGGATACACACGTGACACCGAAGAAAGCTTGCAGTGCCGTAGAGAGCATAAACATGGACTAAAATCCTGACACTTAATTCTCTATAAATATCGAGCGATAATTGCAAGGGTACGCACATGAACACCAAAGTAAGCTTGTGGTGCCCTAGATGGCATAAACCAAGGACTATGAACAAATATTATTTTATAAAGGTGTACGAAAAGAAAAATCCCACCATACACGATAGGCATTTCAACAAATAACTTGAAAGAGAAAAAACGACATGCAAACCTACTAAGATTTGAAGGCGGTTGGTCAGCGTAGCGTTTTAGGCTCTCCTAGATCATGGCCAACACGTCCTTACGTTCAGTACGATCACAACCAAGAGCAACTCGTGTAAAACTTATCGGCGCGGTGAAACAATGAGGTTTAAGTAAAAAATGAATTGAACCTAGTTTAAGTCCAACTAGGTTCAAACCCATCTCAAGTAGGCTAGACTAGGTCAGATGGGTTGGACTTAGTCAAGAAAAAAATAGAAGCGGTCAAGCAGTCAGGGCAAAGGGGTCTTGACCAAACTGAGTTCAGTCTTGATCAGGTGGGTCTAAACTCACCTCAAGTAGGCTCAGTCTAGGTCAAGTGGGCTTGACCTAGACTACGACCAAAACAAAGAAAGAGAAAGAAAGGTTAACATGGTAGATCAAGTTGACTTGACCCAGGTAGGCTCAGGGAAGGCCAGACAGGTCCAAGCTCATTGCAAGTGGGCTTGGTTTAGGCTAGAACCAAGAGAGAGGAGAGATGGGAGAGAGGCCAGAGAGAGGAAACGATTTTCTAAGGTGGGTCTCCTCTTATTTATAGAAAAAATATTGGATCTTGGATCTTTGTGTGGTCTGGTTCTAATCTATTTAGTCCATCTGATCTAAGATTTAAACTTAACACCAAAGTAACATAATGACATCTATGTCTCTTTGGGGTCACTTGATATTTTTATGAGATATTTATGTGTTGCCCACAAGATATTTATGTGAGGTATACCAGCTATTTTTGTGGGACTCATGCATTTTTTTAGGTTTTGTCGATATTTTTTGCAAAAAAAATGAGTATACCATTATATTCATCTCGATGAGACAAAATGAATTGGCTCTGCAAAATTCTCAAATTTTGTTCAGGGTGTGAGATATGACTCACTGATTGTTTGAGTGTATATCTCTAAAGATATATACGTCCTAAGTATAATAGGCTTTGCAAAATTTGTTTGTTTCACATTTTTAGTTAATACGATAAATTTATATAAAATATCTCTTATTTTTATTCAAAATTTTTAGTGAAAAATGATGAGTCTTACAATATTTCTATAATACTTACGTGTCAGAATCAGGCGAAATACATATGATCCATTTCTATAATCAAGGAGTCCAGTCAAAGAGTCGGTATAAGATTTCATGATAACCGAGGGGTTTTTTTCTTTTGCCTATAAAAAAAAAGAGAGATTCGATGATCTTGTTGATTTAATTCGTTAATGTACTTAACAAAACATTCTTTAATATACCAAAATGCACCATGGATACAATGGACAAACTTAAATCATTAGTATTGGTATCAATGAACAGAGTGTCTCATAAGTATCTGTCAACAAGGCGTCCAATAGAAATGGTTTCTTCATGGTGGTGTAGTCTACATGGAGAATTACTCGATTTGACTAGGTTATATTATTTTCCTTCGAAAGAAATAAAATAATCACATTCCATGATTATAACGTTAAAAATTATAGAGCTTTATGAGATTAGTCAACAGAGCAGTAACAAAGATGCTTCCTGCTGATGACAAAAATTAGTTAGACCATATATGAGCAAAAGTAGTGGCCTTTCGTGGCAACGGTAGGATAGAATACTAATACGGTACGTTTGTCATCTTCAAGATATGAAAGTTTGGTGGTGTCTTGTTACCAAAAAGTCAAGAACCATGCATATGCATACTGCTGGCAACCCAACCTAAAAGAAATTTTTTAATTTTCAAAGCAGGTTGGTATTGATTTACACTAGGCTAATTGGGTCGTCTTTTTGGCCTCAAAATGCCCTAGGAAAAGAAAAGATGGAGCTCACACAGTGACCTAAAGTCAAAACCAAATGAGAGGGATAATGCTATCATGTAAGAAAGTCAATGGCTTTCTTTGTCTTCCACTAGGAAGTCCAAGTAGACCATATTAAATGTTGAATTCGTCGGCTGGAATATTTTGGGGAACTTATTTTAAGTGCAACTATTGCTTTATTGGTTGCTTTATTCTATGGTTAGGTATATATATGTGATGGTAACTAGGGGTGGCAATCGTGTCGGGTTGGCGGGTCAACCCGATGGGTTGGCGGGTCAGCATACCTCAACCCGAACCCGACCCGTTTATTAAACGGGTCGGCTGTGGCAAACACGAACCCGGCCCGTTTAATAAACGGGTAACCTGACACGACCCACCAACCCATTTAATAAATGGGTTGGGTCGGGTAAATGGGTTCTCAAGTTCGCGGGTCAGGTTTGTGGGTCGGGTTGGCGGGTTGGCTGACCCACCCGCCTAACCTGTTTATTAAACGGGTCGGTAACACAAACCCGACCCGTTTAATAAACAGGTTAGGCGGGTCGACCTGTTTATTAAACTGGTTCATTTTTTCCAAACCCGTCGTGTGAGGGTTTGCCCTAGAATTTATAGTGAGATCCACATAGAAATCCGTGATGTGTTTTCGTATGAATGGTACGATAGGGTACCTGGGTATGATCGAGATCAGTCTCAGTGGCCTTAGTTGTCAATACATGGGCGGACAGAAAGCAAGTTCGAGTGGGTCCACATGTTGCAGCAAGGAGTTCTAAAACTGAAACACCAAACAGTATCACGTATTAGGCGCATTGATGTCCTACACATCCTCAATTTTGTGATTCTTGAATCACACACAAAAAAAAACGGCAATTACTAGCGCTAGAAAATCACCAGTAAAGACTATCAATGGTGCTCTCTGAGCGCCACAGAATGCGCCAGTGAACATTGTGTTGCTGGTTCAAATACTGGGGAAAAGATGCAGCTCCAGTGAAGGTGCACTTTCAGTGGTGAATTTTTGTCACCAATATTAGTTCTTTACTGGCGCAAGGCCAATGTCTCCGATTTTTAACCATATGGTCAACATTTAGTGGTGCAAATTTATGTCAGTGTATTTGTGGCATCAAGCTGCTAATGCACCAGTGAGGGGTATTTCTTGTAAAGGTTGCTAGGAAGGGAAAGAGAACATTAAATGTCTTGAGAAACTGAGATGAAAAATGAGATTTTTTTTAGGACATGTGAAAGGAAGAACACACACATATAGAGAGAGAAAAAAAAAGTGGTAGATGCGCACCTAAGATGGCTAGCGCAAAAAACATTAAAAAAAATTCTAAAACATGCTTTTTGCGTGTTTTAGATTTTTTTGACCGCAGCTAAATGTCCCAACAGAAAATGGGACCTTTAGCAGCAGTCAAAAACCATCACGAAAGAGGCAAAACATGTTTTTTTGTGGCCACCCATAACGCCCTATGATGGACAGCCAGTGCAATTGCCAGTAGCTGTGTACCTAAGGGTTGCACAGCTACCACTCACTATATATATATGCTCACCACTTTTCTAGCTAACCGCTATGTTAACCAAGCTTTCAAAGGTTTTTTTCTATGTTTTCCTTAAATATGACCAGATAGTTGCATTCTGCATGCTTGATTTTATAGGGATCGACTCTTGGATCATCCGATTCCGATGCACAGGTAGGTTATTATAAGTTTAAAAAATCAAGGGTCTAAGATTTTTCTAAATATTGAAGGCTTAAAAGATTATATTTTTTTATCAAAAAAATATGATTCAAGTATTGTTTACTAGTAAATTGATTGTACTGAACACATTTGTACAATCAGATTTAAGTAATACATGGAAACAACCTTTCCAAAGCCCAATTAGCATGGTGGTTAGCAGTTACTACCATCTCATATATATATATATATATATATATATATATATATAAAATTTAAAAGTCATAAAATCATATTTTTTCATCAAAAAATCTTGATCCAACAATCCAAAGCAAATGGATCATGTTGAGCATACTATAGGGCCAGATTTATCAAACATAACTTGAAACATTGAAAAGTATTATTCTCCACTCTTATAGACAGATAGGAGTAATTGGTTCCTCCTATCAGTACGAGGGTGTGGACAATGAAAATGTTTCAGTTTGACAGTTTTTAGAATTTTTCCTTCTATGTGTGATCTGCATAGTTTTCATAGTTAGAATCAACCTTTCAATAATGACATTGTGACATGCACACAAGTTTTTAATTTGGTATGGACTTCTACAAACTAGGAGGGGCCCACATATGGGGTGTCCCACCCTAAGGTCCAATTTATATTAAATAATTCTAAATTAAACTCTTAATTTAAGAGTCCAAATATAACACCTCAATTTTTGAAACCAAAAATTTAAGAATTTTTTTTTTTAATCTCTTTACACGATTTTCAAGAAAAACAACAAAAACTCTTTTAAACATGGTTCAATCCTTGAGCAGGTTACACTTCTCAACTCACACACACATGTAAGATTAGAATTAACTAAATTGAACCATCAATTGAATTGAAATAAATCAAAGTACTAGTCTCACTTAATCAGGGTTTATAAATTCAATAAAATAATCATATCATAAAAATAAATCTCTCCCAAAAGCTTAAAAAAAAGGTAACTCTCTTGGCACTACCTCGAGCATCTCGCCATCACCAAACAACTTACTCGTTACTTGAAAATATTAAAAGTAGGGGTATTAACAATAATTTTGTAGGAAACACCCTACAATATAGGCATAAAAAGAATATATATATATAAAGCATATCTCTTTCTCAAAATAATTAATTCATAGCATGACATTAACATAACATATAAACACAACAATGATCATGATTACAACAATGATAAATATAAACATATAGGATTTCACAAATAATCATTCTTATCATCAAGTAACGAACTTGTATCCACATCATTAGTAATTAAGATCACAAGAAGACAAAGTCATATATGCTAACATATGCATGAACTCAAAACCATGCATGACATGCATAGACATTTATGCCAACATTCAGAGAAACACTTAAACACTTGTAAACATCATCTAATGAATTATTACATTGTTACTCTTTTTCTGTTTTGTAAGGGTACACTCCTAGAAACTTAACTCCAACTCAGCAATCACATAGGGTGTTTATTATGCTATGTATTTTAATTTCTTCATTGATTCAAAGAGTCTGAAAAACATCCACTCGAGTGGTTAAAGACCAAGAGAAACTCATAGTGGTCCAACAAAATTGATTTTTACTCTGCAAAGTTTAGAGACTTGCCTACTTAGTCCTCTTTGGCAGTCTGATCCCTCTACAACCGATGATTGGAAACCAAAGAGATGCCTTTGCCCTTCAAATAATATAACAGTCAGTCAGTTGTATGTACCTCATACCCTCTCTGAGGTAGACTAGAGTTCAAATGGGCTATTATGTGTTATGATACTAAGCTCACTAAAATATTGGGTGTACTCAGCATTAGGCTCCTTAGCCTTAAGCTCTACTCTAGGTAGCTTATCACATTGCCTCACAAGGCATGAACCCATACCCTTGAACTTCCCTGAGATACAACTAGATATAGCCTATTGGATCTATCTCAAGGTATATACTCCCTTTTAAGAAGCACCCAAGAGTTATGCATCTTTAAGGCTTATGTGTGTATGAGCATGTCTATTATAAACTTAACTTGGTGCTCACTAGTACCCTTAGTTCCATTGAACCTGGCTCACCCGTGAGCCTAGTGAGTGCATGCCTTTGATGACTTACAATATACCATATATCACACTACATGGTGCATTAGACTCGTTTCAATATAGCATGAATTATGAATTACATAAAATATGCATACTACATGACTTATTTATCATGCTCATAACTTATATGCTAACATACAGTCTCATATATCATCATGAATAAATCATAAACATCTTGCATACATCATAAACATGAAACATCACATATTAAAAAATATATGATTAACATCACATATCATAAACAAGCATAAAATTTTAAACAAAGCAGGTTAAAAGACATGACATGTCCCAAATAAGGGACTACATACATTAAAATTTGTATGTTGATCACAGGTCTGTTAGGCCATCATTCCGAACATATCTGAACTCTTAAAAAATCTTAGTAATACCAAAGTGTGTCAACTCTCATATTCAATGACATCTTAAAGAAAACCAATTTTGTTTGTCCATAGATGGACCAAAAACTATTTTTTTCAGTTCTGTCAGAACTTGATAGAAATTTGCTTCACAAAGAAGCAGTCGCTAGACCCAATCCGGAAGGAATATCAACCTTTTAAATTTTCTGGTATTAGTTATACTTGTTAGCTTTTAAAATCGTCTAATTTCATAGAAAAACTCTATCATAGGAATTTTCTAGATTTTTTTGATTGAATTCTGTCTGAGACGGTTTCAGATCTAGATTATCTGCAGAATCCTAAATTTCACTTGACTTATATGAGAGCCTAGGATTCTTAGATAGTGAATCTGATTTTTATATTATTCTTCTCAGACTTATCCATCTAATAATCATAACATATAAAAAAAATCCATAAACACCAAACCATTGATTTATTGGATTTTCTACAATACTGACTATCAAAATTTGCTCTACACACATAACAAAATTTTTGTCTTGTGTTGTAGTAGTTATAACCCTCAATTTTGTACCACCACTGAGGCCCAATTTTTTCTAAGATACCTTCTAGATGTTTAGAAGTTTCCATAAAAGAATTTTGCCAAAAGTGATTCGGTTTGAGAGCTATAATTATTTTTCTGTAATGAATTAATTAAGAAAAATCATAACAACATGTGCATCACAATATAAAACATGATAAATATAAGAAAAACACAAACATCAATGTGCAACATTGATTTCCAATCATGCATCAACCATATATACAGTACCTAAGCACCATGTAAACTCATAAAAATGTTATATATTCATAAAATATGCATCAAATCTTAAACTATCAATATAACTCATGAATTATGCATATAATATCTAGTTTAAGATACTATCATGATAAATCATCGTAGAAGACATGAAATAAATTTGCAGTAACATGACTTATACTGTTAACACATCAAAGAAAATAAATATTCATTCAATCATGCTGAAAACAATGATATACCAATATTAAATCATATAGGAACATGAAACTATGTGTATCACACTACTCGATTTCTCGATTTGGCCATTCAGGCATAGTTTTATCGAAAATGTATTTTTAAATCTATTTTAAAGCATGTTATTAATTTAAAAGCAATTTTAAAACACTTTTCTAGCTTAGTCCAGGTCTGATCCACCATGGACCAACCCATAGAATCGGTAAGACGCAAATCTATATGCTTGCATTCGATCTATGGTTATGAGTAAGATGAATCCTACTTGAGTCACTCAACCGGTGTGATTGATACCTTCATATAAAACCCATAAATTTTTTATAGTTTTATGAGAAATAATAGTGAATTTAAGGCTAAAATATTATTTGAAATTAAGATGAGAATTAAATTATAATTTGAGCATTAATTAGGATTCAAAATAAATTTCAAGCTAAGAATTTATTATGGATCGGGTTTTTGATTTGTAATCAGATTTAATTTATATTTAAGTTGAACTTAAATGGAATTTAATTTGAATTTCAATATTAGTCCAGATTTGAATTGAGTGTGTATTTGAATTTGGAGTCTTATTGGATTTCGCTTTCAATTTCTAGAGCTTTATCAAATCTGGATATCGATTTGGGAAATTGAATTCGAATTGGATTTGGATTTGAATTCGGATTTAATAAATATGTCTTGAATATTATAATTAGATTTGAGTTTGATTCGAATTTAAATCAAGGATTAATTAAATTTCAATTCAAGTATGAATTATACAATAATTTGAATTTTTGTTGAAATTGAATTTGGATTTTTAAATTGAATTTAGAGGTAATACCTGCGATTCTTTAGGGTATTTTTAATGAATAAAATAATATTAATGATGAATATTACAAGAAAGAAGTGTAAAAGTGCAAATTAGCTTAAGATGAATTATAAGAAATATCTTATAAAAAAATTAAAGTTGATTCAGGTTGATTTTAGTGACATTTATATTCAAAATTAAATTTATAAAAAATATAAAATTTAATAAAATAATTGGTAAATTTTAACAAAATAAAGTCGAATATGATTTCAAACGAATATAGGATAATTTGATATGAATGAAATGTAATTTCAATAAATTTAAATTTAGTTTAATGAGTTTGAAATCCAATTTATAAAAAATAAAATATATGCAAAATGAGAATGGGTCCTGTCAACCCTAATGGAATTTAATTTCGAAATGCATTTTTTAGAAAATAGCATTTTTAGTAAAGAATTTAAATAAACTAGAAAAAATATGGTTTAAAAGAATTTCATATGCATTTAAAAATAATTTGGTTTGTATTTAAATTCATTTCATTCAAGCTTGAATTTATAGTTTTGAAAGAATTAAAATCCAAAATACTAAATAAAGTTAATTAAGAAAATAATTAAAATGAAATAAAAATTTGAATTCAATCACATTTCATAAAATAGTAGAGGTCCATAGGTAGGTCGTCCCATCCTATGTGGCACCTCGTTATTGACAAGCAAAACTAAGTTAAAGTTTTAAATTCAAAGGTTTTTAAAAGTTACCAAAAACCAAATTTTTAACGAAAAGTCAAAACTTGCATAATTGATAAGAAAGGCCTCCCAAGAGGGGGGGATGTCCCATCCTAGAGTTTTCTAGGATGTGGGCTGGAAACTAAGAAGAAAGGAATATGAGATTAAGAAAAGGAAATAAAAAAGAAAAAAAAAGAATAGAAAATATATATATAGTTTAACAAGTCAAACTGGCTTGCCAAGCAAGTAAGCTTGACATTAAACAATATGAGAAGGTCAAAACCCCATATGGGGGTGTCGACTAGCCCATATTAACATATTATATATAGTATACAATATATTTATACTATACTTTATATGTAATACATGAAATAAAACTAACCTAAGTCTGTCATATAGAAAAAAATAAAGAAGAAAAGGAAGCTATAGAATGAAAAGAAAGGAAAGGGGATTAAAGATTAGATCAAGGGATAAGATTAGACCAACCCCTTGATCTAATCCCTTGGATCTATAAAAAGGGAGGAGGGGCTCACACCCCCCTTATTTACCCCTTTCTCATTGTTTGCTCTCTATTCTCTCCTTCTTCTCCTTCTTGCTTCTTCTTTCCTCTTCTTCTTTTCTTCTATCTCCTTTGTGGGTTTTCTCTTGTGCAACCAAGAGGTGAACCTATGTACATTGGGGGTTCTAGTACGGGAAAATCAGGTTTAGTCAATTAGCCCGGACTCAAATTACCAAGTTGGTTAAAAAGGAAAAGCCTTCGTAAAATCTAATTTGGATTGGTGAAGAGGGGTTAATTTTGATTTTCTCATAGAGGAGTTAGTTTCACCCCTAAAGTGAATGATTTACTTGAAATAAAAACAAATAAAGTTATGTATGCTATGTGTTATGAGCTTTGAGAAACAAAAACTGTATTTGAATTAAAGTAGGGTAAAAATCTATTATTTTCTTTCATTAATCCTAGTTAGAATTTAGGATATAATGTTCTTATGTACGTGGCATGCTGTTTGTCATGTTTTTGTTATTTTTGTCATGAAAAGTATGCATCTCTATACTTAAAATTAAAAAAATTCTGAAATTATTACTAAGGAAATCATGTTCAGGAAGATAGATCAATTTTTTAGCCTAACGGTTGTGAAAATGAGATTTGTCTATGATGGATTATGTAAAAGTCATATACTGATATTTTTGAGATTTCATTTGATGAGTTTATATATAAAAAAAATTGAAATATGAAGTCGGGTGGCCTATTTTTGCTCACCTAAATGCATATTACCCGCTATTACGTATTTTTGGTCTGACATCCGACCGGTAAATCATTTGTATCTCTATCATCTGAAAGAGTTTTTATGAACGGTTTATTGCGTTGGAAATCTAACCAAATTTTACAGAATCTATAAAATTTTGAGCTATATTCTCAGAGTTAGAATGGAACCGTAACAGTCAGAACAAAAAAGTATAGGCGTACACTAAATCAATCATATTTCTCGCATCCAGAGGAATTTTTATGAACGATTTGTGGCATCGGAAAGCTGATAAAATCTTTTACAACTTGTAAAAATTTTAAACCTATCCGATGACCATGCAGTTTTCTATGACAGTTGTAACAGTCGAACAGAATTGAGGTTCGATGAGTTTTAAACCGGCTAAAGGCCCATTTAGCAAATACTTATGATCTCAGTACGACTTTTGAGTATGTTTGTACAAATTATACCACACTGCATATCTACTATTAAACTAATTGTTATGCAGGGAATGAGTGCTCAACATAGGAATTGAATGAAATGATTATGCATTGATTGAATGAAACATGCAAGAATTGACTTTATCGCCACTTACTATTGAACAATGTGAAATAAACATGTATCGTAAATGAATGTGGATGCTAAATTTTGTATGACTTCAGCATGTTCATAAATAATTGTAAAGTTGAAATAAATGCATTGACATATAAGTATTGTCTCGCATTTGAAACATGTGCATCCATGAGCCCTGAAGGGGTCAAATTGTGTAAATATAATTCAATTCAGTGTTGTATGGAATCAATAAACTAAAGGAGTTTAAACATATAACACTAAATATTGATGCTTACAAGGAGAGGGTAAGCAGTACTATTTTAGCTTTGTGGATACTGTATTTGAGTACGAAAGGTTGCTCCTCTTCAACCATGAAAAATAGGGAAACCCTCTATATTAGACTGCAACATAGAGGAATAGAATCTCATGAGTAAAGTTTGATGCATCGGGATGGTGGTGTTGGGAGCTTCTCTCACTTTTGTCGTCCCTCACCCGACACTAGTGAATGGTGTCTGACCAAGCTAAAGTCATAATTGTTTGAAAACACTACCTGCATCATGGCCCTGATCGAGGTTACTGCTTGTGTTTGTACCCATAGGGATAAGAACTGAAACATAAAGTGAATGTGCATATAGTTAATAACATGCATCATTTAAAAAAAAAACTTAATTAAAGATGTTAAATTCACTCATGGATACAATTCGAATTTGGCAATGGTAAGTGCATGCATTATTAACTATTCATGCATGTTTAAATGTTTTTGAATATGTACCTGCTTTTGATTAAAAAAAATATGCAAATGTGATTGATTGGAAATTGTGTGAGCATTTTATTATACTTGAGTTTAATGTTTTTTTTTATATCAGCATGTGTGAGTGTTGGAATATACCCTTGCATGTTTGTTTTAATTTATGTCTATTGAATAGCTCTGCCCTACTGAGGACTTAATTGTTTGACTCTATTATTATTTAATATTTTTAGATAGTGAATAGACACCACGCGATGGCAGGAGATTGTGACGTAAGCTTGGCCCTTTCCATTTTTGAATTTGTTTTATATTGCGAGCATTTACAAGAACTCAACACTCTGGTATTCATTTAATTTAAAAGAACTATGTTCAATACAATCTAGAGAAACCTTGAAACTTGCTGCTGCCCTGCTTCGTATATCACATCGCAAGTTTAGTACCTGTATCCCCCATAAAACGAGGTTAAAACCATCGCTGGTTTGGTAGAAAAGCATTCAAATTCAAACAAGTATAAAGCTTAAAAATACAAGGAGCATCTTTAGGGCATAGTTGGAAACAATGCAGCTTAAGTCTCCATGGCTTACCGTATAACACGAAAACCTCTTTAGGGCCACAGTTGAAACATCATAGCTTAAGTCTCTATGACTTAGCATATCAATATCCCATGAATCCAAGCAAGAGCTCCTTGAACTTAGCTTAGCGGTACGGATACAACTTGGGTCCTTTGCTCTATCGGTCCAGCAGTGTACCAATATCAACAACTTTTACAAGGTTATGCATGAGTCATAATAACAATGCACATTCATTCATTCATTGTTGAACCTATAACTAATGTATTGTTTTGATATTAACCATTCACTCCCTGGTACACGAGAGAAGCATGACTTTAGCATCAACATGACGTTTTGAGGGTTTATTATGCTATGTATTTTATACACCGTAGAGTCCTAATGACCCTGTCCATGGCAGGGTGGCAGTCAAAGCTCATGTCGGGAGACCCCCACCAGGCCGGTTCGAATGTATCATTCTATTGCAGTAAATGGGTTCAATCCCTAGATCTTAAGGACAACCTGACCTCCAAACCTCTGAGTGATGAGAGGTTGCTTGAACTCTTTGGTTCATAACAATAATAAAAGTCACTTGCAGTACCATCACTGTCATGCCACGGTGAGCACAAGTCCTTAAGAGGTTCGACGACATAATCTTTTTTATTAAGACGTCGAGTGCCACATAAGCAATCTAGTGTATTATGCACCAAGAGAATATGCACCCCAAACCCCACTCAGTATTCCGAAGCACGGGTCGCTCATATGGTCCAGGGACTATCGCTATGTTTTATTCATGTACATACAGGACATTACTCTCAATATCTATGACCTTCATGAGTGTTTCACCCCTTTTAAGTGGACCACCAACTCTGGTACAACGACCCTTACGAGTCTTGTTGTAGTACAGTGCTTCACATGGGCATGTATAGACAACGATCCCTTTGGATCGACTGCTCGACGAATATAGCCATAATGAGCACTGGCCTAATCAAGGTGCAACAAATACTCTAGCGCATCAGCCCTTACGAGTGCAGTTTCCTTGGAGACAAAAGTGGAACGAGCCATCCAGGTAGAGTTCCAACAACGGGGCATCATTGTGCCATTCAGGCAGGTAAGTATTTTGCCAGAAATTTTGGCAGCACATTCTCTATTTGATGAAGGAAGCGTGATGTTTCTTTTTACTATGTAAGGTAACTTATCAGAATTTTGGTAGCACCTCCTCTGTTTAATGGAGATAGCGCTATGCTCTTTTAAGCTCGGTGAGCATCTTTTCAAAATTTTGGCAGCAGTTCCTCTCTTTGACGGAGAAAGTGTTACGCTTATTCGATGATAGATGTGCATTATTGTGTGTACTTTATATCTACCATGGTTTATTGGAAACCCAGACCTTAGTTAGGCCATACACAAGTGACTTAGATATTTACGTAAAAGCAATTTTGCACAAATAGCAAAACCTTTCAAATAGGGATTTTTTCGCCAAACTACATCTTAAACGAGGATGGGTATTTGAAATGGCTTTGGCAATAAGGAGCAGATCTCCATTTGTATGCTTACTTATGCGCAGCTATATATAGTAAAAGTGAGAACCTGTGCACAATATAGCACATCGACAATGTAAAAGCATATACAAGGCCCAACGAGTGAAACCGAACTAAATAATTTGCACAAAAAGGAGCCTTGGTATCGTTCAGTGCGACAACAATCTTAAATGCATAAGCAAATACATATATATTGCATAAAGCAGGAGCCTTGGCACCATTTGGCATGATGGCAATCTCAAATGCATAAGCAAATACATATATATTACGGAAAGCAAGAGCCTTGGTACCATTTGGCACAACGACAATCTCAAATGCATAAGCAAATATGTATATATTGTGGAAAGCAGGAGCTTTAACACCGTTCAGAGTGACGACAATCTCAAATGCATAAGCAAAGCATCTGTCGAGAAAAGCAAGAGTTTTGGCACTGTTTGATTCACAAACCTATCAAGGCTAGGTGGCAGTGGCTCAACGAGGCAGTTGAGGCACTCCTAGGTCATGGCTAGCATGTCCTTTACATCCAGTATGGTCACAACCAAGAGTGTCTCTTGTAGAACTCAACAGTGCGGCGATACGATGAGGTTTAGACCAAAACCAGATTGGATATAGTTTAGGTCCAACTGGGTTCAAACCTACCTCAAGTGGGCTAGGCTAGGTCAAATGAGTTGGACCTAGTCAAGGGAATGATAAAGGAGGTCAAGCAATCAAGGCTAAGGGGTTTTGTCCCAACTGGGTTCGGTTTAGGTTAGGTAGGTCTAAGCATACCTCAAGTAGGCTCAGTCTAGGTCAAGTGGGTTTAACCTAGGCTAAGACCAAGACAAGGGAAGTGAGAGAAAAGTTAGCCTAGTAGGTCAAGTAGACTTGACCAAATTGGGCTCAGCCTACGCTAGGCAGGTCCAAGCTCACTGTAAGTGGGCTTGATCTAGTTTAGAACCAAGAGAGAGGCTAGAGAGAAAGAGGAGAGAGAGGAGGTGGGAAAGATTTCTAAGAGAGGTCACCTCCTATTTATAGGTAAAATTTTGGGTCTTGAATCTGATCTAGATGCCCACTTGATCCAAGATCCAAACTTAGTGACAAAGTAACTAAATAACTTCTATGCCCTTATGGGAACCGCCTAATGATTTCATGAAATATTTATGTGAGGCCCACAAGATCTTTTTGATGAGATATTTTTGTGGGGTCCACAAGATATTTTTATGGGACATGCGTATGTTCTAGGTTTTGCCAATATTTTTTGCAAAAAAATATAAATATATCATTTTTTTCATATCGACGAGACTAAGCGAATTGACTCATTGAAATCTCTTAATTTTGTCCAGGGAGAAAGTTATGTCTCCTTGACAGTTTGAGCATATATCTCTCTGGATATTTGTGTCCTAAGTATAATTGGCTTATTGAATTTTATTCATTTCGTATTTCTGGTTCATATGATAGTTTTACATAAAATACCCCTTAGTTTTATTCAGAATTTTCACTGAAATTTTGTGGGTCTTACAAATACAATTGCGGGATGTTGAGGCGGGACCTAAGCCAAATCTTTTCAATTTTTATAAAATTTTGGATTGTGAACATTTATGTCATATGGACTTTAAAAACTCTGATATTATTTTAAATTTGGAATGAAACTCAATTAATTATGTGAATGTTGAAATTTAATTTGATACAATGAATGGTTTGATAGATTTGTAACTCATCCAATCTCTTTATCCAATTTCTGCTGTGATTTATAAAACCATTTAAAAAAAAAATATGATTTTTGGGATAAAATTTTGGGGCGTTACAACTTTGATATCAAAGTAGAAGAAAATTTTTGGCTCAAAACTCATTCGGCATCGCTTGGTGAGTGTGTTCTTTTTTATTTTTATGTAATTATAATGAATTAGTTCATAAAAAATTTAATTTTGTGTGACTCGTTATCATTGCAAAATTTTACTTTTGCAAGTCAAACTGACCTTTGAAAAAGTTTTTGAAAATAACTTGCCTCCGTTTTAAAATGCAGGATAATTCCAAAGAATGGGACTCGCCTGTCGGTACGAGGTTTAACCGTTCCTGACACCATAACCAGGGGTAATTGAACCAAGGATCAATCATGTGCTTTGCTTTGCTCAACTGTCTAAATCAATGTTCTATTCTTAAATGCACAAAGAATCAGACATGTGCTATGAAATTCTGAAAAATATAGATTTAAAACATGATGTATGCTTCAAATATTGGAAAATACTTGGAAAAAGGACACTTTGAAAATCGTGAATCACATGGGAAAATACTTTTGAAGAGAAGGAAACTTGAAAAATCATGAATTTAGACTTGGAAAATTATTTGGAAAAGGAAAATACCTTGAAAATCGATTTTGAAGAAAAAGTCAAGTAATTTTGAGAAAAATTGATTTTTTGAGTTTTGAACTCTTGAATTAATCAAAAGGATGGGCGTGTGGCCCTGTGAAAAAAACTATTCATGATGCAATCTAACCTAGATGATGCATGAATGCAAATTGAGAAAATATTTTATGAAGAATTTGAGAGAAATCTTTGAAAAGGAGATTTTTGTGCCTCATAGAATTTAGATGAAATGCATTCTCTACATATCCCTAACTATGGCCACAAATATATATTGAATAAATCTCATTTAGTTTTAAAAGGAAGAAATACTTAGAAAACTTTAAAATATGCTATAATTTCTCAAAATGCCTAAGAGTGTAGGTTGTTTATGGCTTAAAACAAGATGATAAATCTGGATATTATTTGTATTCTGACTATGGCCACAAATACAGACTCAATCAAGTTTATTAACTTCTTAGAAGCAGATGTACGTGCCATTCATGTAGACCTTTGTGAATTTGAATATACATGAATCATCATTCATCACACGATTTATATTTATTAAAAAATAATAAACTATATGCAATGCAACCCTATTCTAAGCAGGAAATTAAATTCTTATTCTAATTTTTTTACAATTTACATCAATAATAAATTAAAGAAAAGAAAAGAGAAATAAAGTAAAATCTAATCTTGAACCTCCCTGCAAAATTAGAAAACTTGTTAGTGGAGATATATCAGTTTTTCGGGATTTATCCAGCAATATCTGGAAATTGCTAGATTTATCTAGATATAAGCCTTTTTCTATACTTTCCTGAGATAAACATAATAAAAGATGATGTAAAATTAAATAAAAATAAACAACTTTGAAATTTGAAATTTGAAATTTTGAAGAAAATGACTAAAATGCCCCTAAAAACAAGACTATGGCCTTGAAATCAGGGTTTTCAGAAAAGATTTTTGTAAAACTTTTAATTCAGGGATCAAACATATTCAAATCAACACTAAATCGGGCGTGGAGCACCCTAGAATGATTATGAACATGATAAAACCCTCAAAATATAAAAAATTTTCTAAAAAAATTGAAATATCATAAAAATATCAATTTTTGTCCGTGTTTCAGTTGAATCAGGACTCTACGGGCATCCTGTTTTTATGATTTAACTCAATAATGTATCAAATAAATTCAAAATTTAACAAAAATTGACATGTATACTTATGATAAATAGAATTTTTAGGATTATTTTAATATGAAAATTAAATAAAAACAAGAAAAATAAGCAATTTTATATGCGGTCACGAACCTGTCACAGTGTCAGACCCGAATCAGGTATCAAACCACCATAAAAATTTAATAAAATTTACAGAGAGAAACTAGGCAGATTAACAAAAATATTTCCTTTTACATATCAGAAAAATCATCTCCGGTAAGAGAGATATCATTCCAGCAATATCCACTTGATTCTGGCGAATGGATAACGGTTCAAAAAAAACTAATAGTTCTAATTTCGGTTAAATTAAAAATAGTAGACCAAATTAAAAAATTACAGAAATAATACTAATAAAACTAGACATTTTTTTGAATCCGTGATTTTTTACGGATCATCAATCAGATCTTCGGTTAGGGAAATATGATCCATGCAAGTTAGCTTAAGGTTCAAATAATGCATAACGGCCTAACATAAACATATTCTGATTTCTAATAAATTAAAAATAGCAAACAAATATATAAAAATCTAAAAATTTCATAGAATATATTATACATTATGAAAAACCCACTGCTTTTTATGAATCATCGATCATATCTATGATGACGGAGATATCACCTCGACAAGCCATCCCCAATTCTACATAGCGTTTTCACGGTATAAGAATTAGAGTTTGGTCTCTAATTTTTTTAGTAGAGTTACAGAATTCAAAATAATCCAAAATTTTTATGAAAACTCACTAACACATGCATGATTTAACTATAAAAAAATCAGATTTTATTGACATAAAAATGAACATAAAATAATGCCTTTCCCGCATGCCCAGAATCAAGAACACATTATCAATAAAGCACATGAATAAATCTAATTTAAGCATGTAAAAGCAATTAAAAAATGTAAATAATATAACGAATTATGATTTAATTCTTGAACACATAAAATAAACATTAACATAATAAAATAAACAAAAAAAAATCAAGAAAACATGGTTAGAATTTGATTTAGCCATTAAAAGAGAGATTCTACCCATCGAAAGGTCGAATCTCGATCTTTTTCTGGGGTTTAGCATAATAAACAAAAATTAAACATTGTTAATGGATAAAAAATGTGTAAGAGACCATCAAACATCAGCTGATCATCATATTGAGGCCCTTACATGATTTTTTTGAAATAAAAATAAGGGAAAAACATGCTAAAAGGGGCGACAATGGCAAATATATATATATATATATATATATATATATATATATATATATATAAAAACAGGAGAAGAAGATGACTCACCTTGGGGGCTGCAACAATGGAGGAAGGGGGAAGGCTTGAGGGAGAGAGGGACACAAATTTTAGAGAGAGAGAGGGTGAGAGAACATGTGGAGGTTGACCCCCCTATGGCCTCTATTTATAGAGTTTCATTAGGTTAGATTTTTTAGAGTTTTATGTTCTCAAAACTCTTCCTATTTAACTCAATTAAGGGGGGCGGTTTTGCTTGGAGTTTCAACCTAAGAAGACACTACCTAATTAGCCTAATCGACTCTTAGCTATCCTAAAACAAGTCCAAATATGACGCCACCTACTCTGGGCCCACATTTGTTTTTAAAAGCTATAATTTCAAGGTTTAAAAAATGAGATTTTAAAAAGTGGAAATAAAGGTTATGTTTTAAAATTAATTTTGATCTTTTCGAACTTCTAATTCGATTAGGACACTAACCAAACTTGAACTAACCTCTTTAAAATGTGATGGCACTTACTATGGGCCCCATTTGAGTTTTTAGAAAATGATTTTTAAAGTTTGAAAATAAAGGGTTAAAAATAAGGTTTTCAAAAAGGGTTTAAGATAAAAGATAAAAATCAAAGTTCTAAATCAACTAGAGTCCTAGATGAATTGAAAATCTCTTGAATGTGGTGCTAGGTATGTGAGCTCCACATTTGAGTTTTGAACAGGTTAAAATAAAGGTTAAAAAAAGAGTTTTTAAAACAGATGAGAATAAAAGCAAAGAACAAACTCGAGAAAATTAGAGTCCTAAAGCAACTGAAACTCCTGACTAGAGTCCTAAAATTTTAAAATTCTTAAATTTTGGTTTTTGAAAGACAAACGAAGAGATTTTGAAAAATCTTCTCAGAGATTAGCAAAAATGAACAAAAAGACAAAACTAGGGTTAGAGTCCTAATCAACTGGGACTCTAGAATAGAGTCCGAGAATTTTAAAACTCTTAGAACTGAATCTGTTCTTAAAAAATAAGTGAAATAAAAGTAAAAAGATGAAATCAGAGTAGAGTTCTGGACCGACTGAAACTCTGGGCAGAGTCCTAAAATTTTAAAACTTTAAAATAAAGTCCTAGAATTTTGAAATTTGGTTTCTGGAAAGATAAATGCAGAAAATTTTGAAAAAAAAATCAAAATTGAAGTCAGGGTTAGAGTCCTAATCCAACTGAAACTCTGAAACAAAGTCCTGATTCGACTAAAACTCTAAAATTTTGACTTCTTTTGAAAGATTTGGAAAGATTTTCTTGAAAATGGGTAAAAATATTAGTGAAAGGTAGAGTCCTAATCTGACAGGAACTCTGTGGTAGAGTCCTAGTCCAACTGAAACTCTAAAATTTTGGCCAAAATAAAGGTTTTTGAAAGATTTTCTTGAAAACAGGTGAAAATAGCCATGAGAGACAGAGTCCTAATCTGACTGAAACTCTATGATAGAGTCCTAGTCTGACTGAACCTCTGAGATTTTAGCCAAAATGAAGGAAATGGACAAGGGATAGGGCTTCTTCTGGTTTAAAACCGAAATAGAATTTTGAAAAGGTTTGAAAAGGTAAAAAGATAAAGTCCTAATCTGACTAGAACTCTGAAATAGCTAAAATTTTGAGAAATCTGAATGAAAGAAGTGATCTAGAAGCGACACCACCTAAATGGGTCTCATCCGAGAAATGAGATGAGTTACAAATTGATTGTAAAACAAATCTAGACTATTTTTCTGAGGAAAATATTTTTGAAATGAAAAATGCAAAGCCCTGGGGTTGGCCAAATGACAAAATGTCGATTTAAAACCCAGTTTTTTTGAAATTGATTTCGAAAGAGTGGTTTTAAAATCAAATCTTGATTGAAGATTTTGAAAAAACAGAATGTTGGATTTCGAGGATGACATACAATGGGATGCAATGCAATGAAATGAAATGACAAGAAATGGTATGAAATAAGAAACACTGGAAATGAGGTTTGAATTGGTTTCAACTGGTTTAAACTGAATCCTACGGTTTCTGAACTCGAGAGAACTAAAATGACACTGACTTGAACAAACTCCTAGGCTGAATGGTCGAGAAATGGTGCAATTCTCATAGAAATGGTGATAAATGTACACTGGAGTGAATGGACCACATAAATGCACTGGGTTTGAGCTGGAATAAAGATCAGTAATACTAAGATGAACGAAATCTGAAGCTCAAACACCAGCTCAACTGACTGGATTTAACTCAATTTCAGTTGAAATGGACTCCGACACTATAGAAAATGGATTTAAACTAAAACCGGGCCACTTAAACTCTTGGTGAGCTCAAGCTGGACTTAGGGGAATAGGGTTGTGTGAACACCCCAATTTTTTCAAAGTTTTGTAAAAATGACCCTTTTGCCCCCGGTCCCATTTTTTGAGAAAACCGAGGCTAAATTTCAATTATTCTTCAGATTTTCTGGATTAAATTTCACACTGATATATTCAAAATAAATTCTGGATCCGAATTCAGTGTTTTAAATCCATATTTCTTCAAAATCTGGATCCAAACGCATTTTCTGAAGAAATTCCCCCAAAAATAGCTTTTAATTCTCAGGAAAATTCCCTTTTGTAAATATCTTATAAAAACACCAAAAAAAATTAGTTTTAACCTTTAATTTCTCGTGGAACTTTAGTTTTTTTCCTAAAAATACAAAAAATTTGAAAAATAAACTAAAAACCCAAAAATTGGGAAAACTACAAGAAAAATGAATGGTTTTCAAGCTTTTTTTAAGCCATTTTTACCAAAAACCTCATTCCTTAACCATTTTTCAGAAAATTCTTAAAAGGGGAACCACCTTTTTGAAAAAGGGAAAAATGCCAACGACCCCTTCCCGCGCCTCTTTCCTTCTCTCTCCATCGTTCGATCTGCAACCGCATACCTTCATCTCCACCTTCAATCCTCAACGGGTTTTCCCCTCTCGAAGCTTCCATTTCCTCTTTAAGAAGAGGCCAGCTCCCGGCTTCTGGCGATCCCTTGTTTTTCCTGGAGATCGGCTTTATTTCAAGTATCCATTGCAATCCATTAATTTCATCTCTTACAATCCCTCACCTCCTCTTCTGCTCCCCTCTTCCAGAATCCCTGCAAGTCAAGTGAAGCCACCAGACTTCTCTCTGATTCCCCCTGAAGGAGAATCAAATTCCTCGTCCCTCTGATCGAGCGAAGAAACTCCAGTCTCACCCCACTAGAAGCAAGCCTACGGAAGAACGAAAGGAAAAGCATCCTTTCTCTCCCTCCTTCAAAATCCCCTGCAAAAAGCAAGCTTCCCCCTTTCTCTTTGATTTTCTCTAAAATTCTCTGGTTGTTTACTTTTTATTTTATTTTCTTAAACTTCCATTAACGCACCATTGAGTGCTTCGATTTGCTTGTAGCAACACTGACCCCTCTTGTGCAAGATCAAAGGGACCACCGTGCTCTTACATTCCTTTAAATTTTTTTTTTTAGAATTCCTTCCTCGCATGTAATCTCTGTTCATATTCCTAAATTCAGAATTACCCTGTAGCAATATATCATCTTCCGTTTCCATTGTTGCTATCCCCGTTATGGCAGTTTATTAACACTTTCCCTGTGTCTCATGTTCTTGCATGCATTACCTTCAATAGTTTTCATTAATTAATGTACATACATTATTACCCTCAATACATTTTTTTTTAGTATCAATTATTGTTATTAGATTAAATAGTAAGATCTGCAAGCTTCTTAGCTTCAGATCAAATGTTAAAGATCTCATTCACCGCATAGCCCTTTTCTGGTTAATTTAATCTGATCACCTTTGCTCTGATTATAGTTTTCTTTCTTCCTTTTATAATTCGTTATTTCATTAGTTGATACTGCATTCATTTACGTTTTCTGTAGAGTTGATGGATGGTTGCTCCATTACTAACATCTCATATGAGAAATTTTGGGTCATCTGCATTCATCTCTTCATCATAAACCCACTCGTGACCTCACAATTCATTGTATCCCTAAGCAAATGTATACATACCATGATCCCTTGTGCATTCTTAGTACTCATACAATAAGTGAATCTAAGCCAAACTTGTGCGTGTTTCATTTGCTGTCCATGGTTTACTTATTTCAAATAAAGACTCAGTTGCTATAGCCACGATTTAGTTGGCTGAACATTGCCCAGTCAGGCTTTATTCCATAGGAAAGATCCATCAAGTATGTCTTAAAAGGTCAGATCCACATGGTGGGGAAAGGGTGATCGATCATGATGGGATACATATGCCTTCCTTGTTATGTTCTTGGGGTATATTTCTTCTTTGCAGACTTTGTCAGCAGCAACCCACCAATCGTGGGGCATTATATGAAAAGCATGGACGCCCTTAGTGAAGTCATAGTGCTAATCATCATTGGAAGGCCGGGACCTCATGGTAATTATAGATGTTGGGTGCAGCATGAGCACACAGATGATCTTACCATGGAAGACAGTGGGTCCATAGCTTCAGTTGTTAAGAAAGTTAAGGAGCAGATCGGTAATAATGGAGAATTCATTAAACTTGAATCCACCAAAGTTAATGAATTACAGGGCAGTATTACACATCACTGTGTCACAGTGACTTCATTGGTACTTCATCATACATTATTTGCACCTCTTCACAATGCTTTAATTCCTATATGGCACTCTATAGTACACATATGCTTGACATTGATACCCAACAACCACCTGTATTTATCCACCTGCATATCATCATTCTTCCTTTCATTTTGCATGTCATTGTCACAAGTGTACATTATATCGTATGCTTCTTTTCTTTTATCATTTTAGTTACCCCCCTTACTAATTCTCAGTTGTACATTCCATTTTGCTAAGATTGTTATATTTTCCATTTTGGCCTGCGTCTGCCACATGCTATTTCCACTATTGTTGTGATTTCTTACACCAAATACCCCACTGGCTACCATTGCAGTAGTATTTCCATGCATTCATATTTCCAATATGTGCATCCCATTTCATGTTTTTCATTCTTATCAGCATTTCAAAATTTTAAAATTCGTTGTGCTCATGGTTTCATTTTCATTTTTCTGTTTTCCACTATATGCACTGTCCACTTTCGCCAACCATTGCATCCTAATCGTCATTTAGTAAGCTTAGCTACATTTAGTTCACCCCCCCCCTTTCCATGTGCATTTCACGAGTTCGTCTGTTGTAATGCCTAGCCACCTATAGTGGTGTTGATACACTACTGTAATGTCTTTGCACCTATAGCAGCACTGAGCACTGCTGCTCCCCTGTATCCTTATTTTCTCAAAACACCTGATGCCTTCACTATGCACACCCGTACTAAGTGTGCATTCATCATTCCACCTGTGTGTTGTCAATCCTCACAAGCAACCTCGTCACATTCATATTAGCCCTTCCAGCTCACTGCTGCATACTCCCCCCCCCCCCCCCCCCCCCCTAGCATCTTCACATCCATAAGCATCCCTTCACAACTCCTCATATGTTGCGCCCATTGTCATTGCCCTCTTTACAATATCATCATCCCTTGCATCCACTCAATAAAGTGCACAGTCATCATCCACAACAGTATCAATGCATTGCAGTGTTGTTTCTTTTTGTGTCTACACCATCATGACATCACATACATACCTAGCATATGGCCTTTATCCGCTGTATATCTATTTGCAACCTCTTGCGAAATTTTTTTCATCAGGGATAGTTCATGATGCTGTCCGAACTCTAAACTATGCAAATTCTCGATGTTACCAATGGGATCTTGGTCAACATTGAGAATGCTACTTTCCCTTCTCAGAAATAGAAACATGAACACAATTGATGTCAAAATGAAAGCCTTGGATGATGTCAATCAAACTAAGCAGCAAGTGAATCCCACCCAAGAATAGTGTTGTGATAATCGAAACTGAAGCAGCAGACCAGCTACAAGCTTGTATTCAGGATCAAGAGCAGCATCGAGATTGCATGTTATGACTTTAAAGATAAGCCAGTTTATACTCGGATTCCTCAGCAAGGTCCATTACTTCAGGCCTCACAGCAGGCTCTGTAACTTGCACTGCACTTTGGCTATAACATTTTTCACACTCTTCACCATCACCTGACACATATACCACCCACCTACAGTATGTCACCATTTCCCTGCAGCTTACCACAACATACACACATACACCCTTTCAGCAATTCACCATTTTTATCCTGCAGTAGCCCCTATTGCTGTCACATCCACCATATCCCCTGTCATGGAGTGCCAACCATGCCATTTTTGTACACGGTATGTCATTCCAGTAAGAAACATTGCTTCATCTTCATGCCACTGTTGCAACACTTGCAATAGTGCTCCATGTTCCAGTTTGCCATCAGAATACCCTCCTGCTGTGGTAATTTTATTCCATCATCATATTATGGCAGTTGTTCATCGTATGTGTATCATGGGTACTCTCACAACATTTATTTCCATTTCAGTTGGGTGCATCTGCACCAAAAGTCGTGTTTCACATTCACTGTCAACTTTCCCTGGGGAAGTCCACCATTCCACCTATCCTAACCATAGCTGCAGCACCTTACTTCCTGGCTCCTACCCTGCATCCGGCACGGCATCTTAGATAGGCACATCTAGCTTTATATTTTGCTCAACACATTTTATATCACTCTCTTACACAGGAAGTTAATGCCCATTCTAGTTTTCATCTCTCTAAATAGTCTAAAAATATTTATGCTTACATTCGTAACATGACACTTCCCATCTCTTTATATGCTTGTATCTCACTAAATCGGTTTTTGCAGAAAATACATGAAGACTGTTGTTGCTCTTTCTTAGAATTAGGAAGTGTTGTAATTTTTAATCAAATTCAATATTGTAATAGCTAGACCTTAATGAAAATTTATATTTCCTGCTTTAGGTAGAATGAATGAGCATTGTAGAATATCATGCATGAATTGTTTGTTTTCATACATTTTTCTTTATTTCTCAAAAATTCTCACAAATGGCAAAACACGAATGGCACGTGCACCATTTCGTAAGAGGTAATTGATACTAAGTTGATGATCTACATTAATAACCATAGTCAGGGTGTGGACAAAACTTAGCATTTTTTATCTTTTACAAAATAACACTGGATCCATACTAGATCCATTTTCAAAATTCATCATATTTTCCTTAAATATTTTTCTCTTTGATCAGAATTTAACTTAAAATTAACTCAAAATATATACCAATGGCCATAGTCAGGGTATATTGAGGGTTAATTTCATTTTAAATTCTATAAAAGCACCAAAGGGTATTTTATCCTTCATTTGAATTTAGATATGACTATTATATAATACATTCAATGACCATAGTCAGGAGTGTATTATATCATTAATCTTATTTAAATTCATTTAAAGAATGAAATATGATTTTCAAGTCCAATTTCAAACTTATTCAAATTCATTCATCATTTAGGGTAGAATTGCACCATATTTTCAAAATTTCCTTTTCAAAATTCCAAGTGATTCTTCTCCTTCATCAAATTCCAAATTCTACCTCAAATTCAAAGTCCAATTTAACTTTGAAATTTATTTGTATATTCAAGATTCAATTTCTAAAATTCATTTTTCCAAATTCAATTCAAACTTAGAAATTCTTGATTCATCTTTTAAATTCCATATTCAAACTTCGAATTCAAAGTCCAATTTGACTTTGAAATTCATATTCAAAATCAAATCCAAAGTTAGATCCTAAATCCCAACTTGGATCCAGATTTCCAAGTACAACTCCCCTTTTGATCTCAGATTCCAAATCCAAAATCCATTCTAAGATCTAGAACCCAATTCTACCTTGGATCTCAGACTTCAGATCCAAAATTTCCTTTAGGATCCAGAATTCAAGTTCACCTTGGATCTCAGACTTCAGATCCAATTCCATTTTAGGATCCAAAATTCAAATCCACCTTTGGATCTCAGATTACAGATCCAAATTCCACTTAGGATCTAGAACCCAATTCATCTCGGATCTCAGACTTCAGATCCAAATCCATTCTAGGATCCAGAATCCAATTCTACTTTGGATCTCAGACTTCAGATCCAATTCCATCTTAGGATCCAGAGTCCAATCCCACCTCGAATCTCAGATTTCAGATCTAAATACCATCTTGGATTTCAAATATTGAATCCAATTCCATTCAAAATTCCAAATCCAAATTCCACTTTAATTCCTATCCTTAAAACCAATTCCATTTCATTCCAGATTTCAAATCAAGTTCCCATTTCAGATCCTAAAAACCAAAAATTCAACTTTGAACCCTATTTAGAATCCAGATCTTGGATTCATATTTCATCTTGAAATTCCAACTTTGTTCTATCTACTTTCCCCACTTTTTCTTCTAAATTTTTTTTTTCAAAGATAGAATTCAATTCCATTCCAAATATTCATCCAAGTTCAAATTTCTAAATTCAAAGTCCATTTATGACTTTGAAATTTCCTTTCCCTCATATCAGTTTCAAGATCATTTTCCAAACCCAGATTTATTTTTCCCAAAGCTCTTGATTATTCTAAAAACTTAGAACTTTAAATCTTAAGTTCTAAGTTAGAAATCATTTCTTCACTTTATCAAATTCATCTCAGAAAAACTTGGGAATTCTTCAAAAGATTTTCAAAAGGAGCATACATCTTTGCATTTGCACAAGCATGATTCTTTGTGCATTTAGACTTAGAAATAAATTCTTAGATAATTTCTTAGCAAAACAAAAGGCATAAATTCGACCCTTGGTTCGATTACCCCTGGTAAAGGCGCCAGGAACGGTCGAACCTCGTATCGACGAGCGGATCCTGTCTCCCAGTTTTCCTGCAAATATTTTAAAAACGGAGGCGAGTTATTTCAAGTATTTTCAAAATTAAGGTCAAGTGAGACCCGCAAAAGAGTTCCTCCTCTTCTTTCCTTTTCTCTTATCTCTTTCTTTCTGTCTCTTATTTTCTCTCCCTTAAAAAGGAGGAAAATAAGAGGTTAGAAAGGAAAAGAGAAGGAAGAGAGAGAACATTACGAGAGGAAAATTTTGCGATGATCACAGGTTTGGCGACCGTGATGGGACACGTCTTCGTCCGGTCGAATTTAATGCCTTTTCCTTTGCTTTGATATTTTCTAAGTTTTTATTCTATATATGTCAGCTTCATTTCCATACAAACCTTAGGGAGCCTAGATTTTGTCCTAAGCTGACATCATTGCATATAGGATTTAAGTATGGTTTGGTAGGACCATATTGAGGAGATTATTCCATGCTCACATTAGACTTAGGTCTGAAATACAACTCTCCTCAATTTTAGGGATGGAATGCAAAACAATGTATGAAAGTGTATGCTTCTTTTCATTTTTTCTACCTCTTTAGGACTTGCATTATAGACATCTGATTTCTTGCATGTTGCACATATTTTGAAAACCTCCTTACCTATATTGTCTCGGTCTTCACGTTGCTGGGCTGTCTCACTGAACCATAATTTGGGAGAGAGCCTCACAACTGGGCCACTTATTTGGGTTCGCGCCCCCCTACCACGTACCTAAGGGCCATAGTCCGAGGTATATCGGTAGGCACTCAAGGATGTTGGGAAGCCATTACCTTAGAATCAGAGAAATATTTCTATGCCACGTACTTCGAGCTTCGGCTCGGGTATATCGGCGTATCTTGATTGAAATCAGATAATCTAAACCCTAGAGTTAGGATTAAAGGTCCTACAAGCCATTTCAAATATTGCATTTAGAGTCAGCCTTTAGGGAGTGCTGTGTGCGCATCCGTGTTTGTGCAGCTTTAGTTGCATGATAATTCTCTTATTCTTTTATATATATGTACCAAACCCTTTTTTTCAAAACCCTGGGTGTATTATTCAAAACTCACCCTTATTTTCAAAAACCCCAGGTGTATATTTCTATCTACCTATATTTCTTCTCTCTTTTAGATCAAATTTTTCTTCAAAAAATCCTGGAAAATTCCTTTAAAAATTCATCAACATTTTCAAAATTTCCAGGTTTTAATTCTTCAAGAAGTTTGTCCGTAAGTCTTGCATTCTATCTAACTCTCCTTATTTTTCTTTACCCCAGTATCACTTCAATGGCGTCAAATTCCCTCGATGTTGTCTTTCCCCAAGATCATGTCTTCTATCAAATTCAGGATGGACCCCCGGATCTGCGGGTCATCCAGTCTCATCCTTTCTTCCCTTGGTGGTATTATTCTTGGTTCGCCACCTTCTCACGTATGTTCTCAGACCACTTGGATGACTGTGGGTTGGAGATGGCATCAGCAGTAGGCAAGCGAACCATCAATGGAGCTCTGATTCAGGCTATGGCAGAACGGTGGAATCCACGTACCTGCACATTTTGGTTTCCTTGGGGAGAGTGTGATCATCGCAAAAATTTTCTTCTCGTAATATTCTCTTTCTTCCTTCTCTTTTCCTTTCCAACCTCTTATTTTCCTCCTTTTTGAAGGGAGAAAGATAAAAGACGGAAAGAAAGGGAGAAGAGAAAAGAAAGAAGAGAAGAGGAACTCTTTTGCGGGTCTCACTTGACCTTAATTTTAAAAATATTTGAAATAACTCGCCTCCGTTTTTGAAATATTTGCGGGAAAACTGGGAGACGGGATCCGCTCGTCGGTACGAGGTTCGACCGTTCCTGGCGCCTTTACCAATGGTAATCGAACCAAGGATCGAATTTTATGCCTTTTGCTTCACAATGAATTTATCTAAGTATTTATCCTAGGTCTAAAATGCACAATGAATCATGCTTGTGCAAATGCAAAGATGTATGCTCTTTTTGAAAATGTTTTGAAGAAATCCCAAGTGAATCCGATAAAGTGAAGAAATGTTTTTCTAACTTAGAACTTAAGATTAAAGTTCTAAGTTTTTAGAATAATCAGGAGCTTGGGAAAATAAATTTGGATTTTTGAGAGAAATGATCTTGAAACTGAGATAAAAGAAAAAGAGAAGAAAGGAATTTTCAAAGTCATAAATGGACTTTGAATTAGAATAGAAATGAAAGTGGAATTAAATCGGGAGGAAAGATGGAATTGGTTTTAAGGATTGGAACTAAAGTGGAATTTGGATTTGGAATTTTGAATGGAATTGGATTCAAGATTTGGAATCCAAGAGGGTATTTGTATCCGAAATCTGAGATCCAAGATAGAGTTGGACTCTGGATCCTAGAATGGATCTGAGATCCAATGTAGAATTGGTTTCTGGATCCTAAGAATTGGAATTTGGATCTGAATCTGAGATCCAATGGTAGAATGAGGATCTGGATCCTAAAAGAAATTTGGACCTATGATTGGAGATCCAAAGTGGAATAAGGATTTGGATCCTGAATGGAATTTAGATTCAGGATGGGAGATCCAAGGTGGAATAAGGATTTAGATGGAATTTGGATCTGTGATGGGAGATCCAAAAATGGGATAAGGATTTGGATCCTAAGAATTTGGAATTTGAATCTGAATCTGAGATCCAAAGCAGAGTTGGATTCTGGATCCTAAGAATTGGAATTCGGATCTTAATCTGAGATCCAAAGCAGAGTTGGATTCTGGATCCTAAGAATTGGAATTCGGATCTGAATCTGAGATCCAAAGCAGAGTTGGATTCTGGATCCTAAGAATTGGATGTTGGATCTGAATCTGAGCTCCAATGGAATGAGGATCTGTATCCTAAATAGAATTTGGATCTGTAACTGGAGATCCAAATGGAATAAGGGTTTGGATCCTAAATGGAATTTGGATATGTAATTGGAGATCCAAAGTGGAATGGAGTTTTATACTTGGAAATCTGGGTCCAAGTTGAGACTAGGATTTGATTTCGGATTTGGTTTACTGAAAATCCAAATAGGACCTTTAAAGATGGATCCGGGTTTTTAGAAACCCAAATTTAAACTTGAAAAACCTTGATTTGAAGATAAGGAGATGAACTTGATTTTGAAATCAGAAGGTAATTTCAAAGTTAAATTGAACTTTGATTTTGAATTTTGATTTGAATTGGAGGTTTGAATATAAAAGTGATTTTGGAATTTCAAAGTCAGATTGGACTTTGAAATTGAATTCTTGAACCTTGAAGTGAGATAGAATTGGATTTGAATAAGTTCTGATGAAGAAGAAGAAACACTTGGGATTTTGAAAAGAAGTTTTTGAAAATATGATGCAAATCTGCCCTATATGATGAATGAATTTGAATAAGTTTGATTTAAAAAAAAAATTATTTCATTCTTTAAGTGAATTAAGAATGGGGTTGAAGATATAATATATCCCTGACTATGGTCATTGGATATATTATATAATAACCACATTTAAATTCAAGTGAAGAATAAAATACATTTTTTTTGTGCTTTTATAGAATTTAAAATGAAATTAACCCTCAATATACCCTGACTATGGCCATTGGTATATATTTTGAGTTAATCCTAAGTTAAATTCTGATAAAAGAAAAAGAAATATTTTGAGAAAATATGATGGATTTTGAGTGTGGATCCAATGTTATTTCGTAAAAGATAAGAATTCTAAGTTTTGTTCACACCCCGACTATGGCCGTTGATGTAAATCATCAACTTAGAATTAACTTACCTCTTACGAAATGGTGCACATGCCATTCGTGTTTCACCATTGTGGGGATTTTGAAAAATAGAGAAAAAAAATGCATGAAAACAAACAATTCATGATATTTTACAATGCTCATTCATTCTACCTAAAGCCGGAAATATAAATTTTCATTCCAATCTAGCTATTACAACATATAAAATCAAATTTACAACCCTAAATGATAGCTTTTCCCACAGATTTCCTGCAAAACGACTGAGTTAGTATGAAAAATGGGAGAAAAGAAAAAAAATGGTATATACCATGTGGGTATCTTTACAAAATGTTCAAACGAATGATGAAACAGACAGAGGGAATAATATATATGTTTATACATGTATATATACATACATACATATATATATATATATATATATATATATATATATATATATGGATATACATGGCATGAGAAGGAGATGATTTAATGGGTTGCAGGACTTGCTGCTGTAGTAGAATCAGATGGGTGAGATGAAGGTTTGTTGGAACTAACAGGGGTCCTGTGATAAGGGAAGGTCCTACTGCTACCTAGGTGGCAGCGAGGTCTGGCGAGGGCAATGGTATGCTTGGTGGCAATGAAGTTGCTGAAGCAACTGAAGTATTACTTTCAGTAATGAGGTTTGACACAGCGTATCCATAAGCATTGGTATCTTCAGATGATATAGGTGCTGGGGTTGTGATACACAACCCATTGATGGGCATCACTCTGCTACAGAGGATGCAGCAGGTAGTTTTAAGGGATATGGTACAGACCATTGGCAACAGTAAAATACT
Source organism: Nuphar pumila (assembly GCF_984573655.1). Taxonomy (NCBI): domain Eukaryota; kingdom Viridiplantae; phylum Streptophyta; class Magnoliopsida; order Nymphaeales; family Nymphaeaceae; genus Nuphar; species Nuphar pumila. Next base: position 41,884,116 of record NC_143260.1, read on the forward strand.
GTTTTGAGATGCTTACAGTAGGCAATATGAAAGGGAAGGGTGAAATGTAAGGTGGTGAAGAAAACTGGTTATAGGGAAATGAAGAAGTAACAATGTGACAGCAAGCAATGGTGCAGGGAAGGGATGTGTGTGCTGCTGGAAACAGCAAAATGCTGCTGCTTGGTCAATGGAGCCATTGAGCACATATCTTGTAATGGTGATTGAATGGATACGAATGGAGAGATTATTACTGTAATTACAATAGGTGAATGTGCTATATAAGATAATGCAGGGGTGTATACAACAATAATATTACTTGGCAGTGACATCATGGTATGAAAATGGTAGGATTAATGCCTAGACAGAGAAGCATATATGCCTTGAAAAAAAAAAATTCCTAGCCCTATAAAATCTCAGAAGAGTCTTCAGACTGCTAAACAACATACTTGGGTGAATTTCAAATGCTTTCATGGGTTTCACTGACTACCTTAACCTCAAACTTGTTGAAAATCTATCCTTCATTTCTATATTAACACCAATTACACTGTCTTGATACACATAACACTGACACCTTGTGTGGATACAAGTCATGCAAGAAAATAATATACATGTTATAACACAAATTTTATTAGCTAACACCCTGCTAACACTGATTCAACGTTTTTTACTCATACTGACCATTAATGCACATACTAATTGTCAGAGACCATCTATGCTATCGTTCAATGTTCAGAACTAACTCACTCCATCCTATGGTGTATACAGACTACTTAGCAGTCATCTGTAGCAGTCAGATTCAAATTCCAAATTCAGATGCAATACAATAAAGCTCATGTGTGAAGGCAAATTTCAGAGAGAAAAAGAAAAAAAAAGAAGAAAGGACATTAAAAGGCTACTGCAAAGACCCAAATGTAATAGTACCCAATAAGAGCAGGCCGAGAAGACATCACCAACAAATGAATGTGATATGCTATGAGGTGTGAGTGCGCGGTGAAGGAGATATGTGGGGATGCGATGAAGGTATTAATGCATTTGCAGTAGAACATGATCAGCAAGGAAAAAAAAATATGCAGAAAAAGAAAAGAAAAGAAAAATTTCTGGAGTGAAAAGAAACTACCACAAGGTGGCCATATGCGAGTTATATCCTTGAGGTATATAACTCATGACCGACATTTATTGAAACAAGCTTACCACATTTTATTTTCTCTCTCTTTTTTTTTTTTAAAGAAGCTGCCACAAGGATGGTGAATTACGCTAGCTTTGGTTTTACCTCCAGCAACCAGACTGAAAGCTAATTCTTTGAACATTTCCTAACCTGCACTCACATCCAATCTCAACTTGATAAAATATCTTCAACGATTAGTGATCTTGAAATTTACTGTTGCCTGCAGAATGGCCTGGTAGGCATTGACGTCCGTTTCTTCATTGGCTAAAATTTTGATCACAACAGCTTTTAGTCTTCCCACCATCACTCACCTTCTGAAGAGGATCCAAAGATCGTGCAGCTTGGTAAAGTCATCCCATCATTAGGGAACCACTTGGATTCCATCTCAACCATACCCTGAAGAACCTCGTGCACTGTCCCAATTGGAGATGACTTTATAACCTTGAAGGCTTCCATGGTGTCTTGTGCTATGAAGAGGACCAACATCATCCCCTTTACAGGGGCCAGATACAAAGATGTCCAGACCCCTTTCTGGGCACATGCATACAAGATATCCCTCCTCTCCTTTGGTGTAGGTAATTTGAAACAGAAATGCATAGATATCTCATAGATTTTAACAGAAAGATATGATGTGAAGTGAAAATGAACTGAATAATCGTAAGACATAATGCAGTATGAATGATATAATGAGTGCAGAGTGTATACAGGTAATGTATAAAATATGATGCAGTAAAAGAGATTAAAAGGACATTACACGCGATGCATTAAACGAAACAGGGGCAGATCCTCTCTACTCGTGAATTTATGGCAGAATCCAATGAGATTCTCTGGTGAATCAAACCAGATATCTCAAATAATGATGCCCATGATTAATTGAATCTGATCCAGAGAGTATCAAACATACTGGGGGCTTTGCAATAGGTTTTTTTTTTACCTTTTTTTTTTTGCTTGATTCATGATGAGATCTAGGTGGGCCTCAATAAAGACTAGTTGAACGTCTTACTGGGGAGGGATCAATATACACATAGGTATAAAAAAAAAAAAAATTGAAACAATGCTTAGGAACCCCAACAGTACCAACATCTACCGATATAACTATAACCATGAGAACAAAGGGGTTAAAAGATGATTATACTATCAACGAGACAACATATCTGATTTGAAATGTGACACTAACACGGAGATGCAACTAATGAGGGGAAAGAAAGAAGACAATGAGGAAAGAGAGGCAGAGGGGAGAGATTTTAAGACAACAGATCAGCCAACCACACCCGATTAAATATTGCTTGAAATCGAATTTATTATGAAAATCAAATGAGAATTTCATGGTAAATTGAATCACATGGGACCCCATGATCAATTAGAACGGGTGGAGCCATGCTGGGCGAATACTCAGATCTTCCTTCACGGCATATCGGAAGCTAGATGTATACACATATGAACGAATGACAAAATTTAAACTAAAAACACAAAGTAATGTAGAAGTAGAAATAAATGGCAATTTTACAGAAATGAACAACAGAAGGGAAAAGAAAATCAAAAGAAAAGAATGTCGGGATTAACGGATCCTGTTGTTATTGCACAGGATGGGTTGAGGTTGGTATAAACAACCCAACACCACCTATAGTGCGTCAAAAGGAAAAAAAAAACGAGAAAAAAATGAACCTCAGAGGAAATCACAGAAGAAGAATTTAGAATGGAGTTGGATTGGCGACTTACCAGGGTTCTACTGAAGTTCCGAGGGATGAAGAAGAGGCTTCGTGTTTACCCTGGAGGGCTCCTCCTTTTCGCTGAACGAAGAGATAAGTTGATTGAAGAAGGGAGGCGCGAGAACTTCAGTCGATCGATGGATGGTGCTTCCCAATAGTCGATGTGAAAATGGATATCTGGAGAGGAAAACGGACAGATGCCGAAGGAGGGTTGCTACGTGAAAGTTGATAAAAAAAAAATGGATGCGGGTGTAAAAAATGGATACCTGAAGACAGGAGCTCGCCTCTTCTTAAAGGGAGAATGGAAAATTCGAGAAGAGGAGGATCAGTTGAGAATTGAGGGTGGAGATGGAGGTATGCGGTTGCAGATCGAACGATGGAGAGGAGAAGGAAGGAGTGCGGGAGGAGTTTGTTGAAGTTTTTTCCCAAATTTTCAAAAAGGTGGTTTCCCTTTTAAGAATTTTCTAAAAACTGGTTAAGGAATGAGGTTCTTGGTAAAAATGTCTCAAAAGCTTGAAAATCATCCGTTTTCTTTGTAGCTTTTCTCGATTTTTTTGGTTTTTATGTTATTTTTCCATTTTTTTGTATTTTTAGAATAAAATCCTAAAGCTTTACAAGAAATCAAAGATTGAAACTAATTTTTTGATGTTTTTGTAAAATGTTTACAAAAGGACTTTTTCTGAGAATTTTAGAAACTATTTTGAGACAATTTCTGCAAAGAATGGGTTTATGTCCGAATTTTTGAGAAATAATCGAGGTTTATAACTTCGGACTGAGAAATATAGGGTCGAGGATCCAACAGAGTGCCGGATGAGCTGCCCGAGCCTTTCAAAATCATTTTTTGGTATTTTTTTATTTTATTTTGGAAATCGGACAACGGGGCTCAGATTTGGATTTAAAATACTGAGTTCAGACCCGAAGCTGAATTTGAATATATCAATGTGGAATTTAATCCAGAAATCTGAAGAAATAACTTGATTTTCTCGAAAAAATGGGGTTAGGGGCAAAAGGGTCATTTTTACAAGACTTTGAAAAATTTGGGGTGTTCACAGATGCCCCTCTTTGCTACTAAGCCGGTTGAGAGCCGAGCTTAGTGGCAAAGACAACACTCCAAATTTTGAAAATGCCCCAGTCGGCAGATCTGAACTGGGTGTGGAAGAATTATTTTTGAAAATATGATTTTTCAGGCTTTGAAACCTTATCCTGAATGGTTTTGGGGAGACGAAATCCTCGAAAATGATATGATTGAGTAGAAAATGAGGAAATCGTGATGGGACTTTAGATGGAAATTCTGAAATGGTGGGAAATGAAAATTTTGATCAGGTCTCATGGGTGAGACCAGATACTATTATTTGGAATGATTCAGGTTTAGCCCTTAACCTGGATGGGACGAAAATATATCAAGATGAATTTGAAATGAGGAAAGGAATATACGAGAACCTTGATGGGACATTTTGAAAAATGCCTCGTGAGACAAAGCTCAAGTAAAATCCTTTCTTGGATGGATATACAAAGCATGGATTACTAGATGGGAAGAGCCATGATGGGACTGGAAGAAAACATCTCGTCAAAACAAGGAATTTCATTGGAATGTGACTCAGGTTTAACCTGAACCTGTAAGGAAGATACCTCGCGAAGCGAGGTTCCGGGTTAACTCTTAATCTGGATAGGAAATCTACCATACGGGTTTCTCAAAAATGGAGAAAGCACGATGGGACCTTCGGAATTTGGACGAACAAATCCGAGAGGGGTTTTTGCGAAAGGAGAAAATATAGGGTTCCCTAAAGCTTCGAAAAGGGGAAGAAATTGGGCGTCTCATTGCTGAGACTGAAATAACTTTTGAAATCACAAAATCTTTCGCAAATGGTTCAGGTTTAACCCTTATCCTGAGTGGGGGAAATCTACCATACAGGTTTCTCAAAAATGGAGAAAGCACGATGGGACTATCGGAATTTGGACGAACAAATCTGAAAGGGATTTTTGCGAAAGGAGGAAATATAGAGTCCCTAAAGCTTTGAAAAGGGGAAGAAATTGGGCGTCTCTTTGCTGAGACTGAAATAGCTTTTGAAATTAAATGATCTTTCGCAAATGGTTCAGGTTTGACCCTTATCCTGAGTGGGGGTCGTCCATACAGAATTCTTCAATGAGAAAACCGTGATGGGACAGGAAGAGATACTTTCTTCAGAGGTAACTCTTCTTGGAAATATAAACAATGCTAGGTTGCATCAAAATGGATATTGAATGTTTATTTTATTCTTGGAATAGCTAGAAAATTTTGCCAATAAGATAAAATCATAGCAGATTCAAACGCTTGGAAATATGCACGTATGTGCGAAAGATATTCTCTCTTTTACCTAGAGTATTTCCCCCAAATGAGGTTAACTCCTCAGTTATAAGAGTCAAATTCAAAATTTTAGCACTGATGATTTTCTTTAAGGAAGCTATCCATTTCTCTGATATGAGAATAAAAGAAATATTCTTAATTTCATAAAAGCAAGTAATGAAAATATATTGATAAAAGAATTTTGCATGAGAAAAGATGACTTCTGGCAACTTTGGCAGTTTGATATCTGGGTGTTTTCCCATAATGATCTTTTTGCACTCTTTTTGAGTCATTTGGGCTTTCTCGGTTTTTTACATCATCCTTCATTTGGATGTCCTGACTTTTCTCTCTTTTTTCAGGGAAGGGTACGTCACAAACTCCTTCATCTTGGAGATGTTCTGATCCTTCTTTCTCTCAAGGATTATATATGATATTGGCTCAAAAGGTCTTTAGATGATAGCTGGAAACAAATATCTTTTAGGGTTTGTCGGTAGGCCCATCACATCTGCCTTCATCTTGACAGTGATCCGAACTTTCCCTGGAAGGACCTGTCACAAACTTCGTCATCTTGGAGATGTTTCAAATCTTCTTTGGCCCCGGGGGTCTACTCGCTTAATTCGCCTTCATCTTGACGACAATTGAGAGATCCCTTTTGCGGATATTTGATTGCAGCTTAAGAAATGAGAAGATATAGGTTGAGTGGATTCTTTTTATGGCTCAATATATTTCCATTTCCACTGCCTGATTGCCAGAAAGTCATTTTAAAACATGCGCCATAGCCAAGATCAATATCAATTCACTTCTGGCTTTTCAACCTTATTGAAGATTTCTTTCATTGATCATATCGAGGACATTTCTTTCATCCTTTTGGTTGATCAATAGGAAAAGATTCGAATTTTACCTCTTTTTCGCAAAGAGTTTCACCTTTTTGGAAGGAAAATACTGGAGGTATTCTGAAAAATTCTTTTTGTGCAGTAAGAATATTTATAATCAACAAATGCTTTTAGCAAATTGGCAAAGCTTTCATGAATTCTTTTGTGAGATAATCACTCAATATAGATTTTGATGAGACCTTGAGTTGCTATTTTCGATTTCGGAAAATACATGACCAGCAAAAGCTGGAACCTTTGAAATACATGACCAGCGAAGGCTGGAACCTTTGAAATACATTACCAGCGAAGGCTGGAACCTTTGAAATACGTGACCAACGGAAACTGGAACCTTTTCGAGATACATGACCAGCGAAAGCTGGAACCTTTTGGAATATATGACAAAATAGATGTTGAGATCTTTTGAAATACCTGTCCAGCGAAGGCTGGACCCTTTGAAATACGTGACCAGCGAGAAGCTGGAACCTTTCGAAATACTTGACCAGTAAAACTGGAACATTTAAAATACATGACCAGCAATAATGCTGGAACATTTTGGAAATACATGACCAACGAGAGTTGGATCTTTTGGGAAATACACGAATGATTATAAAAAACTGGTTTTTAATAAAAGGTTGAGAATGATTGAAATTGGGAGATTATAACCCGAGGGTTGAGAAAATGGTGAATTTTTTGAAAATATTGTATCCAGAGGTTGGAGAGTTGATAATCTTGAGAGATTTGAAGATTTAGGAAATGACATATTTGAGAGATTGAAACCCGAAGGTTTGGAAAGAAGAGAATGGAGGAATCGCACCCTGAAGGTTTGATTTATGGAAAATAGGTTGGTTTGAAAGCTCGAAAATTGTGAGCTATGACTTCTTGAAATATATAACCAGCGAGAGCTGGGTCTTTCGAAAATACAAGACCAAAAGCTGAGTTCTTTTTTTGGGAATACATGACCAGCAAAGCTGGAACGTTTGAAATACGTGACCAGCGAAAAGCTGGAACGTTTGAAATACCTGACCAGCGAAAAACTGGTACGTTTGAAATACATGACCAACGAATGTTGAATCTTTTTTTTGGAAATACCTGACCAGCAAAAGTTGGAACGTTTGAAATACATGACCAGCGGAATGCTGGAACGTTTGAAATACATGTCCAACGGGTGTTGGATCTTTTGAAATACCTGACCAGCAAAAAGCTGGGACGTTTGAAATACCTGACCAGCGAGAAGCTGGAACGTTTGAAATACATAACCAACGAGTGTTGGATCTGACCAACAAAGAGCTGGAACGTTTGAAATACCTGACCAGCGAGAAGCTGGAACGTTTGAAATATATGCCCAACGAGTGTTGGATCCTTTTGAAATACCTGACCAGCAAAGCTGGGATGTTTGAAATACCTGACCAGCGAGAAACTGGAACGTTTGAAATACATGACCAACGAGTGTTGGATCCTTTGAAAATACCTGACCAGCAAAAGCTAGAACGTTTGAAATACCTGACCAGCAAGAAGCTGGAACGTTTGAAATACATGCCCAACGAGGGTTGAATCTTTTTGAAATACCTGACCAGCAAAAGCTGGGATGTTTGAAATACCTGACCAGCGAGAAGTTGAGACGTTTGAAATATATAACCAACAAGTTGTTGGATTTTTTTGGAAATACCTGACCAGCAAAAGCTGGAACGTTTAAAATGCGTGACCAGTAAAACTGGGACATTTGAAATATATCAGCTTTTGGGAGATTTTTAAATCAGAACTTGAATTTTGTAGAAGAAAGGATTTTGATTAAAAGATTGAATGTAGAGAGTTATGGGTGCGAGGATCGGATCCTCCAAATGAGCTCAATGGATGATTGGAGATTTTTGGGAAATACCCTAGTGCGAGGACTGGGTTGTAAAGATGAGCTAAACAAAGTGAATTTTTCAGAGAATAAAGATTCTTTGGTAAAAATTAATGGACCATCATAGTTTAATTACATGTGGTCGACTTTCAGGATTTTGTCCCCTTGTCCTGAACGGGAGGAATAATAAAAGAATACCTCATTGAAAGGAGGCATCAGGTTTATCCCTTAACCTGAAGGGGTAGTTTTTAAAGATAAAGGTAGATCAAAATTTTAATAAGATTGACGAAAATTTGTTTAAAACTTGGCATAAATGAGCAATAGTTTGAATAAAATTTGCTCAAACCAAAAGGTAAGTCAAATGGAATGAAAATAAAGATCATAAGATCAAAATGAGAATTAACAAAATTCGAGAAAAAGAGCTTTTGTCTAATCCTGCCTGCATATGATGAAGGAAGATGATTATAGATCAAAATAAAATGCCCCAGTATCATGGAGAAGAATGTAAGAATTGATAGAAGATTGTTATTTTATTGAAATGGCTCTTTTGAAGATTACAAAGGCTTTAGAATAAACATTTCAGGTATAAAACTTCTTGAAATGCAGAGCATTGATGGGATCTGACATTTCCACTCCATCTGCATTGATTAGACGATACGAATTGCGAGGCAAAGCTTCCTTAACCACATAAGGGCCTTCCCAATTGAGTGACCACTTGCCCCGTGGTCGATGCTTGAGATGAGCTGTCGATCTGAGCACCAAATCGTTAACTCAAAATTTTCTCTCAATGACGGATTTGGCATAGTGTCGAGCTATCCTCTGTCGATAAGCTTGAGCGTGCTCTGCTGCTTTGAGCCTCTTTTCATCCAGTAAATCTAGCTGCACCAATCTCTGCTGCTGATACTTATCAAGTGGCAATTCTATGAGATAAGCAAATTTGAGAGCGGGCTTTTGGACATGTTGAGGCAATACTACTTTAGTTCCGTAAACAAGTTCTGAAGGAGTGGCATTAGTCGGAGTCCGAATGGTGGTCCGATATGCCCAAAGTGCGTCATGAATTTTCTCATGCCAGTCTCGACCTGTCTTCACAGTCCTTTCCAAAATACGGATCAAAATTTTATTGGTGGCCTCTGCTTGGCCATTCCCTTGAGGATAATAAGGAGCTGAGAAGTGATGGGAAATTCTGAATTTAGAATAGAAGGTTTTCATCCTCTCATTCTTGAAATGGGTTCCATTATCTGAGACAATATCATATGGTATGCCGAAGCGGCAAAGAATGCTCTTGTGAATGAAAGAAACCACATGGCGGCCTTCTACTGTGCGTAGAGTAACAGCTTCAACCCATTTCGTGAAATACTCTATTGCGGCCAGGAAGTATTTGTGGCCGTTGAAAGCAGAAGGGGTAATTGGGCCGACGAGGTCAAAAGCCCACATGGAAAATGGCCAAGGGGAAACAACTGATTATAGATATGTGGCCGGAGCATGAATGTAAGGCGCGTGTAATTGGCACTTGACACACTTCTTTACAAATCTATGACAGTCCTGCTGTATGGTATTCCAATAGTATCCCGCTCGGATGATCTGCTTGACAAGAGTTTGATAGCCGACATGGCCACCACAAATCCCTTCATGTGCCTCTTGGATAACTTCCATAGCTTCTTCTTTGTCTAAGCATCTTGAATACTCAGAACTGAATCCACGGCGGTAGAGGATATTGGCGAGAATGAAATATCGGGTAGACATACGCTGAATTGCACGTTGCTCCCTTTTTGGCATCTCTGGTGGAAGTTCACCAGTTTCAATGAAATTTTTGATATTTTGATACCAAGGTTTTTCCTTCTGATTAACCTGGTTTACTTGCATAATTGAATTGAAAGCGGGTTGCTCAAGTCTGCCAACTTCAAAAGAACGACATAATTCATTGCCTTTGAATGATAAAATGGAGCCCAGACTGGCTAAACCGTCAGCTATCTGATTATGCTCTCTTCTGATATGACTGAGCTGAAATTCTTCAAAGCTGTCTACGAGAGTTAGGACGATCTTCTGATAGGGAATTAATTTGGGATCTTTTACTTGCCATTCAGTGTTAACTTGACTGACAACAAGTAGAGAGTCGCCAAAGACATGCACTCTCTTGACATTGAAGCTTTGCAGAATTTTGAGGCCTTGTATTAGAGCTTTATACTCGGCCATATTATGAGTGCATTGGAAACCAAGCTTGAGAGATTAAGGGATCATTTCTTTTTCTGGAGTGATCAACAAAACTCCAATCTCGATGCCAAACATGTTTTTAGAGCCATCGAAGAACAAGTTCCAAACTGGGGGCTGTTGGATGTTACAGATGTGCTCATCAGGAAAATCATCCTCTGCTTTAATTTCTTCTGTCAGAGGGAAATCTGCCAACTGATCTGCGATCGCTTGGCCCTTAATCGACTTTTGAGAGACATACTCTAAGTCATATTGCATCAGCAGGACTTGCCATTTTGCAATTTGTCCAGTGAGAAATGGTTGTTCTAAAATGTATCTGAGAGGATTGAGCTTCGATAGGAACTTGATTTCAGAAGCCAATAAGTAATGTCTCAATTTCTGGCACATCCAAACCAGAGCTAGACAAGTTTTCTCCATCTGAGAATACTTCTTTTCATAATCAATGAATGTTTTGCTCACGTAGTAGATGGCGTGCTCTATCAGGCTGCCCTCTTCATATTGTGCGAAGAATCCACCATAGGCATTCTGATTGACTGAAATATATAGCAGGAGAGGTTTCCCCAGCTTTGGCAGCTTCAATACTGGTGGATTGAGGAGATATTGCTTGATGCATTCAAACGAGAGCTGACATTCTGATCCCCATTCAAATTTAACTCCTTTTCTCAGCAAGTGGTTAAAAGGCTCGCATCTCATAGCCAAATTAGAGATGAATCTGCGAATAGACTGAATACGCCCTTGAAGGCTTCGCAGTTCTCTGAGATTAGTTGGAGGCGGCATGTCAATAATGGCTTTTGCCTTGGCCGGATCCACTTCGATCCCTTTCTTGCTGATGATGAAGCCGAGCAGTTTGCCGGACTCTACTCCAAAAACACATTTCTGAGGATTAAGTCTTAACTTGTAGAGGATAAGTCTTTCAAAAACTTGACTAAGAGCATCAAGGTGATCCTCTTCTTCTTTAGACTTAACCAAAATGTCATCCACATATGCATCCATATGCTTATGCATTTGATCGTGGAAAATAACGGCCATCGCCCTTTGATAGGTTGCTCCGGCATTCTTGAGCCCAAATGGCATCACAGTGTAGCAAAAGGTTCCCCATGGGGTAGTAAATGAAGTCTTTGACTGATCACGGATGGCCAACTTAATCTGATTATAACCTGAATATCCATCCATGAAAGAAAACATGGCATGACCTGTTGTGCTATCGATCAACAGGTCAATATTAGGAAGTGGATAATCATCTTTCGGGGTGGCCTTATTGAGATCCCTGAAATCAATGCAGATCTGAACTTTTCCGTTCTTTTTAGGGACTGCCACGATATTTGCTAACCAATCTGGATAATCAATGGCTCGGATGAAGCCTGCTTTCAATAGATCTTCAAGTCCTTCCTTGACTTGCTGCTCAATTCGAGGGTCTAATTTCCTCAATTTCTGCTTGATTGGTCTGGCCTCTGGTTTCAACTTGAGTCGATGCTCAACCAGTTTGATATCCAATCCTGGCATATCTTCGTAAGTCCAGGCGAATACTTCTTGATGCTTTTTGAGGAATTGGATGAGTCTAGCTTTCTCAATTTCACTTAGACTTGACCCGATTTTGAGAATTTTCGGATCATCTTCCGACCCAATGTTGATATCCTTAGTTGGATCTTGAACCAAAGCTGATGGTTCATCCTGCTTCTGAATGTGAGCAAATCCTGGATAGTGGAATCAAATTCAGCTGGCTCTTTAGTCTGTTCTGCTGCCTGACTGACCTCTGCTCTGTCTTTCATCTCAGGGAACCTTGCCAATTTCAGATATTTGGGATTGATAACGAATCTTGTCATTGATTCAGGAGTTAATGGTCCTGAAAATGTAAGAAAGGTTTTTATTTAAGAGAAAGTACGAGCCAAATCAAATTTTTGTATAAGCAAAGAACAATGACATAGACAAAATATAAGAAGAAATGATAGATGCTCAAAATGTGAGGAGAAAGTTGATCTTTCATTGATTGGAAATGAAGTATTTACAAGACATTGACAAAAGATGGGATCGTGTTGTCCCTACAAGATTTAAACAAAGAAACAAGAGCAGAAAAAAGCAGGAAAACTAAGGCATCATCTCTTCATTGACTTCCTTTGACAAAAATTGTCCTTTTGCTGGAATCTTGTCCGGTGAACCCCAACCCTGAACTGTCCGCATGTCGAACTGGAACGATGGGCTCTATCATGCCATCTTCATCTTTTCCCATGCCTCGGAATGGCTGGTATCCATGTTTTATCAGCAGATCAAATCCCTTTCTTGCTTTAGAAAATTGAGGAAATAAGGGATGATTTTTGAAGGAGGCGTAATCAATGCGTCCTCCTAACTTGAAGAAACAAGGTCCCTGCCATTGGACCGTGGCTGCAACGTTCTCCTCTTCCATGACATCTTTTAATTTTAGCATCTCCAGGCTATCACTGAGATTAATTTCATCCGCTTCTCAGATGCTTGGAATATCAGCTGTAAATGTTGGACGGGGAATCATAGGTTGTGGCAGCCTTTCTTCAGGGTCTTCGCCCAAAACAGTAGTAATCATTCCGCCCTTAGACCACTTTATGCATTGATGGAGAGTTGATGGAACGACATTGGCGTTATGGATCCATGTTCGTCCCAACAAAAGATTGTAAGTTGGCGGCACGTTGACGACATGGAATAGGACGGTGTGCACTGAGTAGTTGATAAAAATCTCTAAGAAAATCTTGCCCTTGGCCGTCTGCCCGTGATTATCAAAGCCGTAGATGGTGATGGGATCAGGCACGTATTTTTCTTCCTTCAATCCCAAGGCTTTCGCTGTCATTTCTGGGCAAATATTCAAGTTGCTGCCCCATCAACAAGTACATGCGGGACAGTCATGCCCCTGGTCCTTACCACAATGTATAGTGCATTGTTGTGAAATGAATGAGGCTTTGGCAGGTCCTCATCAGAGAAAGTAATAGGCGCATTTGTCATCGCCTGATTTACTATTTGTGCCATGTCCTCGGGCGTGGTGCCCGGTTTCACCTTGATCTTTCTTAATAGATCATCCAACTTTTCCTGGTGCTTAGGAGAATCATGAGTTAATTCGAAGATGGAAATGTTGGAAAGCGCCGTAATTGGCTTCTGGAAATCATCAGCCTGTTCCTCTGCTGCTTTAGAGGTTTCTGCCTTTTCTGCGCAGGCTTCTTTCTTAAGAAAGCTCTTGGGGAAGATTTGGATTCTTTCATTCTTGACTGGCACACTAGCTTGGTCAAGAAGCGAGAGGATATCTATTTTCTGATACACGGGCTGACTCTGATGTAGAACCATTACCTGATGCTGGAGTTTTAGCTCTTCACTAGAGCATGGGTGGATATGACTCTGTGGAAGGAAAGGGTGTTCGGAGATGGTCGATGCTGAATGCTTCGGGAATGGAGCAGATAAAATCTCCATCTTGCCCTCCTCTTCATCTTCTACGAGGATACTTTTGTCGATACAGTCTTGGACCAAATGCTTCAAGACGAAGTAGTGTTCTGTATCATGCCCCATGGCTCTATGGAATTTGCAATATTGCTCTCTGTACTTCCCCATGAAGACTGGGGGATCTGCAATTTTGGGCAACTTCACCATCCCGTGGGACAACAAGTATTCCAGCACTTTCTCCAGAGTCTGGTCCAAAGGAGTGAATTTCCTATCTTTGCTCCAATTGATGTGTTTTGGTTTTTCTTGAAAGTCCCATTTTTGTTGAGGACCGGTTGGGAGAGATTTGTCATTGCTCTTAAAGAATTTGCCCTTTCTTCCCCTGTTTTGCTCAGGTTTCGACCCGCTGCCACTGTCATTCTTGCTGCTGCTGCCCGGATGGTCTTCGGGGATATCAACCGAGTAGGTAAAATGGGCCTTCTTCTTTGGGTCCAAGATGTTCTTTGCCGAAGAGACACCTTCGTACATCCCATTTTCTACCCCCATTTCGAGCCATTTGGCTCGCTCCGTTAGCTCGATGAAGGACTTGGAGGGATATGGGAAGAGGAGGCTTTTCAGGGGTTGACAGAAATTGTTGAGGATGACCTGGAGGGCATGCTCCTCAGAAATGAGATTTCTCATCTTATTGCAAATACTTCTCCACTTATGGATAAAATCCCTGGCCTTTTCATTGGGCTCTTGCTTGAGGTTGTACAAGTGGTTTAGGGTAGGTAGGGCTTCTGTGTTGAACAGAAAGCGTTCAACAAACATATTAACAACTTTATCAAAATCCCTCAATTCGATGGGATTAACATGTTCAGCGTACCACTTGGCCGCTATCCCGTCCAAGCTGCGGGGAAAACAGAGAAAAAGGGCACGGTTATCCTCACTGAACCGGGCACATTCTGCGAAGAACATTGCTAAATGGGCTTTTGGATCGCCGGTTCCGTCAAACTTAATGAACTTCCGGGGGAGGTTCTCCAGATCCTTGTCCCCTTCTAAACCGAGATAGAAGTCCTGTCTGGTGTACGACCTCTTTCCTTTGTCACGGATTTGCAGGTCCTTGACTATCTTGGTTAAAGCTTGAATTGAGTCCTCTGCGGGGGCCCCATACTTGGGCTTGTTTACTGATACTAGCTCTTCCACTGGCCTCTTGGACTGCCGCAGGTGCTTTGGAATGTAGATCAACTGTTCTTCTTCTTCAGAGACTTCTCCTGCTGACCCGGAATCCTCAGAAGTACTGTCACGCTGCTTCTTCTGCTTGCTGATCTTGACTGGCTTCTTCGTGGGCTTTTTCTTCGCTTTGCTCTTAGAAGCTGCCTTCTTGGGAGCAGCTTTGGCCTGCTCAGCCATCATCTTAGTCATCATTTTTTGGAATATCCGATACATGGCCGGATCAACGTCGCTTTCATCTCCGGAGTTATTCTTTTTAGACAATCTAGGAGAATTCATCTCCTCTGACTCGCTGTCACTGTGCTGTTGAGCAGCCCTTTTGTCAGCCCTTGTCTGGACCATTTTTCAGATGCCTAAGCTTCCCTGCAGAATATGGGAATGGTTAGAGTATGGAGAAGCTTTTTTGAAAATCATAATTTCTTTGAGAGAAAGCAAGAAATGAAGGGATTTGGTAGACAATTTCAAGAGATTATCCCATTACCCGGGATTGGGTCATCACACGATTTGTGATAATTGTGTTATCATTTGACGATAACAGAGGAATGTGCCTTGTTACCTAGGCAAGGCCGTCAACCATGAGAAAAATATATTTGAAGAAAATGTGGAAGGAATGTCCCATCTACCCGGGATGAGGTCGTCACTCAAGATTTGTGACTTTTATTTGCGCTATAAACAAAATATAGAGAACAACATTTTTGGCCAAAAAGTAAATCTTTATTGATATTTTTAACTTTCAAAGACAAAGAGAGGGTGGACAGACAGTTTGCCACCACTCCTGATATTCAGATGATACATTTGGTCCAGAAAATATAGACAGAGAAATAAAGGAATCCCAGGTATACTTGGCGACATGATATGCCCCAGACCACTGATCTGACTGCAGGTTGAATTCTGGCATGTTGTCTGTCGGAAAACGGGTGTTGGCACGAACCTGCCGCTGCGAAAACTGCCTCAAACATCGTTCTGGCTGATAATCAACACAAAAGAAAGGGCCCATCAACTTGTAGCGCTTGTCACGGGCATAAGTGTATCGAGGAACAGTCTCTCTTCTGTCAAAGAAATCCCAGGTGATCTCCTCCTGATGCAGCTTCTCGATCAGAGCTCGGCATTGGATGACTGTTTTCGGCTGCTTATTGTTGAACCTGAAAGAACTGGCCTTCGAAGGAACGTGTCGTAGGAACCACGACTGCAAGGCGTAAGTGCATCCTTCTACCAGAATGGTCTCCCCGAGAGCAAATCGAGCCAAGCCTCTGTAAAGAAAGGCTAATGCGTCCATGGAGACTGAAAGTTGGCGGGTCTGCTTGTTTCCCCATCTTCGAAAGAGCTGAGCGACTCTGATATCTATGAAATTCTGACCATCTTCGAAGAAAGCTAACCCCACCGTACATAGGATCATGGCATGCTGAATTCTGTCCTTCGCTGCTCGAGACAGAGTGTCAACCTCTTTGTAGGCTCCGTACTTTTGATATAGTTCAAATAGGTCGATGAACTGATTTCCACCAGTCTTAGTGAGGGGCCAAGATCTGCTCCCTGTTGCTCTGGCCAAGGATTCTCGAACGTCCACTCCTTTGATGTTGATCAAAAATTGCTGCTCGACAGGATCATCTGGCTGACCAGCTGGTTCGGGCAATCCCATGATATCGTTAAACTCATCCATCAGTAGCGTCATTTCCCTCCAAGGAAACCAGAATGTGCAAGTACGTGGATTCCACCGTTCTGCCATGGCCGGAATCAAAGCTCCATTGATGGTTCGCTTGCCTACTGCTGATGCCATCTCCAGCTCGCAGTCATCCAAGTGGTCTGGGAACATACGCCAGAAGGCGGTGAACCAAGAATAGTACCACCGAGGGAAGAAGGTACGAGACTGGATGACCCGATGATCTGGGGTTCCATCCCTTATTTGATAGAAGACATGATCCCAAGGAAAGATAGCATCGGGAGATTCGGATGCCATCAGAGTGATACTAAGGCAAAAGAGGAAGAGAGTCAGATAGAATGCAGGACTTATGGATAGACTTTTTAAAGAATCAAATCTGGAAATTTTGAAAGATTGAGGAGATTTTAAAAGAATTTTCCAGGGTTTTTGAAGAAAATTTAATCTAAAAGAGAAAAAGAAAATGTAGGTAGAGAGAAATATACACCTGGGGTTTTTGGAAATAAGGGTAAGTTTTGAATAATACACCCAGGGTTTTTGAAAAAGGTTTGATACATATATGAGAGAATAAGAGAATTTATCATACAACTAAAGCTGCACAAACAAGGATGCGCACACAGCACTCCCTAAAGGCTGACTCTAAATGCAATAGTTGAAATGACTTGTAGGACCTTAATCCTAACTCTAAGGTTCAAATTATCTGATTTCGATTAAGATACGCCGATATACCCAAGCCGAAGCTCGAAGTACGTGGCATAGAAATATTTCTCCGGTTCTAAGGTAATGGCTTCCCAACATCCTTGAGCACCTACCGATATACCTCAGACTATGGCCCTTAGGTACATGGTAGGGGGCACGAACCCAAATAAGTGGTCCAGTTGTGAGGCTCTCTCCCGAACTATGGTTCAGTAAGACAGCCCAGCAACGTGAAGACCGGGACAATATAGGTGGGGATGTTTTCAAAATATGATCAACATGCAATAAAATCAGAAGGCTCTAATGCAAGTCCTAAAGAGATAGATTAAAATGAGAAGAAGCATACACTTGCATTCATTGTTTTGCATTCAATCCCTAAAATTGAGGAGAGTTGTATTTCAGACCTAAGTCTAATGTGAACATGGAATAATCTCCTCAATATGGTCC
Source organism: Nuphar pumila (assembly GCF_984573655.1). Classification (NCBI taxonomy): domain Eukaryota; kingdom Viridiplantae; phylum Streptophyta; class Magnoliopsida; order Nymphaeales; family Nymphaeaceae; genus Nuphar; species Nuphar pumila. The sequence goes on from NC_143260.1 coordinate 41,901,617, forward strand.
TACCAAACCATACTTAAATCCTATATGCAATGATGTCAGCTTAGGACAGAGTCTAGGCTCCTAAGGTTTGCATGAAAATATAGCTGACATTTTGAAGAATAAAGACTTAGATATTGTCAAAGAAAAGAAGAAAAGGCATAATTCGATCGGACGAAGACGAGTCCCATCACGGTCACCAAACCTATGATCATCGCAAAATTTTTCCTCTCGTAATATTCTCTTTCTTCCTTCTCTTTTCCTTTCCAACCTCTTATTTTCCTCCTTTTTGAAGGGAGAAAGATAAAAGACGGAAAGAAAGGGAGAAGAGAAAAGAAAGAAGAGAAGAGAAACTCTTTTGCGGGTCTCACTTGACCTTAATTTTAAAAATATTTGAAATAACTCGCCTCCGTTTTTGAAATATTTGCGGGAAAACTAGGAGACGGGATCCGCTCGTCGGTACGAGGTTCTACCGTTCCTGACGCCTTTACCAGGGGTAATCGAACCAAGGATCGAATTTTATACCTTTTGCTTCACAATGAATTTATCTAAGTATTTATCCTAGGTCTAAAATGCACAATGAATCATGCTTGTGCAAATGCAAAGATGTATGCTCTTTTTGAAAATGTTTTGAAGAAATCCCAAGTGAATCCGATAAAGTGAAGAAATGTTTTTCTAACTTAGAACTTAAGATTAAAGTTCTAAGTTTTTAGAATAATCAGGAGCTTGGGAAAATAAATTTGGATTTTTGAGAGAAATAATCTTGAAACTGAGATAAAAGAAAAAGAGAAGAAAGGAATTTTCAAAGTCATAAATGGACTTTGAATTAGAATAGAAATGAAAGTGGAATTAAATCGGGAGGAAAGATGGAATTGGTTTTAAGGATTGGAACCAAAGTGGAATTTGGATTTGGAATTTTGAATGGAATTGGATTCAAGATTTAGAATCCAAGAGGGTATTTGGATCTAAAATCTGAGATCCAAGATAGGGTTGGACTCTGGATCCTAGAATGGATCTGAGATACAATGTAGAATTGGTTTCTGGATCCTAAGAATTGGAATTTGGATCTGAATCTGAGATCCAATGGTAGAATGAGGATCTGGATCCTAAAAGAAATTTGGACCTATGATTGGAGATCTAAAGTGGAATAAGGATTTGGATCCTGAATGGAATTTGGATTCAGGATGGGAGATCCAAGGTGGAATAAGGATTTAGATGGAATTTGGATCTGTGATGGGAGATCCAAAAATGGGATAAGGATTTGGATCCTAAGAATTTGGAATTTGAATCTGAATCTGAGATCCAAAGCAGAGTTGGATTCTGGATCCTAAGAATTGGAATTCGGATCTGAATCTGAGATCCAAAGCAGAGTTAGATTCTGGATCCTAAGAATTGGATGTTGGATCTGAATCTGAGCTCCAATGGAATGAGGATCTGTATCCTAAATGGAATTTGGATCTGTAACTGGAGATCCAAATGGAATAAGGGTTTGGATCCTAAATGGAATTTGGATCTGTAATTGGAGATCCAAAGTGGAATGAAGTTTTATACTTGGAAATCTGGGTCCAAGTTGAGACTAGGATTTGATTTCGGATTTGGTTTATGGAAAATCCAAATAGGACCTTTAAAGATGGATCCGGGTTTTTAGAAACCCAAATTTAAACTTAAAAAACCTTGATTTGAAGATAAGGAGATGAGCTTGATTTTGAAATCAGAAGGTAATTTCAAAGTTAAATTGAACTTTGATTTTGAATTTTGATTTGAATTGGAGGTTTGAATATAAAAGTGATTTTGGAATTTCAAAGTCAGATTGGACTTTGAAATTGAATTCTTGAACCTTGAAGTGAGATATAATTGGATTTGAATAAGATCTGATGAAGAAGAAGAAACACTTGGGATTTTGAAAAGAAGTTTTTGAAAATATGATGCAATTTTGCCCTATATGATGAATGAATTTGAATAAGTTTGATTTTAAAAAAAAATTATTTCATTCTTTAAGTGAATTAAGAATGGGGTTGAAGATATAATATATCCCTGACTATGGTCATTTGATATATTATATAATAACCACATTTAAATTCAAGTGAAGAATAAAATACATTTTTTTTGTGCTTTTATAGAATTTAAAATGAAATTAACCCTCAATATACCCTGACTATGGCCATTGGTATATATTTTGAGTTAATCCTAAGTTAAATTCTGATAAAAGAAAAAGAAATATTTTGAGAAAATATGATGGATTTTGAAAGTGGATCCAGTGTGGATCCAATGTTATTTCGTAAAAGATAAGAATTCTAAGTTTTGTTCACACCCCGACTATGGCCGTTGATGTAAATCATCAACTTAGAATTAACTTACCTCTTACGAAATGGTGCACGTGCCATTCGTGTTTCACCATTGTGGGGATTTTGAAAAATAGAGAAAAAAAATGCATGAAAACAAACAATTCATGAAATTTTACAATGCTCATTCATTCTACCTAAAGCCGGAAATATAAATTTTCATTCCAATCTAGCTATTACAACATATAAAATCAAATTTACAACCCTAAATGATAGCTTTTCCCACAGATTTCCTGCAAAACGACTGAGTTAGTATGAAAAATGGGAGAAAAGAAAAAAAATGGTATATACCATGTGGGTATCTTTACAAAATGTTCAAACGAATGATGAAACAGACAGAGGGAATAATATATATGTTTATACATGTATGTATACATACATATATATATATATATATATATATATATGGATATACATGGCATGAGAAGGAGATGATTTAATGGGTTGCAGGACTTGCTGCTGTAGTAGAATCAGATGGGTGAGATGAAGGTTTGTTGGAACTAACAGGGGTCCTGTGATAAGGGAAGGTCCTACTGCTACCTAGGTGGCAGCGAGGTCTGGCGAGGGCAATGGTATGCTTGGTGGCAATGAAGTTGCTGAAGCAACTGAAGTATTACTTTCAGTAATGAGGTTTGACACAGCGTATCCATAAGCATTGGTATCTTCAGATGATATAGGTGCTGGGGTTGTGATACACAACCCATTGATTGGCATCACTCTGCTACAGAGGATGCAGTAGGTAGTTTTAAGGGATATGGTACAGACCATTGGCAACAATAAAATATTGTTTTGAGATGCTTACAGTAGGCAATATGAAAGGGAAGGGTGAAATGTAAGGTGGTGAAGAAAACTGGTTATAGGGAAATGAAGAAGTAACAATGTGACAGCAAGCAATGGTGCAGGGAAGGGATGTGTGTGCTGATAGAAACAGCAAAATGCTGCTGCTTGGTCAATGGAGCCATTGAGCACATATCTTGTAATGGTGATTGAATGGATACGAATGGAGAGATTATTACTGTAATTACAATAGGTGAATGTGCTATATAAGATAATGCAGGGGTGTATACAGCAATAATATTACTTGGCAGTGACATCATGGTATGAAAATGGTAGGATTAATGCCTAGACAGAGAAGCATATATGCCTTGAAAAAAAAAATCCTAGCCCTATAAAATCTCAGAAGAGTCTTCAGCCTGCTAAACAGCATACTTGTGTGAATTTCAAATGCTTTCATGAGTTTCACTGACTACCTTAACCTCAAACTTGTTGAAAATCTATCCTTCATTTCTATATTAACACCAATTACACTGTCTTGATACACATAACACTGACACCTTGTGTGGACACAAGTCATGCAAGAAAATAATATACATGTTATAACACAAATTTTATTAGCTAACACCCTGCTAACACTGATTCAACTTTTTTTACTCATACTGACCATTAATGCACGTACTGATTGTCAGAGACCATCTATGCTATCGTTCAATGTTCAGAACTAACTCACTCCATCCAGTGGTGTATACAGACTACTTAGCAGTCATCTGTAGCAGTCAGATTCAGATTCCAAATTCAGATGCAATACAATAAAGCTCATGTGTGAAGGCAAATTTCAGAGAGAAAAAGAAAAAAAAAGAAGAAAGGACATTAAAAGGCTACTGCAAAGACCCAAATGTAATAGTACCCAATAAGAGCAGGCCGAGAAGACATCACCAACAAATGAATGTGATATGCTATGAGGTGTGAGTGCGCGGTGAAGGAGATATGTGGGGATGCGATGAAGGTATTAATGCATTTGCAGTAGAACATGATCAGCAAGGAAAAAAAATATGTAGAAAAAGAAAAGAAAAAAAAAATTCTGGAGTGAAAAGAAACTACCACAAGGTGGCCATATGCGAGTTATATCCTTGAGGTATATAACTCATGACCGACATTTATTGAAACAAGCTTGCCACATTTTATTTTCTCTCTTTTTTTTTTTTAAAGAAGCTGCCACAAGGATGGTGAATTACGCTAGCTTTGGTTTTACCTCCAGCAACCAGACTGAAAGCTTATTCTTTGAACATTTCCTAACCTGCACTCACATCCAATCTCAACTTGATAAAATATCTTCAACGATTAGTGATCTTGAAATTTACTGTTGCCTGCAGAATGGCCTGGTAGGCATTGACGTCAGTTTCTTCATTGGCTAAAATTTTGATCACAACAGCTTTTAGTCTTCCCACCATCACTCACCTTCTGAAGAGGATCCAAAGATCGTGCAGCTTGGTAAAGTCATCCCATCATTAGGGAACCACTTGGATTCCATCTCAACCATACCCTGAAGAACCTCGTGCACTGTCCCAATTGGAGATGACTTTATAACCTTGAAGGCTTCCATGGTGTCTTGTGCTATGAAGAGGACCAACATCATCCCCTTTACAGGGGCCAGATACAAGATGTCCAGACCCCTTTCTGGGCACATGTATACAAGATATCCCTCCTCTCCTTTGGTGTAGGTAATTTGAAACAGAAATGCATAGATATCTCATAGATTTTAACAGAAAGATATGATGTGAAGTGAAAATGAACTGAATAATCGTAAGACATAATGCAGTATGAATGATATAATGAGTGCAGAGTGTATACAGGTAATGTATAAAATATGATGCAGTAAAAGAGATTAAAAGGACATTACAGGCGATGCATTAAACGAAACAGAGGCAGATCCTCTCTACTCGTGAATTTATGGCAGAATTCAATGAGATTCCTTTGTGAATCAAACCAGATATCTCAAATAATGATGCCCGTGATTAATTGAATCTGATCCAGAGAGTATCAAACATACTGGGGGCTTTGCGACAGGTTTTTTTTTTACCTTTTTTTTTTGCTTGATTCATGATGAGATCTAGGAGGGCCTCAATAAAGACTAGTTGAACGTCTTACTGGGGAGGGATCAATATACACATAGGTATAAAAAAAAAAATTTGAAACAATGCTTAGTAACCCAACAGTACCAACATCTACCGATATAACTATAACCATGAGAACAAAGGGGATAAAAGATGATTATACTATCAACGAGACAACATATCTGATTTGAAATGTGACACTAACACGGAGATGCAACTAATGAGGGGAAAGAAAGAAGACAATGAGGAAAGAGAGGCAGAGGGGAGAGATTTTAAGACAGCAGATCGACCAACCACACCCGATTAAATATTGCTTGAAATCGGATTTATTATGAAAATCAAATGAGAATTTCATGGTAAATTGAATCACATGGGACCCCATGATCAATTAGAACGGGTGGAGCCATGCTGGGCGAATACTCAGATCTTCCTTCACGGCATATCGTAAGCTAGATGTATACACATATGAACGAATGACAAAATTTAAACTAAAAACACAAAGTAATGTAGAAGTAGAAATAAATGGCAATTTTACAGAAATGAACAACAAAAGGGAAAAGAAAATCAAAAGAAAAGAATGTCGGGATTAACGGATCCTGTTGTTATTGCACAGGATGGGTTGAGGTTGGTATAAACAACCCAACACCACCCATAGTGCGTCAAAAGGAAAAAAAAAAAAACAAGAAAAAAATGAACCTCAGAGGAAATCATAGAAGAAGAATTTAGAATGGAGTTGGATTGGCGACTTACCAGGGTTCTACTGAAGTTCCGAGGGATGAAGAAGAGGCTTCGTGTTTACCCTGGAGGGCTCCTCGTTTTCGCTGAACGAAGAGATAAGTTGATTGAAGAAGGGAGGCGCGAGAACTTCAGTCGATCGACGGATGGTGCTTCCCGATAGTCGATGTGAAAATGGATATCTGGAGAGGAAAACGGACGGATGCCGAATAAGGGTTGCTACGTGAAAGTTGATAAAAAAAAAATGGATGCGGGTGTAAAAAATGGATACCTGAAGACAGGAGCTCGCCTCTTCTTAAAGGGAGAATGGAAAATTCGAGAAGAGGAGGATCAATTGAGAATTGAGGGTGGAGATGGAGGTATGCGGTTGCAGATCGAACGATGGAGAGGAGAAGGAAGGAGTGCGGGAGGAGTTTGTTGAAGTTTTTTCCCAAATTTTCAAAAAGGTGGTTTCCCTTTTAAGAATTTTCTAAAAACTGGTTAAGGAATGAGGTTCTTGGTAAAAATGTCTCAAAAGCTTGAAAATCATCCATTTTCTTTGTAGCTTTTCTCGATTTTTTTGATTTTTATGTTATTTTTCCATTTTTTTGTATTTTTAGAATAAAATTCTAAAGCGTTACAAGAAATCAAAGATTGAAACTAATTTTTTGATGTTTTTGTAAAATGTTTACAAAAGGAGTTTTTCTGAGAATTTTAGAAACTATTTTGAGACAATTTCTTCAAAAAATGGGTTTATGTCCAAATTTTTGAGAAATAATCGAGGTTTATAACTTCGGACTGAGAAATATAGGGTCGAGGATCCAACAGAGTGCCGAATGAGCTGCCCGAGCCTTTCAAAATCATTTTTTGGTATTTTTGTGATTTTATTTTGGAAATCGGACAACGGGGCTCAGATTTGGATTTAAAATACTGAGTTCAGACCCGGAGCTGAATTTGAATATATCAATGTGGAATTTAATCCAGAAATCTGAAGAAATAACTTGATTTTCTTAGAAAAATGGGGTTAGGGGCAAAAGGGTCATTTTTACAAGACTTTAAAAAATTTGGGGTGTTCACAGAGAGATGACTCTACTGATGGACGAATTCAATGATATCATGGGATTGCCCGAACCAGCCGGTCAGCCAGATGATCCTGTCGAGCAACAATTTTTGATCAACATCAAAGGGGTAGATGTTCGAGAAGCCTTAGCAAGAGCAACGAGGAGCAGATCCTGGCCTCTCACTAAGATTGGTGGTAATCAGTTCATCGACCTATTCGAACTATATCAAAAGTACGAAGCCTACAAAGAGGTTGGCACTCTGTCTCGAGCAGCGAAAGACAGAATTCAGCATGCCATGATCCTGTGCACAGTGGGGTTAGCTTTCTTCCAAGATGGTCAGAATTTCATAGATATCAGAGTCGCCCAGCTCTTTCGAAGATGGGGAAGTAAGCAAGCCCGTCAGCTCTCAGTCTCCATGGCCGCATTAGCCTTCCTTTACAGAGGCTTGGCTCGATTTGCTCTTGGGGAGACCATTTTGGTAGAAGGGTGCACTTACGCCCTGCAGTCGTGGTTCCTGCGCCACGTTCCTGCGAAGGCCAGTTCTTTCAGATTCAACAGTAAGCAACCAAAGACAGTCATCCAATGCCGAGCTTTGATCGAGAAACTGCACCAGGAGGAGATTACTTGGGACTTCTTTGACAGAAGAGAGACTGTTCCTCGATACACCTATGCACGTGACAAGCGCTACAAGTTGATGGGCCCTTTCTTTTGTGTTGATTATCAACCGGAACGATGTCTGAGGCAGTTTTCGCAGCGGCAGGTTTGTGCCAACACCCGCTTCCCGACGAGCAACATGCCAGAATTCAATCTGTAGTCGGATCAGTGATCTGAGGCATATCATGTCGCTAAATATACTTGGAACTCCTTTATTTCTCTGTCTATATTTCCTGGGCCAAATGTATCATCTGAATATCGAGAGTGGTGGCAAACTGTCTGCCCACCCTCTCTTTGTCTTTGAATGTTAAAAATATCAATAAAAATTTTTACTTTTGGCCAAAAATGTTGTTTGCTGTATTTTGTTCATAGCACAAATAATAGTCACAAATTTTGGGTGACGACCTCATCCCGGGTAAATGGGACATTCCTCCCACATTTTCTTTAATATATTTTCTCATGGTTGACGACCTCGCCTAGGTAACAAGGCACATTTCTCTGTTATCATCAAATGGTAACACAATTATCACAAATCGTGTGATGACCCAATCTTGGGTAATGGGATAATCTCTTGAAATTGTCTGCCGAAATCCTTCATTCTTTTTCCTCAAAAAGTTATAAATTTCAAAAAAGCTTCTCCATACTCTAACCATTCCCATTATTCTGCAGGAAAACTTTGGCATCGGAAAATGGTTCAGACAAGGGGTGGTAAGCAGGATGCTCAAAGGCTCAGTGACAGCGAGCCAGAGGAGATGAATTCTCCCCAATTATCCAAAAAGCATGACTCGGGGGATGAGAGCGATGTAGATCCAACCATGTACCGGGTTTTCCAAAAAATGATAACCAAGATGATGGTCGAGCAGACTAAGGCGGCCCCAAAGAAGACAGCTTCTAAGAGCAAAGCTAAGAAGAAACCCATAAAGAAGCCGGTCAAAATCAGCAAGCAGAAAGTACAGCGTGACAGTACTTCTGAAGATTCTGAGTCAGCAGAAGAGATCTCCGAGGAAGAAGAGCAGCTGATCTACATCCCGAAACATCTGTGGCAATCCAAGAAGCCGGTAGAAGAGCCAGTGTCAGTGAACAAACCCAAGTATGGGGCCCCCGTAGAGGATTCAATCCAGGCATTGACCAAAATTGTTAAAGACCTGCAAGTCCGGGATAAAGGAAAAAGGTCATACACCAGGCATGATTTCTACCTCGGTTTAGAGGGGGACATCAATCTGGAGAACCTCCCCCAGAAATTCATTAAATTCGATGGATCCGAAGATCCCAAGGCCCATCTTGCCATGTTCTTTGCGGAATGCGCCCGATTCAGCGAAGACAACCGTGCTCTATTTCTCTGTTTTCCCCGCAGTCTGGAGGGGATAGCTGCCAAATGGTACGCCGAGCACGTCAATCCCATTGAACTAAGGGATTTTGACAAAGTTGTCAACATGTTCGTTGAACGCTTCCTATTCAACACGGAAGCTCTGCCCACCCTGAACCACCTGTGCAACCTGAAACAAGAGCCCAATGAGAAGGCCAGGGACTTCATTCACAAATGGAGAAGCCTTTGCAACAAAATGAGAAACCCTATTTCTGAGGAACATGCCCTCCAAGTCATTCTCAATAATTTCTCCCAGCCCCTGAAAAGCCTCCTCTTCCCATATCCCTCCAAATCATTTATTGAACTGACGGAGCGAGCAGAATGGCTCGAGATGGGAGTGGAGAACATGATGTATGAAGGTGTTGCTTTGGCCAAGAATGTCCAGGACCCGAAAAAGAAAGCACATTTCACTTACTCAGCTGAGGTTCCAGGGGATGATCAGGGCAGTGGCAGCAAGCAAGGCAGTGACAATGGCACGAAGGCCGAGCAGAATAGAGGCAGAAAGGGAAAGTTCTTCAAGAGCAATGACAAGCCTCTCTCGACCGGTCCTCAACAAAAAGGGGACCTTCAAGACAAACCTAAGCATATAAACTGGAGCAGGGATCGGAAATTCACTCCCCTCGATCAGCCTTTAGATAAAATTCTGGAATACTTGTTGTCTCATGGGATGGTGAAACTTCCCAAAGTTGTAGATCCGCCAGTGCTCATGGGAAGATTTAAGGAACAATACTGCAAGTTTCACAGAGCAATGGGCCATGACACTGAATATTGCTTCGTCCTGAAGCATCTGATCCAGGACTGTATTGATAAAAGCATCCTCATCGAGGATGAAGAAGAGGGCAAAATGGATATCCTGTCCGCCCCATTCCCAAAGCATTCAGCATCAACCATTTCGGAGGATTCTTTTCTCCCACAGAGTCACATACATCCATGTTCCAACGAGGAGATAAGTTTGCAGCATCAGGTAATGGTTCTACGTCAGGATCAGCCTGCATCTCAGAGAGGGGATATCCTCTCATTTTTTAACATAAGAAACATGTCAGTTGAGAGTGGGAAAACCCAAGTTTTTCCAAAGAGATTTCTGAGAAAGGAAGCCTGCACAGAGGAAGCAGAAACCTCTAAAGCAGCAGAAGAGCGGGCCGATGATCTTCAAAAGCCAATTACGGCACTCTCCAACATTTCCATTTTTTAATTAACTCATGATTCTCCCAAACATCAGAAAAAAATGGATGATCTATTAAGAAAGATCAAGGTGAAGCCGAACACCACACCCGAAGATTTGGCACAAATAGTAAATCAGGCGATGACAAATGCGCCTATTACTTTCTCTGATGAGGACTTGCCTAAGCCTCATTCTTTTCACAACAACGCACTGTACATTGTGGTAAGGACCCGGGGCATGACTGTCCCACATATGCTCGTTGATGGAGGTAGCAGCCTCAACATTTGCCCAGAGATGATAGCGAAAGCACTGGGATTGAAAGAAGAAGAATACGTGCCTGACCCCATTACCATTTACGGTTTTGACAATCACGGGCAGACTGCCAAGGGCAAGATCTTCCTAGAAATCTTTATTAACTACTCAGTGCACACCGTCTTATTCCATGTCGTCAATGTGCCGCCAACTTACAATCTTTTGTTGGGACGAACATGGATTCACAATGCCAATGTCGTTCCTTCAACTCTCCACCAGTGCATCAAGTGGTCCAAGGGTGGAATGATTACTACTGTCTTGGGTGAAGACCCTGAAGAAAGGCTGCCACAACCGATGATTCCTCGACCAACATTTACAACAGATATTCCTAGCATCCGGGAGGCAGAGGAAATCAATCTCAGCGACAGTCTAGAAATGTTAAAATTAAAAGATGTCATGGACGAAGAGAATGTTGCCGCCACGGTCCAATGGCAGGGACCTTGTTTCTTCAAGTTAGGAGGCCGCATCAATTACACCTCCTTCAAAGATCATCCTTTATTCCCTCAGTTTTCCAAAGCAAGAAAGAGATTCGATCTTTTGATAAAACATGGATATCAGCCATTTCGAGGCATGGGGAAAGATGAAGACGGCATGATAGAGCCCATCATTTCAGTTTGGCATGCGGACAATTCAGGGTTGGGGTTCACCGGACAGGATTCCAGCAAAAGGATAGTTTTTGTCAGTGGAAGCCAATGAAGAGATGATGCCTTAGTTTTTCCTGCTTTTCTATTTTCATTTCTTTGTTTAAATCTTGTAGGGACAGCACAGTCCCATCTTTTGTCAGTGTCTTGTAAATACTTTACTTCAATCAATGAAAGATCAATCTTTTTCCTCATATTCGGGCATCTATCATTTCCTTCTTATACTTTGTCTATGTCATTGTTCTTTGCTTTATACAAAAATTTGATTCGGCTCGTGCTTTTTCTTAAAAACCTTTTCTTACGTTTTCAGGACTATTAACTCCTGAATCAATGACGAAATTCGTTATCAATCCCAAGTATCTAAAAATGGCAAGGTTTCCTGAGAGGAAAGACAGAGCAGAGGTCAGTCAGGCAGTAGAACAGACCGAAGAGCCAGTCGAGTTTGATTCCACCATTCAGGATTTGCCAGAATTTGCTCACATTCAGCAGGATGAACCATCGTCTTTGGTTCAAGATCCAACTGAGGATATCAACATTGGGTCGGAAGAGGATCCAAAAATTCTCAAAATCGGGTCGAGTCTAAGCAAAGTTGAAAAAGCAAGATTCATCCAATTCCTTGAAAAGCATCAGGAAGTATTTGCCTGGACTTATGAAGATATGCCAGGATTGGATATCAAGCTGGTTGAACATCGACTCAAGTTGAAACCAGAAGCCAGACCAATCAAGCAGAAATTGAGGAAACTAGACCCTCGAATTGAGCAACAAGTCAAGGAAGGACTTGAAGATTTATTGAAAGCAGGCTTCATTCGGGTCATTGATTACCCAGATTGGTTAGCAAATATCATGGCAGTCCCTAAAAAGAACGGAAAAGTTCGGATCTGCATTGATTTAAGGGATCTCAATAAGGCCACCCCAAAAGATGACTATCCACTTCCCAATATTGACCTGTTGATCGATAGCACAGCAGGTCATGCCATGTTTTCCTTCATGGACGGATATTCAGGTTATAATCAGATTAAGTTGGCCATTCGTGATCAGTCAAAGACTTCATTTACTACCCCACGGGGAACCTTTTGCTATACTGTGATGCCATTTGGGCTCAAGAATGCCGGGGCAACTTATCAGAAGGCAATGGCCGTTATTTTCCATGATCAAATGCACAAGAATATGTATGCATATGTGAATGACATTTTGGTTAAGTCTAAAGAAGAAGAGGATCATCTCGATGCTCTTAGTCAAGTTTTTGAAAGACTCATTCTTTACAAATTAAGACTTAACCCTCAAAAATGTGTTTTTGGAGTTGAATCTGGCAAATTACTCGGCTTCATTATCAGCAAAAAAGGGATCGAGGTGGATCCGGCTAAGGCAAAAGCCATTATTGATATGCCGCCTCCAACTAATCTTAGAGAACTGCGAAGCCTTCAAGGGCGTATTCAGTCTATTTGCAGATTCATCTCTAATATGGCCATGAGATGCGAGCCTTTCAACCATTTGCTAAGAAAAGGAGTTAAATTTGAATGGGGATCAGAATGTCGGCTCTTGTTTGAGCGCATCAAGCAGTATCTCCTTAATCCACCAGTTTTGAAGCCGCCAAAGCTGGGAAAGCCTCTCTTACTATATATTTCAGTCAATCAGAATGCCTGTGGTGGATTCCTCGCGCATTATGAAGAGGGCAGCCTGATAGAGCACTCCATCTACTACGTGAGCAAAACTTTCATTGATTATGAAAAGAAGTATTCTCAGATGAAGAAAACTTGTCTAGCTCTGGTCTGGATGTGCCAAAAATTGAGACATTACTTGTTGGCTTCTGAAATCAAGTTTCTATCGAAACTTAATCCTCTCAGATACATTTTGGAACAACAATTTCTCACTGGACGGATTGCGAAGTGGCAAGTCCTTCTGATGCAATATGACTTAGAGTATGTTTCTCAAAAGTCGATTAAAGGCCAAGCGATCGCAGATCAGTTGGCGGATTTCCCTTTGACGGAAGAAATTAAAGCAGAAGATGATTTTCTTGATGAGCACATCTGTAATATCCAACAGCCCCCGGTTTGGAACTTGTTCTTTGATGTCTCTAAAAACATGTCTAGCATAGAGATTGGAGTCCTGCTGATCACCCCAGAAAAAGAAATGATCCCTTATTCTCTCAAACTTGGTTTCCAATGCACTCATAATATGGCCGAGTATGAAGCTTTAATACAAGGCCTCAAAATTCTGCAAAGTTTTAATGTCAAAAGGGTGCATGCCTTTGGTGATTCACTACTTGTTGTCAGTCAAGTTAACACTGAATGACAAGTGAAAGATTCCAAATTAATTCCATATCAGAAGATCGTCTTAGCTCTTGTGGATAGCTTCAAAGAATTTCAGCTCAATCATATCAGAAGAGAGCATAATCAGATAGCCGATGGTTTAGCCAGTCTGGGCTCCATTTTATCCTTCAAGGGCAGTGAATCATGTCGTTCTTTTGAAGTCGACAGACTTGAACACCCCGCGTTCGATTCAAATATGCAAGTAAACCAGGTCAATCAGAAGGAGAAGCCTTGGTACCAAAACATCAAAAATTTCATTGAAACTGGTGAATTTCCACCAGAGATGTCAAAAAGGGAGCAACGTGCGATCCAACATATGTCTACTCGTTATTTCATTCTTGCCAATGTCCTCTACCGCCGTGGGTTCAGTTCTAAGTATTCAAGGTGCTTAGACAAAGAAGAAGCTATGGAAATCATCCAAGAGGCACATGAAGGAATCTGTGGTGGCCATGTCGGTTATCAAACTCTCGTCAAGCAGATCGTTCGAGCAAGGTACTATTGGAATACCATGCAGCAGGACTGTCATAGATTTGTGAAGTGCGTCAAGTGCCAGTTGCATGCGCCTTACATTCATGCTCCGGCCGCATATCTACAATCAGTTGTTTCTCCTTGGCCATTTTCTATGTGGGCTTTTGACGTCGTCGGCTCGATTACTCCTTCTGCTTCCAACGGTCACAAATACTTTCTGGCTGCGACGGAGTACTTCACGAAATGGGTTGAAGTTGTTACTCTACGCACAGTAGAAGGCCATCATGTGGTTTCTTTCATTCATAAGAACATTCTTTGCCGCTTCGGCATACCACATGATATTGTCTCAGACAATGGGACCCATTTCAAAAATGAGAGAATGAAAACATTTTGTTCTAAATTCAGAATTTCCCATCATTTCTCAGCTCCTTATTATCCTCAAGGGAACGGCCAAGCAGAGGCTACCAATAAAATCTTGATTCGTATTCTGGAAAGGACTGTGAAAACAGGTCGAGACTGGCATGAGAAAATTCATGACGCACTTTGGACATACCGAACCACCATTCAGACCCCGACTAATGCCACTCCTTCGGAACTTGTTTACGGGACTGAAGTAGTATTGCCTCTCCATGTCCAAAAGCCCGCTCTCAAATTTGCTTCCCTTATAGAATTGCCACTCAATCAGTATCAGCAGCAGAGATTGGTGCAGCTGGATCTGCTAGATGAAAAAAGGCTCAAGGCAGCAGAGCACGCTCAAGCTTATCGACAGAGGATAGCTCGACACTATGACAAGTTCGTCATTGAGAGAAAATTTCGAGTTAATGATTTGGTACTCAGATCAACGGCTCATCTCAAGCATCGACCACGGGGCAAGTGGTCACCCAATTGGGAAGGCCCTTATGTGGTTAAGGAAGCATTACCTCGCAATTCTTATCGTCTGATCAACGCAGATGGAGTGGAAATGCCAGATCCTATCAACGCTCTGCATCTGAAGAAATATTATACTTAGAATTTTCATTCTAAAGCCTTTGTACTATTCAAAGAGTCATTTCAATAAAACAATGATCTTCTATCAATTCTTACACTCTTCTCCATGATACTGGGGCATTTTATTTTAATTCATAATCATCTTCCTCATCATATGCAGGCAGGATTAGACGAAAGCTCTTTTCCTCAGATTTTGTTAATTCTTAATTGATCTTGTGATCTTTATTGTCTTTTCATTTGATTCACTTCTTGCTTGATCAAAATTTACATCAAGCTAATGCGCATTTATGTCAAGTTTTAACCAATTTTTCAATCTTATTAAAATCTCATCTACTTTTATCTTTAAAGATATACCCTTTCAGGATAAGAGATAAACCTAATGCCTCCTTTCAATGAGGTATTCTTTTGTTATTTCCCCCGTTCAGGATAAGGGGATAAATCCTGAATTATCTTCTTAAAACTCATTTTGAAAATATAGCTCATCTTCAAAACCTAGTTCTCGCACTGGTTATTTCTCAAACTTTTCAATCATATATTGAGCTCATTTGGAAAATCCGGTTCTCACACCGATGACCTTCTAAAATCAGTCTTCTGACCTAAGAACTTTCTCCTTCTAAATTCAAGTTCTGACTTAAATCTCTCAAAATTTCATGTATTTCCAAAAGATCCAACACTCGTTGGTCATGTATTTCCAAAAGATCCAGCATCTCGCTGGTCATGTATCTCCAAAGGATCCAGCATCTTGTTGGTCCTGTATTCCAAAAGATCCAGCTCCCACTGGTCGTGTGATCAGACCCTTAGGATGCGATTCCTCAATTCTATCATTTCCAAAACCTTCAAGTTCTCCAATCTCACAAATCTATCAGTTCCCCAACCTTTGGTTACAATATCTTCAGAATCTCATCAACCCTCAGGTTATAATTTCTCAAGTTCAATCACTTTCAAACCATCAGATTAAATCCTTCATATTTAAAATCCAGTTTTCATAACTGGTCGGGATTTGAAATCCAGTATTTTTCACTGGTCGGGATTTGAAATCCAGTATTTTTCACTGGTCGGGATTTAAAATCCAGTATTTTTCACTGGTCGGGATTTGAAATCTAGTTTTCATAACTGGTCGGGATTTGAAATCTAGTATTTTTCACTGGTCGGGATTTGAAATCCAGCTTTCATAACTGGTCAGGATTTGAAATCCAGTATTTTTCACTGGTCGGGATTTGAAATCCAGTTTTCATAACTAATCGGGATTTGAAATTCAGTTGTCATAACTGGTCGGGAGTTGAAATCCAGTATTTTTCACTGGTCGGGATTTGAAATCCAGTGTTTCCACTGGTCGGGATTATCAAAAATCCAGTTCCTCATAACTGGTCGGGATTTCCAAAACCTAATGTATTTCATCAGTCCAGTTTCCTAAAGTTTGATTCTTACACCATTTCTTTAAATTACAGCTAAGTGTCTTATCAAAATCTATATTGAATGATTTTTCACAAGAAATTCGTGAAAACTTTGCCAATTTGCTAAAAGCATTAGTTGATTCTAAAAAGTCTGACTACACAAAAAGAATTTCCTCAGATTACCTCTACTATTTCCTTCCAAAAGGTGAAACTTTTTGCGAAAAAGAGGTAAAATTCAAATCTTTTCCTGTTGATCAACCAAAAGGATGTAAGAAATGTCCTCGATATGATCAATGAAAGAAATCTTCAATGATATTGAAAAGCCATAAGCGAATTGATATTGATCTTAGCTATGGCGCATGTTTAAAATTGACTCTCTGGCAATCGGGCAGTGGAAATATCTCAAGCTATAGAAAGAATCCACTCAACCCATATCTTCTCATTTGTTTAAAAGTTGCAAACAAATATCCGCAAAAGGGATCTCTCAATTGTCGTCAAGATGAAGGCGAATTAAGCAAGTAGACCCCCGGGGCCAAAGAAGATTGGAAGCATCTCCAAGATGACGGAGTTTGTGATGGATCCTTCCAGGGAAAGTTCATATCACCGTCGAGATGAAGGCGAGTGTGATGAACCTACCGACAAACCCTAAAAGATATTTGATTTCTGCTATCTAAAACCCCTTTTGAGCCAACATCATCAATAGAATCCCTGAGATAAAAGAAGGATCGGAGCATCTCCAAGATGAAGGAGTTTGTGACGTACCCTTCCCTGAAAAAAAAGAGAGAAAAGTCAGAACATCCAAATGAAGGATGATGTGAAAAGCCGAGAAAGTTCAATGACTCAAAAAGAGTGCAAAATGATCATCGTAGGGAAAACATCCAGATATCAAACTGCCAAAGTTGCCGGAAGTCATCTTTTCTCATGCAAAATTCTTTTATCAATATCTCTTCATTTCCTGCTTTTATGAAATTAAGAATATTCTTCTACTTCTCATATCAAGGAAATGGATAGCTTCCTTGAAGAAAATCATCAGCGCTAAATCTTTGAATTTGACTCTTAAAACCGAGGAGTTAACCTCATTGGAAGAAATACTCTAGGTAAAAGAGGGAATATCTTCGCACATACGTGCACATTTTCAAGCATTTGAATCAGCTATAATTTTATCGTATTGGCAAAATTTTTTAGCTATTCCAAGAATGAAATGAATATTCAATATCCATTTTTGATGCAACCTAGCGTTGTCTATATCTTCCAGAAGAGTTGCCTCATTCAGTTGAAGTATCTCTCCCTATCCCATTGCGGTTTCTTCAGTCAAGGATTCCGTATGGTGTTCCCACTCAGGTTAAGGGTCAAAACCTGAATTTTTTGCGAAAGGTCATTGATTTTAAAAGCTATTTCAGTCTCGACAATGAGACGAACAAATTCTTCTCCCTTTTCAAAAGCTTTAGGGACCCTATATTTCCTCCTTTCGCGAAAACCCCTCTCGGATTTGTTCGTCCAAATTCCGAAGGTCCCATCGTGCTTTCTCTATTTTGAGAAAACCTGTATGGTAGATTTCCCCCACTCAGGATAAGGGTCAAACCTCAATCCCCTGCGAGAGGTCATAGATTTCAAAAGTTATTTTCGTCTCAACAATGAGACGCCCATTTTCTTCTCCCTTTTCAAAGCTTTAGGGAACCCTATATTTTATTCCTCTCGTAAAACCCCTTTCGGATTTGTTCGTCCAAATTCCGAAGGTCCCATTATGGTTTCTCCATTTGAGAAATCCGCATGGTAGATTTCCTATTCAGGTTAAGAGTTAATCCGGAACCTCGCTTCGCGAGGTATCTTCCTTTCAGGTTTGGGTTAAACCTGAGACTCATTTCAACGAGATTCCTCGTTCGGACGAGATGATTTCTTCCAGTCCCATCATGGCTCTTCCCATCAAGGAATCCATGCTTTGTATATCCATCCAGGATAGGATTCCTACTTGAGCTTCATTTCACGAGGCATTCTCTAAAAATGTCCCATCAAGGTTCTCATGTATCCCTTTCCTCATTCAATTCATTTTTTGATATATCTTTGTCCCATCCAGGTTAAGGGCTAAACCTGAGTCATTCCAAAAAGAGTATCTTGTCTCATCCATGAGACCTGATCAAAATTCTCATTTCCCATCATTTTCAGATTTTCCATCCAAAGTCCCATCACGATTTCCTCACTTTTCTACTCAATCAAATCATCTTCGAAGATTTCATCTCCCCAAAACCATTCAGGATAAGGTTTTTAGCCTGAAAAGTCATATTTTCAAAATAATTCTTCCACACCCAGTTCAGATCTGCTGACTGGGGCATTTTTAAAATTTGGAGTGTTATCTTTGCCACTAAGATCGACTTTCAACCGGCTTAGTAGCAAAGAGGGGCATCTGTGAACACCCCAAATTTTTCAAAGTTTTGTAAAAATGACCCTTTTGCCCCCGGTCCCATTTTCTGAGAAAACCGAGGCTAAATTTCAATTATTCTTCAGATTTTCTGGATTAAATTTCACACTGATATATTCAAAATAAATTCTGGATCCAAATTCAGTGCTTTAAATCCATATTTCTTCAAAATCCAGATCCAAACGCATTTTCTGAAGAAATTCCCCCAAAAATAGCTTTTAAATCTCAGGAAAATTCCCTTTTGTAAATATCTTATAAAAACACCAAAAAAATTAGTTTTAACCTTTAATTTCTCGTGGAACTTTAGGTTTTTTCCTAAAAATACAAAAAAAATGAAAAATAAACTAAAAACCCAAAAATTGGGAAAACTACAAGAAAAATGAATGGTTTTCAAGCTTTTTTGAAGCCATTTTTACCAAAAACCTCATTCCTTAACCATTTTTCAGAAAATTCTTAAAAGGGGAACCACCTTTTTGAAAAAGGGAAAAATGCCAACGACCCCTTCCCGCGCCTCTTTCCTTCTCTCTCCATCGTTCGATCTGCAACCGCATACCTTCATCTCCACCTTCAATCCTCAACGGGTTTTCCCCTCTCAAAGCTTCCATTTCCTCTTTAAGAAGAGGCCAGCTCCCGGCTTCTGGCCATCCCTTGTTTTTCCTGGAGATCGGCTTTACTTCAAGTATCCATTGCAATCCATTAATTTCATCTCTTACAATCCCTCACCTCCTCTTCTGCTCCCCTCTTCCGGAATCCCTGCAAGTCAAGTGAAGCCACCAGACTTCTCTCTAGTTCCCCCGGAAAGAGAATCAAATTCCTCGTCCCTCTGATCGAGCGAAGAAACTCCAGTCTCACTCCACCAGAAGCAGGCCTACGAAAGAACGAAAGGGAAAGCATCCTTTCTCTCCCTCCTTCAAAATCCCCTGCAAAAAGCAAGTAAGCTTCCCCCTTTCTCTTTGATTTTCTCTAAAATTCTCTGGTTGTTTACTTTTTTTTTATTTTCTTAAACTTCCATTAACGCACCATTGAGTGCTTCGGTTTGCTTGTAGCAACACCGACCCCTCTTGTGCAAGATCAAAGGGACCACCGTGCTCTTACATTCCTTTAAAAAAAAATTTAGAATTCCTTCCTCGCATGTAATCTCTGTTCATATTCCTAAATTCAGAATTACCCTGTAGCAATATATCATCTTCTGTTTCCATTGTTGCTATCCCCGTTATGGCAGTTTATTAACACTTTCCCTGTGTCTCATGTTCTTGCACGCATTACCTTCAATAGTTTTCATTAATTAATGTACATACATTATTACCTTCAATACATTTTTTTTTTAGTATCAATTATTGTTATTAGATTAAACAGTAAGATCTGCAAGCTTCTTAGCTTCAGATCAAATGTTAAAGATCTCATTCACCGCATAGCCCTTTTCTGGTTAATTTAATCTGATCACCTTTGCTCTGATTATAGTTTTTTTTCTTCCTTTTATAATTCGTTATTTCATTAGTTGATATTGCATTCATTTACGTTTTCTGTAGAGTTGATGGATGGTTGCTCCATTACTGACATCTCATATGAGAAATTTTGGGTCATCTGCATTCATCTCTTCATCATAAACCCACTCGTGACCTCACAATTCATTGTATCCCTAAGCAAATGTATACATACCATGATCCCTTGTGCATTCTTAGTACTCATACAATATGTGAATCTAAGCCAAATTTGTGCGTGTTTCATTTGCTGTCCATGGTTTACTTATTTCAAATAAAGACTCACAATTGCTATAGCCACGATTTGGTTGGCTGAACATTGCCCAGTCAGGCTTTATTCCATAGGAAAGATCCATCAAGTATGTCTTGAAAGGTCAGATCCACATGATGGGGAAAGGGTGATCGATCATGATGGGATACATATGCCTTCCCTGTTATGTTCTTGGGGTATATTTCTTCTTTGCAGACTTTGTCAGCAGCAACCCACCAATCGTGGGGCATTATATGAAAAGCATGGACGCCCTTAGTGAAGTCATAGTGTTAATCATCATTGGAAGGCCGGGACCTCATGGTAATTACAGATGCTGGGTGCAGCATGAGCACACAGATGATCTTACCATGGAAGACAGTGGGTCCATAGCTTCAGTTGTTAAGAAAGTTAAGGAGCAGATCGGTAATAATGGAGAATTCATTAAACTTGAATCCACCAAAGTTAATGAATTACAGGGCTGTATTACACATCACTGTGTCATAGTGACTTCATCGGTACTTCATCATACATTATTTGCACCTCTTCACAATGCTTTAATTCCTGTATGGAACTCTATAGTACACATATGCTTGACATTGATACCCAACAACCACCTGTATTTATCCACCTGCATATTGTCATTCTTCCTTTCATTTTGCATGTCATTGTCACAAGTGTACATTATATCGTATGCTTCTTTTCTTTTATCATTTTAGTTACCCCCCTTACTAATTCTCAGTTGTACATTCCATTTTGCTAGGATTGTTATATTTTCCATTTTGGCCTACGTCTGCCACATGCTATTTCCACTATTGTTGTGATTTCTTACACCAAATACCCCACTGGCTACCATTGCAGTAGTATTTCCATGCATTCATATTTCCAATATGTGCATCCCATTTCATGTTTTTCATTCTTATCAGCATTTCAAAATTTTAAAATTCGTTGTGCTTATGGTTTCATTTTAATTTTCATTTTTCTGTTTTCCACTATATGCACTGTCCACTTTCGCCAACCATTGCATCCTAATCGTCATTTAGTAAGCTTAGCTACATTTAGTTCACCCCCCCCCCTTTCCATGTACATTTCACGAGTTCGTCTGTTGTAATGCCTAGCCACCTATAGTGGTGTTGATACACTACTGTAATGTCTTTGCACCTATAGCAACACTGAGCACTGCTGCTCCCCTGTATCCATATTTTCTCAAAACACCTGCTGCCTTCACTATGCACACCCGTACTAAGTGTGCATTCATCATTCCACCTGTGTGTTGTCAATCCTCACAAGCAACCTCGTCACATTCATATTAGCCCTTCCAGCTCACTGCTGCATACTCCCCCCCCCCCCCCCCCCTAGCATCTTCACATCCATAAGCATCCCTTCACAACTCCTCATATGTTACGCCCATTGTCATTGCCCTCTTTACAATATCATCATCCCTTGCATCCACTCAATAAAGTGCACAGTCATCATCCACAGCAGTATCAAGGCATTGCAGTGTTGTTTCTTTTTGTGTCTACACCATCATGAATTCACATACATACATAGCATATGGCCTTTATCCGCTGTTGTAAACACCCCAAATTTTCACTCACCTCCCCGACATTTCACCAAGCATCAACATCCAGCCTTTGAAATCACCAGAGGGCAAAATGGTCATTTTCTAAGCCCGGACCTTGAAAAAGTCCAAATTTCATCTGCAACTCTCAAAATTTCTCTATTTTAAACTCAGATGTTCAAAATTTTACTCCTGATAGGAGACAGACATCTCCGAGTCTTGGCTCAAGATTATATTGCATAAGACATGACATTGCATATCATTGCATAAGCATTTCAAATCACTGCACTGCACAGCATGTCATTTCGAGGTCCAGAACTCTTGATTTCAAAATTTTCAATCCAGATTAGAATTTTAACTCTTTTCGAAATTGACTTCAAAACCCTGGGTCTTCAAAATTATCAATTCTTCCCATTTTACCCCCAGGGCTCTGAATTTCAAAATATTTTTTTAGGAAAACGATCTGGATAGTTTTTATTATGGATTTCAGTCACTTCACCTCAGATTTTGCCCTTTTTGACAATTTCAAATATCTTTCTTTTACAAAATCACCCTACAGGGGCCAACTCTTTCCAAAATTTCCTGTTTTACCAATTAGTCCAGATTTTATAAAAATTCCAAAAAGAGGTTTTGTTGTTTTATCCTTATTTCAATAAAGAAGCAATGTGGGACCCACACTGAGGTGGTGTCACACAAGCTTTCCTTTTAAAAATTTGAATTTTGAAAAACCCAAAAATATAGGAGCCTTGTCCCCTGGATTGGCGCCATTTGTCTTTTCTCTCTCCTCCCATTTCCATGCCAAGTGTCAGTGTGGGGCTACCTTAAGAAGCCACCACATGTCCACCCTCCATTCCTCTAGGGCCAACCTCCATTTGAATTTCAAACTTCCCCCTGAGGTGGCGCCATTTGAGAAGGCCTCTCCAGACAACTGACACTTGTCTGCCACATGTCCAGACCTCCCTGCACCAGAAAAAGTAGAAAAACCCCCCCATGAGGTGGCGCATTTTGCTTCCTCCCTTCATGTTCTCCTGCCACATGGCATCGTAGGAGCCACTCTGAGAAAATGCCACATGTCAGCCTCTCCTTCCCTGCAGAAAAAACAAAATTTCAAACATTTGAACTCCCCAGAGGTGGCGCCACATGGCATGCCCCTACTGTTCCAACTTTACACCTCAGAACTCCTTTTGAGGTGGCGCCATTCCAGGACTCCACTTGGCTCATTTTTTATTTTTATTTTATTTTTAATAAAAGTAGCCCACCATGAGGTGGCGCCACCTGAGGACTCCCTACAAAAGGTGAGTTTAAATTTCAAATTCCAAGAGAGCACCCTCTGAGGTGGCGCCATCTGGGAGTTTCCTGCAGAGAAAATCAAGCAAGCTTTTGAAAAAATCCAAATTCCCCTGCTGAGGTATCTCACCCACAAAATTTCTATTTTTTTATTTTTCTCAAAAAATCAAAATAGCCTCATGAGGTGGCGCCACCTGAGGGCTCCCTGCAAAAGCCAAATTCGAATTTCAAACCCCCAGATAGCACCCCCTGAGATGGCGCCACATGGAGGGCTCAGATTGAGCCTGTTTGAAATTCAAAATTTTCAGAAAAATCTATAAAAACAAGGCTCCACACCCAGCCTAGGGAGACCATCTTTGGGAACCATCTTTGTGAACTTGAAAATCCGACCTAGCCTTCCTAAAATCTGATTTTGAACTTTGGAAATCGTGCCCCCTTTGGCTCATCGGAGAAGGTGGAGTAAAGTTCGTGCAGTGGTCAATTCGATTCAAGCATAGGTCGATTTTGGTGAACCATCCGAAGCCCGGAGCGAAGGACGAAGGAAGCTCGTGATAGCCGCCCCTTTCAAGAACTTCTACGCTGCGTAACGAAGCAAGGTGCACTTCTTTTCCCCTTGAGTTGATGCCATGATTCGATTCGGGAGTCGTTTGAAGAAAGAGCTCATCCGAGAGATGGATTAAGCTATTCTCATAAAACGACATATATAAAAATATTTAATTATGCTTCCTTGATGATTTTTAACATGCATGTAGTTAGATATATTTAATTTGCATTTTATTTCATTCATGTAGCATATTTCATGAATTAATTAGGATTAATTTAGCCCCCATTTCAATTCTGCTTATTTTCAGTAGGTCTTTGTTTTTGTCAGTCGGTCCACACGTCATTTTATGCATTTATTTTTTATTAAAAATCCCAAAAACATCACGGAATGCGCACTTAGGTGTCTCTAAAATAGTGCCAAAAATTCAGAGGCATTTGAATTTTTTTATTGCGGTAAACATTCAAAATGGCAAGTCGAGTTTTATTACCCGGGATACATTTTGAAAATTATTTTTCGACTTGTAAAATCGAGATATCCCTCATGGGAGATCCGATTTTCGATCTGAAAACTGTTCTGAACTCGGGAGAATGTCTAGTTTTTAATATGATTTTTTTAGATTTTTCTGATTTTTTTTAATGTCTGACAAAAATCCGAGAGTTCGGGACACGTGTCAGAGCCTAATTTGGGCCTCTGAGATTTTGGATCGACTTAGGGATATGGTTTCTCTTTGTGTGTTGCTCCAAATCCAAAACTTTAAAAAGTGAGAGTTATGTCCGAGGTGTCCTATGTTTGCATCTAAAAGCTTGTGATTTTTAGAACAGTGTTGACCCCTGCTTCGTATTTTTCTTGTCAGCCCCCTGTTTTGCTACATTTGTCTGTTCTGTTGATTTAGGCATAAATAGTTATATTTTTATCTGTGTTTCCGTTGATCAAATGCCAAAATCATAAACATGAAAGTTGTTCATGTAGGTGTCGTGCGTAGCTATGATTAATTTCATAAATTTCCATGGCTGTTTTATATTTTGTTGGCATTTTACATCAGATTAGGATGATTTTTACCTCTGTCAGAACTAAATCCCTGTTGCCGAACTCACCATGGCTCAAATCCCGAAGCTGTAAAAACCAAAAATGTTCCATTTCGAGTCTTTTAGCAGTATGCAAAATATCAGAAGTTTCCATGGTGTATATCTTGCATTATCATATTAGGCATTGCATTTGGTTCGGATCCATAGGCAAAATCCACCATTTTAGGACTTTCTTTGAATTTTAGCATTTAAATCATATCATTTCGTGATTTTTAGCATTCTAGGTTGTTTATCAGAGTAAGTAGATGCGTCATACTGAATTTGGTGCAATTTGGAATCCATTTGAGGTTCGGATTAGCCATAATACCAAAACAGGGTCCCGCAGGACCCGGATCCAAGTGAAAAACAAGCGAAAATCGTTATTTTGATAAATTGCAAAATATCAAATTCTGATTTTACAGCCTTAGTGTGTTTAGCAGTATGTAATCATGTCTATTACTGCATTTCATCACCATTTGATTCAATTTGAATTTCGAAATCTCAGTTTTACCAAGTTTTCCTTCAAAAAACCTTGATTTTAAAGGTGTAATTTTAATTTTAGGGGTATTTTGGTCATTTTGACCACCAATTCCGAATTTCAAACTGTTTTCTACTAAATTTCTAGCATTTTCATCATTTCAAAATATCAAGGAAGCATGAGAATAGGGTTTATATCCAATTAAATCCAATAATTTCATAATATTATTGGAAAATCTTGGAAAAACCCACATATTTGAGCTAACCCAATTTCAAGTTTGGCAGGAACAATCAAAAGAAGCAGCTGAAGTCTGCAAATTTCTTCTATTTCCTTTATTTAAGTGATGTAATAATGTAAATTTTGGAATAAGAGAGTTAATTTCCTGCTTAGACTAGGATGCATATCATATAGTTTAAATTTATGCAATATCCTGATTATATGATTCATGCATTTTATTTCAAAAGCACTATGGATGTTCACGAATGGCACGTGCACCAACTCTTAGGGAGTTGATGGACTCGGTGGAATCCATATTTACGGCCCTAGTCGGAATATGGACGAGACCCAGATCCGTCATCTTTCTACTAGTCACATTGAGCCTACAATCTTAGGCTATCTTAAAATGCACATCATATTTCCAAAGTTTTCAAAATCATGTGCATCAAATCAACTAAATTCTGAACATATTCATGGCCACAGTCAGAATATGTGAAGGATTTATCTTTACTTAATGCATATTTTTCCAACAAATCTCTTAGAAAATCTTTTCAAAGTGCATTCATTCACTCATGTCATTTGCATCATGAAATCATTGATTTTCTCAAGATTTTCTCAAGAAAACTTCATTCTCAAGAAATTGATTTCTCAAGAAACTCTAAGGATTTTTCAAAATCGGTTTTCCAAAGACAAGTTTTTCCACAGTTTTCCCTGGAAAATGTTATTTTCTTAAGAGATTCAAAAGAGTTTTCCAATCTTTCTCCAAGATCAAAATCGATTTCCAAGTATTTCAAGGGTAAAATTCCCAGGATTTCAATTTCCCAAGTTTGAATTTCCTTCTCCAATAAGTTTTCCTATGAATTTTCCATCATTTTCCTAAGAAAATTCTCAAAGCCCGAGTTTTTCTGAGAAGTGTTTCCCTTTTCAAATGTTCACCTTTTTTCTCAAGAATCACTTCCATTTTCCCAGGATTTTCAACCATTCATGATTTTCCCACAACTCCATGAACTTTCTCGTGATTTCAAAAACTCTTTTTCACATGAGTTTTCCTGAGAAATTGACTTTCATGCTTTTTCCTGAGAGATTCTTTCCAACTCCAAATGTTTTCTAAGCATACATCATGTTTTCCAACTTGCATTTTCCAAAATCTCATAGCACATGCCTGAAT
Source organism: Nuphar pumila (assembly GCF_984573655.1). NCBI lineage: Eukaryota > Viridiplantae > Streptophyta > Magnoliopsida > Nymphaeales > Nymphaeaceae > Nuphar > Nuphar pumila. The sequence continues at coordinate 41,928,356 of NC_143260.1, forward strand.
TCTTTGTGCATTTAGGATAGAACATAACTTTGATAATTTAACTAAGTCAAGCACAATTTTGGTCCTTGGTTCGATTACCCCTGTTAAAGGCGGCAAGAACGGTCGAACCTCGTACTGACAGGTCGAGCCCCATCCCATGGATTTTCCTGCAATTTTCAAAAACGGAGGCGAGTATTTCAAAAGCAATTTCCAAAATCCGGTCAAGTTTGAAGCGCGAAAGCGTTTCCTTTTTCTCTCTTCCGCAAGGAAGGGAAGACGAGGGAAAAATTTCGCGACGAGAACAGGTTTGGCGACCGTGATGGGACCTGTCCTTGTCTGACCTAAATTATGCTTGACTTAGTTCAATTATCAAAATTGTATTCACAAAATGTCAGCTTTTTACTTTTGCTATCATGCGAACCTAGGAGCCTAGATTCTGACCTAGCTGACATTTATTGCATATAGCTTAGGCATGGTTTGGTAGGACTATATTGAGGAGAAATTTTCATGCTCACATAGACTTAGGACTAAACACAACTCTCCTCAATTTAGGATCTGAATGCAAACAATGTATGCTTCTTCAAAGTTTTCAAAAGTCTATCTCTCTAGGACTTAGAGCCCTCTATTTCTTGCATGTGATCAGTTTTTAAAAAAAACTCCCTTACCTATCATTACCCGGTCTTCACGTTGCTGGGCTCTCTTCCAGAACCCTAGTTCGGGATAGAGCCTCACAACTGGGCCAATTATTTGGGTTAACACCCCCCTACCACGTACCGCGGGCCACAGTCCGAAGTATATCGGTAGGCGCTCAAGGATGTTGGAAAACCTTACCTTAGAACCGGAGTTGAAACTCTATGCCACGTACCTCGGATTTCGATTCGGGTATATCGGCATAACTGGATTGGACAAAGATGATCTGAACCTAGAGTTAGGATTAAGGTCCTACAGCTGTTTTCAAATTGATGCATCTAGAGTCAGCCTTTTAGGGAGTGCTGAATGTGCATAAATGTTTGTGCAGGATGTGATTGTATGTATGATTTTCTCAATTCTTCATGTTTCCCAATGTTTTTCAACTCATTAGGTCTTTTTCCAAATATCCTTATTTTCCACAAGGTCTTTTTCTCAAACCCTGGATAATTTTCTCAAATATCCCATTTCTTTCAAAACTCCAGGTGATTTTTTTTCATTCTTCCCTCTCTACTGGATCTCGAATTTCCAGCTGCATTTTCATCCTGCCTGCAAATTTTTCAAAATCATATGTTTTCTCTCATTGGATTTTCGATCCTGTTGTTTACTTGCAAAATTCTTCACCGCATTTTCCTCGTGCATACCTTGATTATTGTGGCGGAAATTGTTTACCCACTTGCCTTCTCCTTATTCTAAATCTGTTTGCGGATTGTTTTTCCAAAAGATATCTCCTTCCTTCAAAAATGGTGTTTTACTCGTGGTTGACGACCTCGCCTAGGTAACAAGGCACATTTTCTGTTGTTTATTTCTCTTATAAAGAATGACAACACAATTGTCATAATCCTTATGACGACTCACTCCCTAGTAATGGGATAATCTTCCAATGGTCTACCATATTTTCTTTAATATTTCCTTCCAAAAATCCAAAAAAAATTCCTCAAAATTTGATCCTATCTTTCCCTGCAGAGTCCTGCAGAGAAAGAGAAAGAGAGAGAATACAAGAAAGCCTTCACAACATTTGATGGTTCAGACAAGGTCAGGGAAGAAGACCGCACCAATTCAGCGTATCAGCTACTCATCAACATCAGAAGGAGAGATGAATTCGCCAAGGTCAAACAAAGACCAAGAGCAGCCAGAAGATGACGGTATCGACCCTCAGATGTACGCAATGTTTCAGAAGATGATGAAGAGGATGATGAGTGAGCAGGCTGGCACCAGCTCAGACAAAAATCCATTCAGTCAGAGAATTAGAGATCGTGTGGCCAAGAGGTCAACCAAGTCCTCTGAGGAGAATGTTCAAGATACTTCAGACGAAGATGATACCGATGAAGAATATGAGGTGCCTCCGGCATTTCAGAAATGTGGCCAAAGGAGGAGTCACAAATCAAAAAGTCAGGTCGCAGAAGAGCCCCTGCAAGCACAATTCAGGGAAATGGCCAGAGTGGTCAAGGATCTGCAAGCCCGCAACAAGGGCAAGAAAGTCTTCACCAGCGAGGACTTCTACGACGGTTTAGAAGGGGATGATGATCTGGAGAATCTTCCCCGAAAATTCATCAAGTTCGATGGTTCTGGCAACCCAAAAGCCCATCTCGCCATGTTCTTCGCTGAATGCTCTAGGTTCAAAAGAAACAACAAAGCATTGTTCTTATGCTTTCCCCGCAGCCTGGAAGGAGTCGCGGCCAAATGGTACGCGAAACATATCAATCCTATAGAACTGAAAGAGTTCGACAAAGTCGTGAATTTGTTTGTCGAGCGATTTCTGTTCAATACTGAAGCGCTCCCAACATTGAGTCATCTCTGCAACCTAAGGCAGAATGAAAATGAAAAGGCAAGGGACTTCATTCGCAGATGGAGAGAGACCTGCAACAAAATGAGGGATCCTATATCAGAAAGACATGCTTTATCATTAATCCTCAATAATTTTTCGCAACCTCTGAGAGGATTAATTTCTACCTCACCATCTAAATCTTTCGTTGAACTCATTGAACGAGCAGAATGACTCGAGTTGAGTGTGGAGAATGGAGTCTATGAAGGCTTCACATTTTCCAAGAACAACCCTCAAGGTGAACAAAAGAAGAAGGCTCACTTCACTTTTGCGGCTAAATCTTTCAATAATAGCAAAGGCAACAAGAATGATCATAGTTTGGAGAGAATCAAAAAGCAAAGAGGAAAGGACATCAACAGTGATAAACCTCTCCAATCCAGCCCTCAGCATCAAAAGAAAGATCAGGAAAAATCAAAGCGCAAGGACTGGAGAACTGATCGAGAATTCACCCCTCTTGATCAGACACTCGAGAGTATCCTCGAGTATATGCTTGAGAAAGACCTTGTCCGATTGCCTAAAGCTGCTGATCCTCCAGCAATTATGGGCAGATTCAAAGAACAATTTTGCAAGTTTCATCGAGCAGTAGGGCATGATACAGAAAACTGCTTCGTCCTTAAGAACATTGTTCAAGACTGCATTGACAAGAAGCTCCTCGTTGAAGATGAAAAGGAAGACTAGTCATCCTGACAAAGTTTTTTTCTACAATCATTCAAGAAGATGACAATGCCAACAATTTCCCAATTCCCATCTTGCTTTTTCAAAAGAATAATGTAATCCCATTCTCTTTCCTTGATTTTAAAGCATCAATAAAGTCATCAAATTTTTTTCAATAGCTTGGTGTCATCTTATTTACTTCCTCTTCCTTTTCATAATGTCTCTCTTGTGAAGAATATCTTGAGGACATCTATCAGTCAAGAAGCTTGTCGCCTTATTCCTCAATTATCCTTCTTTTATTCAAAATTTTCTCCCTAGTTACACTGGGCCATTTTTTTTGGAAAATTTATCTTTACCTCAAAACATCCTGTATGCAGGCAGGATAAACCATTCTCTCATTTTGCATATATATGCACTCATTTGCATTCATTTGCACTTCATTTGCATTTCATGTGCATGTGCATTGCATTTGCATTGACTATGCACCCAATTCCATTTCCTCTTCAGGTTAAGGGATAAACCTGAATCATTTTCCATAATTCTTCAATTTCGACCCTCGGGTCATCCAATTCTTCAATTTCGACCTCCGGGTCACCCAATTCCCAATTTTAAAATCACCAAAATTCTCAATTTCGATCGCCAGGTCATCCAATTTTCATTCCCCGTTCAGGATAAGGGGATAATCCTGAAACCATTCATAGAAGCAATCCAACTCTCTATAATGGTCCTCGTTCTTCATCGAACTAATAGTCGTTCTTCATTGGACTGATAGTGTTCCAAGTGAACTGATAGTCGTTCTTCATTGAACTGATAGTGTTCCAATCGAACTGATAGTGTTCCCATGCGAACTGATAATCGTTCTTCATTGAACTGATAGTGTTCCAAGTGAACTGATAGTCGTTCTTCATTGAACTGATAGTGTTCCAATCGAACTGATAGTGTTCACATGCGAACTGATAATCGTTCTTCATTGAACTGATAGTGTTCCCAAGTGAACTGATAATTGTTCTTCATTGAACTGATAGTGTTCCCAAGTGAACTGATAGTCGTTCCAATCGAACTGATAGCGTTCCCAAGTGAACTTATAATTGTTCTTCATTGAACTGATAGTGTTCCCAAGTGAACTGATAGTCGTTCTTCATTGAACTGATAGTATTCCAAGTGAACTGATAGATGTTCTTCATTGAACTGATAGTGTTCCAAGTGAACTGGTAGTCGTTCTTCATTGAACTGATAGTGTTCCAAGTGAACTGATAGTCGTTCTTCATCGAACTGATAGTGTTCCAAGCGAACTGATAGTCGTTCTTCATTAAACTGATATTGTTCCAAGTGAACTGATAGTCGTCCTTCAGTGAACTGATATAGTTTCCAGCGAACCGATGATCGTTCTTAATTGAACTGATATTATTCCCACCGATGGTCGTTCTTAATTGAACTGATATTGTTTCCAATGAACTGATGGTTGTTCTGACACTGTTCCCAGTGAACTGATAGTCACCTCCTTTGAGGAAAAGAGAGGAGAATTTTCGTCACGGATGCGTTAAGTTGGACCTCATGTGCTCACTTTCACCAAGGATTTCAAGAAAATTTTGTCAAATTTGTCAATCAATTGTTGATTTCAGAATCTTTATTGCACTAATCTCTATCTCAATTTATTTTCAGCATCACTTCCAAAAGAGTGAAGCTTTTGCAAAAAGAGATTCAAAATTCAAATTCTTTCTATTGGCCAACCAAAAGGATGAAGGATAAATCCTCAATATGGCCAGAAAAGAAGATTCAATGTTATTGAAAAGCCGTAGATGATCGATATTGATCGCAGTCAATTGCGCATCTTTAAAGGCTATTCTTGTAAAATGAGGCAGTGGAAATATCCTGAGTGCTAGAAAAGAGAGCATTTATCCAAGCCCTGTCTCCTCAAAACCACCTAAGTTGCAATTAAATATCCGCAAAAGGGATCTCTCACTTGTCGTCAAGATGAAGGCGAATTAAGCGAGTAGATTCCCGGGGCCAAAGAAGATTTGAAACATCTCCAAGATGACGGAGTTTGTGACGGATCCTTCCAAAGAAAGTCCAAAGCACTGTCGAGATGAAGGCAGATGCAATGAACCTCTCGACAATCCCTAAAAGATATTTAATTTTAGCTATCTTCCAAAGATTTCTAACCCATGAGCCAACATCGTCCAAGAAGGATCGAAACATCTCCAAGTTGAAGGAGTTTGTGACGTACCCTTCCAAAAGAGAGAAAGAGAGGAAGAAGAAAGAGAGAAAAAAATCAGAACATCTCCAAAATGAAGGAGAATATAGCCAAAACACCAGAGAGCCGAAAGAGTATCAGGAGAGAAGTTCTCAGGATATCAAACTGCCAAATCTATCAAGAATCCTCTTTAAATTTGTGAAATTCTATTATCAATACTCTTTCATCAACTGCTTTCATAATATCAAATTCTCTTTCCTGATTCATATCTAGGAAATTGATAGCTTCCTTGAAGAAGGTCAATTGCAAGCAATTTGGATTTCAAGTCTCGATTCTACAAAGTGAACCTTGTTTGGAGGTAATGCTTTGGGTAGAAAGTAAGGAATATCTTTGCAACAATGTGCAACATTTTCAAAAACTTTGAATCAACAACATAATTCCCAACATTTTGACAATATTTTCTAGCTATCCTGACGTAAAGTGAGAGCTTGATGTCCGTTTTCAATGCATCCTGACACCAATTTTTAAATCCCTCCTAAGGACTTGATTCCTTCCCTTCTTTGAGAGCATGAACTCTCAGATTGCACACTTCCCTGTGTCCCCACTGTCCCACCATAGACAGTCCCATTTCGGTTCGAGGTCGAACCACCGATCATTTCCCGCAAAAAGCAATTTCAAAAGCTGATTTTAGTCTCAGCGATGAGACGCCCAAAATCAACCCCTTTTCAAGCTTTAGGGACCCCATTTTCCTTTCTTTTGCAAAACTCCTGTTGGATTTATTGTGCAAAATCCAAAGGTTCCATCATGGTCTCTTCCTTCGAGGATTCCATTCATCTTCTGCCCGATCAGGAAAAGGGTATAAACCTGAGCCTCAATCAAAGAGGTATTTCATCTTCTGCCCGATCAGGATAAGGGTATAAACCTGAGCCTCAATCAAAGAGGTATTTCATCTTCTGCCCGATCAGGATAAGGGTATAAACCTGAGCCTCAATCAAAGAGGTATTTCATCTTCCGCCCGATCAGGATAAGGGTACAAACCTGAGCCTCAACCAATGAGGTATTTTCATTTTTCGCCCGATCAGGATAAGGGTACAAACCTGAGCCTCATTAAAAGAGGTATTTCATTTTCCGTCCGATCAGGTTAAGGGTACAAACCTGAGTCTCATGTTATGAGATATTCCATCCCCAATCAGGTTAAGGGCCAAACCTGAGCTTCGTTCTATACGAGGTATTTCTGTCCCATCCAGGTTAAGGGCATAAAACCTGAATTTCTCTCTCACAGAGTGAGTCTTTTCTCTCCATTCTTCATTTCATATCTGCCATCTTCTTCGGGCTAATTTCTTCACACCCAGGCAGATCCTTCTAACTGGGGCATTTTATGTATAGCCCAAATTTGGTGTGTTTTTCTTTGCCACTAAGCTCGGCCATGAGCCGGCTTAGTAGCAAAGAGGGGCATCTGTAAACACCCCAAATTTTCACTCACCTCCCCGACATTTTACCAAGCATCAACATTCAGCCTTTGAAATCGCCAGAGGGAAAAATGGTCATTTTCTGAGCCCGGACCTTGAAAAAGTCTAAATTTCATCTGCAACTCTCAAAATTTCTCTATTTTTAGCTCAGATGTTCAAAATTTTACTCCTGATAGGAGACAGACATCTCCGAGTCTTGGCTCAAGATTATATTGCATAAGACATGACATTGCATATCATTGCATGAGCATTTCAAATCACTGCACTGCACAGCATGTCATTTCGAGGTCCAGAACTCTTGATTTCAAAATTTTCAATCCAGATTAGAATTTTAACTCTTTTCGAAATTGACTTCAAAACCCTCGGTCTTCAAAATTATCAATTCTTCCCATTTTACCCCCAGGGCTCTGAATTTCAAAATATTTTTTTAGGAAAACGATCTGGATAGTTTTTATTATGGATTTCAGTCACTTCACCTCAGATTTTGCCCTTTTTGACAATTTCAAATATCTTTCTTTTACAAAATCGCCCTACAGGGGCCAACTCTTTCCAAAATTTCCTGTTTTACCAATTAGTCCAGATTTTATAAAAATTCCAAAAAGAGGTTTTGTTGTTTTACCCTTATTTCAATAAAGAAGCAATGTGGGACCCACACTGAGGTGGTGTCACACAAGCTTTCCTTTTAAAAATTTGAATTTTGAAAAACCCAAAAATATAGGAGCCTTGTCCCCTGGATTGGCGCCACTTGTCTTTTCTCTCTCCTCCCATTTCCATGCCAAGTGTCAGTGTGGGGCTACCTTAAGAAGCCGCCACATGTCCACCCTCCATTCCTCCAGGGCCAACCTCCATTTGAATTTCAAACTTCCCCCTGAGGTGGCGCCATTTGAGAAGGCCTCTCCAGACAACTGACACTTGTCTGCCACATGTCGAGACCTCCCTGCACCAGAAAAAGTAGAAACCCCCCCCCCATGAGGTGGCACATTTTGCTTCCTCCCTTCATGTTCTCCTGCCACATGGCATCGTAGGAGCCACTCTGAGAAAATGCCACATGTCAGCCTCTCCTTCCTTGCAGAAAAAGCAAATTTTCAAACATTTGAACTCCCTAGAGGTGGCGCCACATGGCATGCCCCTACTGTTCCAACTTTACACCTCAGAAATCCTTTTGAGGTGGCACCATTCCAGGACTCCACTTGGCTCATTTTTTATTTTTATTTTATTTTTAATAAAAGTAGCCCACCATGAGGTGGCGCCACCTGAGGACTCCCTATAAAAGGTGAGTTTGAATTTCAAATTCCAAGAGAGCACCCTCTGAGGTGGCGCCATCTGGGAGTTTCCTGCAGAGAAAATCAAGCAAGCTTTTGAAAAATTCCAAATTCCCCTGCTGAGGTGTCTCACCCACAAAATTTCCATTTTTTTTATTTTTCTCAAAAAATCAAAATAGCCTCATGAGGTGGCACCACCTGAGGGCTCCCTGCAAAAGCCAAATTCGAATTTCAAACCCCCAGATAGCACCCCCTGAGATGGCGCCACATGGAGGGCTCAGATTGAGCCTGTTTGAAATTCAAAATTTTCAGAAAATTCTATAAAAACAAGGCTCCACACCCAGCCTAGGGAGACCATCTTTGGGAACCATCTTTGTGAACTTGAAAATCCGACCTAGCCTTCCTAAAATCTGATTTTGAACTTTGGAAATCGTGCCCCCTTTGGCTCATCGGAGAAGGTGGAGTAAAGTTCGTGCAGTGGTCAATTCGATTCAAGCATAGGTCGATTTTGGTGAACCATCCGAAGCCCGGAGCGAAGGACGAAGGAAGCTCGTGATAGCCGCCCCTTTCAAGAACTTCTACGCTGCGTAACGAAGCAAGGTGCACTTCTTTTCCCCTTGAGTTGATGCCATGATTCGATTCGGGAGTCGTTTGAAGAAAGAGCTCATCCGAGAGATGGATTAAGCTATTCTCATAAAACGACATATATAAAAATATTTAATTATGCTTCCTTGATGATTTTTAACATGCATGTAGTTAGATATATTTAATTTGCATTTTATTTCATTCATGTAGCATATTTCATGAATTAATTAGGATTAATTTAGCCCCCATTTCAATTCTGCTTATTTTCAGTAGGTCTTTGTTTTTGTCAGTCGGTCCACACGTCATTTTATGCATTTATTTTTTATTAAAAATCCCAAAAACATCACGGAATGCGCACTTAGGTGTCTCTAAAATAGTGCCAAAAATTCAGAGGCATTTGAATTTTTTTATTGCGGTAAACATTCAAAATGGCAAGTCGAGTTTTATTACCCGGGATACATTTTGAAAATTATTTTTCGACTTGTAAAATCGAGATATCCCTCATGGGAGATCCGATTTTCGATCTGAAAACTGTTCTGAACTCGGGAGAATGTCTAGTTTTTAATATGATTTTTTTAGATTTTTCTGATTTTTTTTAATGTCTGACAAAAATCCGAGAGTTCGGGACACGTGTCAGAGCCTAATTTGGGCCTCTGAGATTTTGGATCGACTTAGGGATATGGTTTCTCTTTGTGTGTTGCTCCAAATCCAAAACTTTAAAAAGTGAGAGTTATGTCCGAGGTGTCCTATGTTTGCATCTAAAAGCTTGTGATTTTTAGAACAGTGTTGACCCCTGCTTCGTATTTTTCTTGTCAGCCCCCTGTTTTGCTACATTTGTCTGTTCTGTTGATTTAGGCATAAATAGTTATATTTTTATCTGTGTTTCCGTTGATCAAATGCCAAAATCATAAACATGAAAGTTGTTCATGTAGGTGTCGTGCGTAGCTATGATTAATTTCATAAATTTCCATGGCTGTTTTATATTTTGTTGGCATTTTACATCAGATTAGGATGATTTTTACCTCCGTCAGAACTAAATCCCTGTTGCCGAACTCACCATGGCTCAAATCCCGAAGCTGTAAAAACCAAAAATGTTCCATTTCGAGTCTTTTAGCAGTATGCAAAATATCAGAAGTTTCCATGGTGTATATCTTGCATTATCATATTAGGCATTGCATTTGGTTCGGATCCATAGGCAAAATCCACCATTTTAGGACTTTCTTTGAATTTTAGCATTTAAATCATATCATTTCGTGATTTTTAGCATTCTAGGTTGTTTATCAGAGTAAGTAGATGCTTCATACCGAATTTGGTGCAATTTGGAATCCATTTGAGGTTCGGATTAGCCATAATACCAAAACAGGGTCCCGCAGGACCCGGATCCAAGTGAAAAACAAGCGAAAATCGTTATTTTGATAAATTGCAAAATATCAAATTCTGATTTTACAGCCTTAGTGTGTTTAGCAGTATGTCATCATGTCTCTTACTGCATTTCATCACCATTTGATTCAATTTGAATTTCGAAATCTCAGTTTTACCAAGTTTTCCTTCAAAAAACCCTGATTTTAAAGGTGTAATTTTAATTTTAGGGGTATTTTGGTCATTTTGACCACCAATTCCGAATTTCAAACTGTTTTCTACTGAATTTCTAGCATTTTCATCATTTCAAAATATCAAGGAAGCATGAGAATAGGGTTTATATCCAATTAAATCCAATAATTTCATAATATTATTGGAAAATCTTGGAAAAACCCACATATTTGAGCTAACCCAATTTCAAGTTTGGCAGGAACAATCAAAAGAAGGAGCTGAAGTCTGCAAATTTCTTCTATTTCCTTTATTTAAGTGATGTAATAATGTAAATTTTGGAATAAGAGAGTTAATTTCCTGCTTAGACTAGGATGCATATCATATAGTTTAAATTTATGCAATATCCTGATTATATGATTCATGCATTTTATTTCAAAAGCACTATGGATGTTCACGAATGGCATGTGCACCAACTCTTAGGGAGTTGATGGACTCGGTGGAATCCATATTTACGGCCCTAGTCGGAATATGGACGAGACCCAGATCCGTCATCTTTCTACTAGTCACATTGAGCCTACACTCTTAGGCTATCTTAAAATGCACATCATATTTCCAAAGTTTTCAAAATCATGTGCATCAAATCAACTAAATTCTGAACATATTCATGGCCACAGTCAGAATATGTGAAGGATTTATCTTGACTTAATGCATATTTTTCCAACAAATCTCTTAGAAAATCTTTTCAAAGTGCATTCATTCACTCATGTCATTTGCATCATGAAGTCATTGATTTTCTCAAGATTTTCTCAAGAAAACTTCATTCTCAAGAAATCGATTTCTCAAGAAACTCTAAGGATTTTTCAAAATCGGTTTTCCAAAGACAAGTTTTTCCACAGTTTTCCCTGGAAAATGTTATTTTCTTAAGAGATTCAAAAGAGTTTTTCAATCTTTCTCCAAGATCAAAATCGATTTCCAAGTATTTCAAGGGTAAAATTCCCAGGATTTCAATTTCCCAAGTTTGAATTTCCTTCTCCAATAAGTTTTCCTATGAATTTTCCATCATTTTCCTAAGAAAATTCTCAAAGCCCGATGTTTTTCTAAGAAGTGTTTCCCTTTTCAAATGTTCACCTTTTTTCTCAAGAATCACTTCCATTTTCCCAAGATTTTCAACCATTCATGATTTTCCCACAACTCCATGAACTTTCCCGTGATTTCAAAAACTCTTTTTCACATGAGTTTTCCTGAGAAATTGACTTTCATGCTTTTTCCTGAGAGATTCTTTCCAACTCCAAATGTTTTCTAAGCATACATCATGTTTTCCAACTTGCATTTTCCAAAATCTCATAACACATGCCTGAATTCTTTGTGCATTTAGGATAGAACATAACTTTGATAATTTAACTAAGTCAAGCACAATTTTGGTCCTTGGTTCGATTACCCCTGTTAAAGGCGGCAGGAACGGTCGAACCTCATACCGACAGGTCGAGCCCCATCCCATGGATTTTTCCGCAATTTTCAAAAACGGAGGCGAGTATTTCAAAAGCAATTTCCAAAATCCGGTCAAGTTTGAAGCGCGAAAGCGTTTCCTTTTTCTCTCTTCCGCAAGGAAGGGAAGACGAGGGAAAAATTTCGCGACGAGAACAGTTGTATATCTATTTGCAACCTCTTGCGAATTTTTTTTCATCGGGGATAGTTCATGATGCTGTCCGAACTCTAAACTATGCAAATTCTCGATGTTACCAATGGGATCTTGGTCAACATTGAGAATGCTACTTGCCGTTCTCAGAAATAGAAACATGAACACAATTGATGTCAAAATGAAAGCCTTGGATGATGTCAATCAAACTAAGCAGCAAGTGAATCCCACCCAAGAATAGTGTTGTGATAATCGAAACTGAAGCAGCAGACCAGCTACAAGCTTGTATTCAGGATCAAGAGCAGCATCGAGATTGCATGTTATGACTTTAAAGATAAGCCAGTTTATACTCGGATTCCTCAGCAAGGTCCATTACTTCAGGCCTCACAGCAGGCTCTGTAACTTGCACTGCACTTTGGCTATAACATTTTTCACACTCTTCACCATCACCTGACACATATACCACCCACCTACAGTATGTCACCATTTCCCTGCAGCTTACCGCAACATACACACATACACCCTTTCAGCAATTCACCATTTTTATCCTGCAGTAGCCCCTATTGCTGTCACATCCACCCTATCCCCTGTCATGGAGTGCCAACCATGCCATTTTTGTACACGGTATGCTATTCCAGTAAGAAACATTGCTTCATCTTCATGCCACTGTTGCAACACTTGCAATAGTGCTCCATGTTCCAGTTTGCCATCAGAATACCCTCCTGCTGTGGTAATTTTCTTCCATCATCATATTATGGCAGTTGTTCATCGTATGTGTATCATGGGTACTCTCACAGCATTAATTTCCATTTCAGTTGGGTGCATCTGCACCAAAAGTCGTGTTTCACATTCACTGTCATCTTTTCCTGGGGAAGTCCACCATTCCACCTATCCTAACCATAGTTGCAGCACCTTACTTCCTGGCTCCTACCCTGCATCCGGCACGGCATCTTAGATAGGCACATCTAGATTTATATTTTACTCAACACATTTTATATCACTCTCTTACACAGGAAGTTAATGCCCATTCTAGTTTTCATCTCTCTAAATAGTCTAAAAATATTTATGCTTACATTCGTAACATGATACTTCCCATCTCTTTATATGCTTGTATCTCACTAAATCGGTTTTTGCAGAAAATACATGAAGACTGTTGTTGCTCTTTCTTAGAATTAGGGAGTGTTGTAATTTTTAATCAAATTCAATATTGTAATAGCTAGACCTTAATGAAAATTTATATTTCCTGCTTTAGGTAGAATGAATGAGCATTGTAGAATATCATGAATTGTTTGTTTTGATACATTTTTCTTTATTTCTAAAAAATTCTCACGAATGGCAAAACACGAATGGCACGTGCACCATTTCGTAAGAGGTAATTGATACTAAGTTGATGATCCACATCAATGGCCATAGTCAGGGTGTGGACAAAACTTAGCATTGTTTATCTTTTTACAAAATAACACTGGATCCATACTAGATCCATTTTTAAAATTCATCATATTTTCCATAAATATTTTCCTCTTTTATCAGAATTTAACTTAAAATTAACTCAAAATATATATCTGTAAACACCCCAAATTTTCCACATCCATTCTCAAACAACCCCCCTCGTGCAGTGCCAACCTTGTTAGGTCAATGTAGGAGTCAAACCTCGAGTCAGTTTCAAAAAATCACCATTTTACCCATTTTCACTAGGAAAATTACCATTTTACCCCTAGGTCATCCCGGACCCCAGTCAGTCGGAGTCAACCAAGCTCATTGGTCAGTTCAAGACAGTTAGAATATCAGTCATCTCAAGCTCATCTGAGCTCACAATGAACAGACCATTTTCATTTCTGACCATTCCTGCCAAAATGGGATCATTTCTTCAAAAATGAGCTCATTTCTCACTTGAATCCAAACCAATTGTCTCCGAGTCTGTCATTCCCAGTCAGTCATGTTTCCCAGAGTCTAACTTGAGCTCACCAGAAGTTCAAACACTCCAGTTTCAGTACAAAACCATTTCCAAGTGTCTAGGAGCCCATTTTGGTCCATTTTAGCTCTTCTAGCTGAAATTGAGCCAAGTTTAGTCAGTTGAGCTAGTGTTTGAGCCTCGATTTTAGTTCACCTCAGTATTAATGACCTTTGTTTCAGCTCAAGTTCATAATTCACTTCACTCCAGTGATCATTCTGTACCATTTCTCTAAAAATGGCAGCTTTTCTTGAAAATTCAGTCGGAAAGGTCAGTTGAGTCAGTGCCTTGTCAGCTCATTGGAGTTCTGAAACTCTAAAACTCAGCTCAATCTGGTTCATTTCAGTTCAATCCAGCTCGAACCCCAATTTTCAGTGTCACTCTGACCCAATAGAGTCTCGAAAACCATTTCTTGAGCTATTTTGCAAATTTTATCAATTTTAATGCTTTTTAAACTGGTACAAGTGTCAATCGGGGTCTGACATCGAAAATTCTTTATTAAGGGTCTGCATTTTGCATGTCATTTCTCATCATTTCATATCATTTCTCAGCATTTCATAACATTTCATCACATTTCATTTCATTTTTGAAATCCAGAACTCCAGTTTTATAAATTTCAATCCAGATCGAGTTTTAAAAGCTTTCATAAATTAACTTCAGAACCTCGGGTTTCCAAAATTAACATTTTTACCACCGGGAGTCTAAATTTGGAAGTATTTTCTCGAGAAAAACAATATGGATTTCTCCCAAAATAAAATTTTCAAATTCTATACTGGATTTGCTTCGCAACGAGCTATTAAACTTCAAAATCGGAGCTCATTTCAAAAACTGCCAAAAATAGCTCGTTTCGTTTTGAAAATATTTTCTCAAGAAAAACAATCTGGATTTCTTTCAAAATTACATTTTTAAATTCTACACTGGATTTGCTTCGCAACGAGCTATTAAACTTCAAAATCGAAGCTCATTTCAAAAACTGCCAAAAATAGCTCGTTTCGTTTTTTAAAATATTTTCTCAAGAAAAACAATCTGGATTTCTTTCAAAATCAAATTTTCAAATTCTACACTGGATTTGCTTCGCAATGAGGTATTGAACTTCAAAATCCGAGCTCGTTTCAAAAACTGCCAAAAATAGCTCGTTTCGTTTGGAAACTTTTTGAAAAGACTATTTTACCCCTCTAATCATCAAAATGAATTTCAAAATCAAAATTTGGACCCGCTCTGAGATGGCCCATCCATTTGCATTCTCTTGTTTTAATTTATAAGAAAAGAAAAAAAAATTATCTTTTTTTTTTTTTTTTGTTGTTTGTTTTATTTTATTTTATTTATTTATTTTATTATGTTATTCTTCCTAGGGTGGGACCCACAAGGTGGTCACCCAAACCTCCAGCCCCACTTTCCATTTTTTTTCCCCATGTTTTTCTTTCCCTTTTCCTTTTTCCCTCCTTTTCTTTCTTTCCTTTTCTTTTTCTTTTTCTTCCTTTTCTTTTTCTTCTTTCTTCCCTTTCTTTCCTTCTTCCCTTTCTCCCTTCCTTCCTCCCTCTTGCCCAGCCATTCACGTAAAGGCTGTTTCCCTTTCCTTCCCTAATTAAAGCTAAGAACTTAGGGAAAGATATAATCTTCCCTAAGTTAAGAAAACCAAAAAAAAAAAAAAGAACGGCTGCCCTATTCCCATCTCACGCCTCTCTCCTAACCTCTCTCTCTCTCTCTCTCTTTCCCTTGGTTTTCCATTACATAGCTCTCCCTCACCTACTTGCATCAGCTGGACCTCCATGACAGCAACTTCTTCCAGCCAAGGCAGCAGCCACCGGAGTGGAGAACCAACCAGCAGCCACTCCTCTCACTCAGCACCTCCCTTGGCTGCTACAGCCACAACAACCTTCAACCCCTTGTAGCAGCTGCAGCCGCCACACAAGAGATCAACTACAGCCCTCCTTGAAGGCGCTGCCATCTCCTCCATCGGTTCCAAGGTCCTTGCTCCAGCCAATAGCCACCATCTTGAAGCTGCTGCCACCTCTTCAACCTTCTTCTCCATTAGCAATCAACACCATCCAAGGTAAAACCCTTGTCTTCAATCTTGGTTTTGTTAAACTCAAAAGATGATCATGATATGATAAGGTCTTTCGTATGATATTTTCATGAATATAATCTGAAAACATTTCAAAAAATTGGACTTAGGTGATTGAATATTTCATTTGTGGATCTATGAAGACGTAAGACAGATTATTCATGTTCATGATATGTGAGTCAAGGGACCCATTCAATGAATGGATCGGGATCCCACTCACCAATATCCAACATCAAAACTGATCATACCCCTGTCATTTATCATTTTATTTCCGTTATCATAGAGTTTTTATGTTGTATTTAAAAAAAAAAAAAATCACTTTCATAAGCATTTAATGTAGTTTTATTGATATTTAATTTAGGTTTGATTTATGCATTGAGTCCAATTATGATCTTATGTGTAATTTCCTATTAAAAAAAATCAAAAAAATGCATATTAGTCTTAGTCATATGTCTTTGGTCTACTGCCGAAAATTTGATTCAATTCGAGTTTCGGAACCTTTCTAAACCAACCAAACTCTAAATCGGGTTTTCTGTCATCCAGAAATTTCAATTCCTGCTTTAGCAGACAAAAACCTTCGGATCCACCCTTATGTGGGATTCGAATCATTCTATAAAAATCACAGTAGATTCATGATTGAATCTACTAATGATCTGGAAATTTTGAGGTTTTTCCAGTCAGTTTTGACCTCTGTAAAAAAATCGGATTTCTCAGACCCCTGGGAAAATATCAATTTTCTTTTGTCAGGGTATAGACAGACCTTAATGCACCAAGTCCATCCAATCTATAACCCTTCTGCAAAAACTTTCAACACGAAAGTTGTTCACAACATAACTTCCTGTCATTTCCCAAAATTTGGGAATTTTTAGATCTATTCCAGTATTTTTCCCGGATTTTCTATTTCTGTCTAACAGATTCCAATGTCCAGAAATCTCAGAGATTTAGGTCTCTGATAACAGTATGGCCTTTTCCAAACCGTAACCCGAATCCTAATAGTGTCAAAATATCAAATCTTCCTCTGTTTGTCAGGGATATTTTTCCATAATTTCAGCCATTTTCCCATCTGTCTGCCATTTTTACCACATTTTCTACCGAAACCTGTCTGTTTCCTTCATTTGCTAGAGTCGCCGGATTCCGATCCGACTTGCCGGAGTGGTACAGCTCCGACCATAGGTCAAAACCAGAAAGTGTAAAAGGCAAAAATCCTTGCCTTACTGTCCTATGTCATCCCATAAAATTTGGGAAATTTTTATGGAAGTTTGATATCCTAAATCCCCTTTAGAATCAATATTTTAGGCAAAAATCATGAAATTTAGGGTTTTTATTTGAATTTCCATATTTAAAAATACAAAAAAAATAGATTTTCGAGCTTCATTCTATTTTTAGGGTTATTTTAGGTGTCCATGCCAAATTTGGTTTAATTCCAAGTTCATTTGCTCCATGTGTTAGTTTATCTTTAAATTCAGAAGCGAAAATCAAGCAAAAATCAGGTTAAATTTGATATTTTATGATATTTTCGCCATTTTAGGGTTTTTATCATGTACATAAGCATGTAGAATCATATTAGGGTTAATTTTAATCTCCTTTGCATTTTATATTTTTCAATTTTGCAAAATTTATTTCAGAAAACCCTGGTTTCAAGGCCATAGTCTTGCTATTGGGGGTATTTTGGTCATTTTGACCTAAATTTCGAAATTTCAATTTCTAATTCTCCCAAAATTTCATGCATATCATCATATTTCATCATATTATGTTTGATTTATTTCATTTTATTTTCAAATTTCCAAAATTTACAAAAATTCTTTCAGAAAACCCTGATTTCAAGGTCATCAGGGGTATTTTGGTCATTTTGACCCCAATTTCGAATTTTCAAGTTTATTTTCAAAATTTATTCATTATTTCTCATGTTTATATCAAAGGGGGTATTATTTTGGGTTTATATCTGAATAATGTCCGACAATTTCCCATATTTTCGGATAAATTCAGAAAAACCTACATTTTTGTGCTAACCTTGTTTTCTAGTTTTGCAGGAACATTCAAGAAGAAGACTTAGATTTTATTTTTTTTTTATTTCAATTCAATGTAATCTCAAATGTAATAATTTGGAATAAGAGTTACATTTCTGCTTAGAATAGGACTGCATTGCATATAGTTTAATTTATGCAAATTTTAATATGTGATGTATGATTCATGCATATTTATTTCAAATTCACTATGGTTTACACGAATGGCACGTGCACAAGCTTTTAAGGAGTTTATAAACTCGGTGGGATTCGTATTTATGGCCATAGTCAGAATACGAAGAAAACCAAGATTTATGATCTTCGTATTAGCCACATTCAGCCTACACACTTAGGCTAACTTCAAAATGCACTGCATTTTTCAAAGTTTTAAAAGGATTTCCCAATTCCTCAATGAAATTCCCTTTTCAAATTCATATTCATTCATTCATATCATTCAAATTGCATTATTTCAAACTCATTTTCCAATTTCAATTTCAGAAAATTCAATTTTCTCAAGAATTTCCAAGTCTTTCTCAGGATCTGATTTTCTCAAAATCCTAAGTTTTCAAATGACATTTCAAAGCATTTCCCAAGTTCAAATCAAGATTTTCCTATGTTTTCAAATTCTCAAATTTCAAAATCCCAAGTTTTTAGAAATTTATTTTCTCATATTTTCCAGTTTTCTTGAGAATTCATTTTCCATTTCAAAAGTCATTTTCCAATAAATTTCTTAGATTTTCTCAAGATTCTCAAATCCATTTTCTCATAAAAGCAATTCCAAGTTTCCAATCTCAAAACCAATTTTCTCAGTTTTTCAAGCTTTCCTGAGAAATCACTTTTCAATGCAAATTTCTGATTTCCAATGAAATTCAATGATTTTCCCAAAAACTCCAATTTCAAGCACTTTTCCAATCATTTTTCCAAATGCATTTCAATTTTCCAAAGCAAACATCATAGTTTCTCAAACTTGCATTTTTTTAAAATTTCATAGCACAAGCCTGATTCTTTGTGCATTCTAGGAAAATAGAGCATAATTTAGCTATTTGAGTCAAATTAAAGCACGTAATTGATCCTTGGTTCAATTACCCCTGGTAAAGGCGCCAGGAACGGTTGAACCTCGTACCGACAGGCGGATCCCATTCCACGGAATTTTCCCGCAAATTTTAAAAACGGAGGCGAGTAAATTTTCAAAATCATTTTCAAAACTTTGGTCGAGTTTGGCTCGCAAATTCGTTTCTCTCTCGCAAGGGAGGGGAAAAATTTTGCGATGATAACAGGTTTGGCGACCGTGATGGGACCTGTCTTCGCCTGATCAATTATGTGCTTTAACTTAGCTCAATTATCAAAATTAGGCTCTATGGAATGTCAACTTTTAATTTCTGATATCATGTGAACCTAGGAGCCTAGACTTGAACCCAGCTGACATGGATTGCATATAGACTAGGCATGGTTTGGTAGGACCATATTGAGGAGAATTATGCATGCTCACATAGACTTAGGTCTGAAATACAACACTCCTCAATCTAGGACTTGTATGAAAACAATGTTTGCTTCTTCAAAAGTTTTCAAAATTCTATCTCTTTATGACTTAGAGCCCTCTGTTTGCCTGCATGTGATCATATTTCAAAAACCACCCCACCTATGTCTACCCGGTCTTCACGTTGCTGGGCTCTCTTCTAGAACCATAGTTCGGGACAGAGCCTCACAACTGGGCCACTTATTTGGGCTAATGCCCCCTGCCACGTACCAAGGGCCATAGTCCAACGTATATCGGCAGGCGCTCAAGGATGTTGGGAAAACACAAGCCTAGTCCCGGAGATGAATTTTTATGCCACGTACATCGAGCCTCGGTTCGAGTATATCGGCATAGCATGATTGGACACAGTTGATCTGAGCCTAGAGTCAGGATTAGGGTCCTAAAGCTCTTTCAAAATTGATGCATTTAGAGTCAGCTTCTTAGGGAATGCTGTATGTGCATAATTGTTTGTAATTGAATGTATGATAGTCACTTTCGCCTTATTTTTTTTCATATTTTTTTTTCAATTTTTCCAAAATACCGAACAATTTTCCAAAATACCTCATTTTCCATCTTTTGTGAAATATCTCCTTTTTCTCAAAAACCCTGGATGATTTTTCTAAATTATCCACCTTTTCTTCAAAACTCCAGGAGATTTTCCATTCTTTCGTTCCTCTGGACTTCGAATTTCCAGCTTTCATTTTATCCTGCCTACAATTTTCAAAATTCTTGTATTTTTCCAAAGTCTAATTCCAGTCTTCTTGTCCCTAAGTCCAATGGCATCTAGTTAGCTCGATTATGTTTTTCCTGAGGGTCACATCTCCTACGAGGTGCGACAAAGTCTTCCTGAGCATCGATCTCTTAGCACCGGACCCTTCTTCCCCCGGTGGTACTATGTCTGGTTCAAAATTTTCTCTCGTATGTTTCCGGACCACTTGAGCGATTGTGGGTTGGAATTCGCATCTGCAGTGGGAAAGTTGACAGTCAACGGCAATCTGATTCATGCACTGGCAGAGCGGTGGAATCCGCGCACTTGCACATTCTGGTTCCCGTGAGGCGAGATGACACTACTGATGAATGAATTTTCAGAGATTATGGGACTGCCTGAGCCAGCCGGTCAACCTGGAGATCCGTTAGAGCAGCAGTTTCTGATCAATGTCAAGGGTCTGGACCCCAAAGATGCCATAGCTCGCATGACAGGGCGCAAGTCTTGGCCGCTGATTGAAGAAAATGGGAATGAGTACGTGAGTCTGATCGAGATCTACCGACAGTATGGAGAATTCGCAGAAGTCAGCTCGTTGTCCAGGACAACTCGAGAGAGAATTCAACATGCAATGGTTTTGTGTACTGTGGGACTTGCTTTCTTTCCAGATGGACAAAATTATGTGGATGTCAGAATAGTTCAACTTTTGAGAAGATGGGGAAGTCGACAGACCAGCCGTCTCTCGATAGCCATGGCCGCGCTTGCTTTTCTATACAGAGGACTGACCCGCTTCACACTTGGAGAGTCCATCCTAGTCAAGGGATGTACCTATGCTTTTCAGTCTTGGTTCCTTCAGCATGTACCGACCAGAGCTAGTTCATTCAGATACAACGGCAAGGAGCTCCTTCCAGTTGCGCGGTACCGATTCCTGATCGACTATCTGCAGGAAGAAGAAGTGGTGTGGGACTATTTTGATCGAGAATTATCACCTCCCAGATACACCTATGCATATGGCAAAAGATTCAAGCTACTTGGCCCATTTTCCTGTACCTACTACTATCCAGAGTGATGCATCAGACAATTCTCTCAGAGACAAAAGCGCGTGGAAGCTCGGCTACTATCAGGGGTTATGCCAAAGTTTGACCTTACATCAGCACAATGGTCTGAAACATACCATTCTGCCATATATGGCTGGGATTCTTTCATTATTCTCACTCTCTTCCTTGGTCCTCGTGTCTCTGTTGATCGTTAAGAGTGGTGACAGACTGTCTATATACTCCCTCTTTCTCAAGTCCACTATTGATGCAATCATATTTTTCCTTCAATAAAGAAAAAAAAAATCCTTCAATTTTCATTCTATCATGGTTTGATAACCTCGCCTAGATGACAAGGCATATTTGCAGTTGTTCGTTCTCCTTGTAAAGAATGACAACATAATTGTCGTGACTCCAGCGGCGACCCAATCCCTAGTAATGGGATGTTCTTTCAATTATCTATCAAATTCTCATCAAATATTTTTACTATATTCATTTCTATCTTGAATCTTCATCATCGAAATTTAATCATCCATTCTACAAAGAGCATTAGTATTCCCAAGTGGTTCAGATCAGATCAAGCAAGAAGACACCACTGTATCAGGGCATCAATGATTTTAGAAGCAGGCAAGAAGAAATGGATTCTCCAAGATCTGCCAGAAGACAGAGTTTGAATGATAGGGATGGCATTGATCCTACTACATATCAGATGTTCAAGAAAATGATGATTAGGATGATGTCTGAGCAAGCTAAGGACTGTTTCAGAAAGGCTCCCATAAAAAAGAAGACATCTGTCTCCTTCTCTTAGAATATCACTGGTAAGAGTAACGAGCGATTTGGCATGTGTCTGCCCGATATTTTATTATTGCCGATGTCCTCTATCATCGTGGATTCAGTTCTAAATATTTCAGATGCCTAGACGAAGATGAAGCCAAAGAAGTTGTCCAGAAGGTTCACGAAGGCATTTGCAGTAGACTCATCGGCTACCAAACTCTTATCAAGCAAATCATCCGGGCATGATATTATTGGAAGACTATGTAGCAAGATTGCTACCATTTTGTGAAGAAGTGTGCTCTATGCCAGATACATGCACCTTTTATTCATGCGCCAGCAACATATTTGCGAATCGCCATCTCTCCATGGCCAGTTTCTATGTGGGCTTTTGATGTTGTAGGCCCCATTACTCCTCTTACTTCAAACAGCTACAAATATTTTCTTGCCGCAACAGAATATTTCACTAAATGGGTCGAAGCTATCACTTTGCGTATAATAGAAGGTCGACACATGGTCTTATTCATCCACAAGAATATTGTTGTTTCGGCATACCGCACGATATCGTGTCAGACAATGAGAGTCATTTCAAGAATAAAAGAATGAGGACATTTGATTTAAAGTTCAGAATTCAGCATCGTTTCTCCACTTCTTATTATCCTCAAAGGAATGGTCAGGCAGAGGCCACCAATAAGATTCTGATTCGAATCCTGGAGCGAACCTTGGAAACAGGCCATAATTGGCATGAGAAGATCCATGATGCATTATGGGCATACAGAACCACCATTTGTACTCCAACTAATGCTACTCCGTCAGAACTTGTCTACGGAACTGAAGTAGTACTGCCGCTACATGTTCAAAAACTTGCCTTGAAGTTCGCATCACTGCTGGAGTTATCGCTTGATCAATATCAACAACAACGGCTGGTACAACTTGATTTGCTCAATGAAAGAAGACTCAGAGCAGTAGAGCATGCTCAATCATATCGTCAGAGGATAGCCAGGCAATATGCAAAATTTGTCATTCAAAGGAAATTCTGAGTCAATGATCTAGTGATCAAATCAACGACCTATCTCAAGCACCGCCCGGGTGGCAAATGGTCATCGAATTGGGAAGGGCCCTATATTGTCGAGGAAGCATTACCTCACAATTCATATCTGTTCATCAATGCCGATGGTGTGGAATTATCAGACCCCATCAATGCTCAACATTTGAAAATTTTCTATACTTAAATCCTCTATTCCATCCTTTGTAATTCCTCAATATATTTTCCTCAATAATGGTCAAATCCTTCTTTCCCAGTTACACTGGGTCATTATTTTAAAATTTGTCTTCAAAACATTATGTATGCAGGCAGGATCAAACAAATCTCTCATTTTGCATACATGTGCATTCATTTACATCATTTTGCATACATTTGCATTCATTTACATTTACATGCATTCATTTGCATCCATTTACATTCATTTGCATCAAATTCACTTCCCCTTCAGGTTAAGGGATAAACCTGAGTTTCCCTTTCAGGTTAAGGGATAAACCTGAACTTCCCCTTCAGGTTAAGGGATAAACCTGAACTCCCCCTTCAGGTTAAGGGATAAATCCTGAGACCCCGACAGTTGTCCAAGTCGTCGTGAGGGTGAAGACTGAAAATCTTCTATCAAAATCAATTAGTAAATTCTCAAAAATCCAGTGTTCGTGCTGGAAAGATTTTCAAAATCTAGGGTTCGTGCTGGTAAAAATTTTCTAAATCCAGTGTTTGTGCTGGTAAATTTTCAAAAATCCAGTGTTTGTGCTGGTAAGATTTTCAAAATCCAAGGTTCGTGCTGGTAAATTCTTCTAAATCCAGTGCTCGTATTGGTAATCTCTCAAAATCCAGTGCTCGTATTGGTAATCTCCCAAAATCCAGCACTCGTACTGGTAATCTTTCAAAACGTAATGCTTGTACTGGTATGTTTTCAAAATCCAGTGCTCGTACTGGTACCCTTTAAAAATCTAACACTCGTGTTGGTGTCTTGCCCATTGGTCGCGTTATTCGATCTCTTAGGTGCAGTCTTCACGATGACCTTTCATCAGAATTCAAGTTCAATATTAATTATGTCAATTTCGACCTTCGAGTCATCCAATTTCTATCCCCGTTCAGGATAAGGGGATAATCCTGAAACCGTTCATAGAAGCAATCCAAGTCTATATAATAGTCCTCGTTCTTCATTGAACTGATAGTGTTCCAAGTGAACTGATAGTCGTTCTTCATTGAACTGATAATATTCCAAGCGAACTGATAGTCGTTCTTCATCGAACTGATAGTGTTCCAAGTGAACTGATAGTCGTTCTTCATTGAACTGATAGTGTTCCAAGTGAACTGATAGTCGTTCTTCATTGAACTGATAGTGTTCCAAGTGAACCAATGTCGTTCGTAGGTTGAATACCTATCAAACCCATGTCGTTCCTAGTGAACCAATGTCGTTCTCAATTGAACCAATGTTGTTCGTAGGCTGAATACCTATCAAACCCATGTCGTTCCTAGTGAACCAATGTCGTTCTTAATTGAACCAATGTCATTCGTAGGCTGAATACCTATCGAACCCATGTCGTTCCTAGTGAACCAATGTCGTTCTCAATTGAACCAATGTTGTTCGTAGGCTGAATACCTATCGAACCCATGTTGTTCCTAGTGAACCAATGTCGTTCTTAATTGAACCAATGTCGTTCGTAGGCTGAATACCTATCGAACCCATGTCGTTCCTAGTGAACCAATGTCGTTCTCAATTGAACCAATGTTGTTCGTAGGCTGAATACCTATCGAACCCATGTTGTTCCTAGTGAACCAATGTCGTTCTCAATTGAACCAATGTCGTTCTTAGGCTGAATCCCTATCGAACCCATGTCGTTCCTAGTGAACCAATGTCGTTCTCAATTGAACCAATGTCGTTCTCAATTGAACCAATGTCGTTCTCAATTGAACCAATGTCGTTCTTAGGCTGAATCCCTATAGAACCCATGTCATTCTCAGTAAACCAATTCACAATTTCGACCTTTTTAGCCAATCAATTTCCAATTTCCAATTTCCAATTTCTAATTTCCAATTTCCAATTATCAATTTCCAATTTCCAATTTCCAATTTCCAATTTCCAATTTCCAATTTCCAATTTCCAATTTCCAATTTCCAATTTCAAATATCAAATTTCAAAATTCCAATTTCCAAAATTTGACCCTTTTGGTCATCCAATACCAATTCCAATAAATTTCTCTTGCAAGAGACCCTTTTTATAGGGAGAGTTCGAGGGAGCTCGTTCTTTTCGCATGCTATCCAATTCGTTCACTTAGCCCCTTTTCAGGGAGAGTTTGAAGGGACTCGTGTCTTTGTGAACCGTTTGCAAAACAAAATTCCAATTTCATACAAGGAACCCTTAGTTCAGGGAGAGCTTCGACGGAAGTTCGCTTTCCTTGTGACCATAATTTCGTACTAGGCCATTTCATCATGAAGGACCCTCTTTTCAGGGAGAGTGTGATGAACTCGTTCCTTCATGACCAATTTACCAACCTCACCAATTCTGGCCCCCTTTCCATAAGAGAAGCCTAATGTTAGGAAGTTTTGACGAAAGCTTAATTTCTCTTCGAAAGTTCGTTTTGCAAACACCTCCTCTTCAGGGAAGAGAGGAGTAATTCCTATTTCCAAATTCTGAATCTTCTCCTTTGGGGAAAGGAGAAGAAAATTTTTGTCATGGGTGCGTTGCGTTGTACTTCAGATGCTCGCTCTCACCAAGGATTTCAAGAACATTTTGCCAATTTGTCATTAAATATTTGTTGATTTCAAAATTTTTATTGTACAAAAACATTACTTCAGAATACCTTCAGTATTACTTTCGAAAGGACAAAGCTTTCGCAAAGAAGGATTCAAAATTCAAATTCTTTCTATTGGCCAACCAAAAGGATGAAGAATAAATCCCTGATATGGCCAGCAAAGGAAATTCAATATTGTTGCAAAGCCATAAGTGATCGGTATTGATCGCAGTCAATGGCACATTTTTAAAGAGCATTCTTGGAAAATAAACCAGTCGAAATATCCTGGGTGATACAGGAAAATCCATTCAATCCCTATATCTCCTCAATCACCTAAAGCTGCAATTAAATATCTGCAAAAGGGATCTCTCAACTGTCGTCAAGATGAAGGCGAATTAGGCGAGTAGACCCCCGGGGCCAAAGAAGATTTGAATCATCTCCAAGATGACGGAGTTTGTGACGGATCCTTCCAGGGAAAGTTCAGAGCACCGTCAAGATGAAGGCGACTGCGATGAGCCTCCCGACAAACCCTAAAGGATATTTAATTTCCGCTATCATCAAGAGATTTCCAACCAATGAGCCAATAACCGTCGATATAATCCCTGAGAGAAAAAGAAGGATCGGAACATCTCCAAGATGAAGGAGTTTGTGACGTACCCTTCCAAAAAAAAAAAAAAGAGAGAAAAGTCAAGACATCTCCAAAATGAAGGATGATGTAATCTCCAAAAACCCAAGAGAGCTCTAATTCTGCCAAAAAAAAAAATATAGTAGGTAGAAAGATCGTCATGAGAAAGAATTCCAGGATATCAGACTGCCAAATCTGCCAAAGAATCCTCTTTAAATTTTGTGAAATTCTATTATCAATATTCTTTCACAAATTGCTTTCACAATATCAAGAATACTCTCTTTTCTGCTCATATCAGGGAAATTGATAGCTTCCTTGAAAGAAAGCCAATTGCAAGCAATTTGAATTCGAATCTTGATTTTACGAAGTTAAGTCCAATCGGAGATAATACTTCAGGTAGAAAAGAGGGATACTTTCAAAACAATGTGCATCATTTTCAATTATTTTGAATCAACAACAATTTTCAACATTTTGACAATATTTTCTAGCTATCCTGACGTGAAGCGAGAGCTTGAGGTTCATCTTTGGCACATCCTGACATTAGTTGTTATCCCTTTTAGGACTTGATAACGGGAGTTGTCAAGATTCCTTCCCTTCTTTGGTATAATCTGAGCGCATGGGCTCTCAGATTCGCACACTTCCCTGTGTCCCCACTGTCCCACCATAGACAGTCCAATTTCGGCTTGAGGTTAAGCCACAAATCATTTTCTCGCAAAAGGTCATCAATTTCAAAAGTTATTTAGTCTCAGCAATGAGGCACCCAAAATCAAACCCCTTTTCAAGCTTTAGGGACACCAATTTCATCCTTTTGCAAAACCCCTATCGGATTCATTGTGCGGAAATCCGAAGGTTCCATCATGGTTTCTTCCTTCGAGGAATCCATTTCATTTTCTGCCCAATCAGGATAAGGGTATAAACCTGAGCCTCCTTTGATGAGGTATTTCATTTTCTGCCCAATCAGGATAAGGGTATAAACCTGAGCCTCCTTTGATGAGGTATTTCATTTTCCGCCCAATCAGGATAAGGGTATAAACCTGAGCCTCCTTTAGATGAGGTATTTCATTTTCTTCCCAATCAGGATAAGGGTACAAACCTGAGCCTCATTTGATGAGGTATTTCATTTTCCGCCCAATCAGGATAAGGGTATAAACCTGAGCCTTCTTTAGATGAGGTATTTCATTTTCTTCCCAATCAGGATAAGGGTACAAACCTGAGCCTCCTTTGATGAGGTATTTCATTTTCTGCCCAATCAGGATAAGGGTATAAACCTGAGCCTCCTTTGATGAGGTATTTCATTTTCCGCCCAATCAGGATAAGGGTACAAACCTGAGCCTCCTTTGATGAGGTATTTCATTTTCCGCCCAATCAGGATAAGGGTACAAACCTGAGCCTCCTTTGATGAGGTATTTCATTTTCCGCCCAATCAGGATAAGGGTACAAACCTGAGCCTCCTTTGATGAGGTATTTCATTTTTCGCCCAATCAGGATAAGGGTACAAACCTGAGCCTCCTTTGATGAGGTATTTCATTTTCCGCCCAATCAGGATAAGGGTACAAACCTGAGCCTCCTTTGATGAGGTATTTCATTTTCTGCCCAATCAGGATAAGGGTACAAACCTGAGCCTCCTTTGATGAGGTATTTCATTTTTCGCCCAATCAGGATAAGGGTACAAACCTGAGCCTCCTTTGATGAGGTATTTCATTTTCCGCCCAATCAGGATAAGGGTACAAACCTGAGCCTCCTTTGATGAGGTATTTCATTTTCTTCCCAATCAGGATAAGGGTACAAACCTGAGCTTCCTTTGATGAAGTATTTCATTTTCTGCCCAATCAGGATAAGGGTACAAACCTGAGCCTCCTTTGATGAGGTATTTCATTTTCCTCCCAATCAGGATAAGGGTACAAACCTGAGCCTCCTTTGATGAGGTATTTCATTCCCCGGTCAGGTTAAGGGTCAAACCTGAGCTTCGTTTCTACACGAGGTATTTCCCGTCCCATCCAGGTTAAGGGCAAAACCTGAATCTCACTTCTTTTGAAGTAAAATTTTTTTTTCTTCTTTATTCTCCATTTCATATCTACCATTTTCATCAGGGCTAATATCTTCATATCCAGTCGGATCCTTCTAACTGGGGCATTTTTATAGCCCAAATTTGGTGTGTTTTTCTTTGCCACTAAGCTCGTCTTCAAGCCGGCTTAGTAGCAAAGAGGGGCATCTGTAAACACCCCAAATTTTCCACATCCATTCTCAAACAACCCCCCTCGTGCAGTGCCAACCTTGTTAGGTCAATGTAGGAGTCAAACCTCGAGTCAGTTTCAAAAAATCACCATTTTACCCATTTTCACTAGGAAAATTACCATTTTACCCCTAGGTCATCCCGGACCCCAGTCAGTCGGAGTCAACCAAGCTCATTGGTCAGTTCAAGACAGTTAGAATATCAGTCATCTCAAGCTCATCTGAGCTCACAATGAACAGACCATTTTCATTTCTGACCATTCCTGCCAAAATGGGATCATTTCTTCAAAAATGAGCTCATTTCTCACTTGAATCCAAACCAATTGTCTCCGAGTCTGTCATTCCCAGTCAGTCATGTTTCCCAGAGTCTAACTTGAGCTCACCAGAAGTTCAAACACTCCAGTTTCAGTACAAAACCATTTCCAAGTGTCTAGGAGCCCATTTTGGTCCATTTTAGCTCTTCTAGCTGAAATTGAGCCAAGTTTAGTCAGTTGAGCTAGTGTTTGAGCCTCGATTTTAGTTCACCTCAGTATTAATGACCTTTGTTTCAGCTCAAGTTCATAATTCACTTCACTCCAGTGATCATTCTGTACCATTTCTCTAAAAATGGCAGCTTTTCTTGAAAATTCAGTCGGAAAGGTCAGTTGAGTCAGTGCCTTGTCAGCTCATTGGAGTTCTGAAACTCTAAAACTCAGCTCAATCTGGTTCATTTCAGTTCAATCCAGCTCGAACCCCAATTTTCAGTGTCACTCTGACCCAATAGAGTCTCGAAAACCATTTCTTGAGCTATTTTGCAAATTTTATCAATTTTAATGCTTTTTAAACTGGTACAAGTGTCAATCGGGGTCTGACATCGAAAATTCTTTATTAAGGGTCTGCATTTTGCATGTCATTTCTCATCATTTCATATCATTTCTCAGCATTTCATAACATTTCATCACATTTCATTTCATTTTTGAAATCCAGAACTCCAGTTTTATAAATTTCAATCCAGATCGAGTTTTAAAAGCTTTCATAAATTAACTTCAGAACCTCGGGTTTCCAAAATTAACATTTTTACCACCGGGAGTCTAAATTTGGAAGTATTTTCTCGAGAAAAACAATATGGATTTCTCCCAAAATAAAATTTTCAAATTCTATACTGGATTTGCTTCGCAACGAGCTATTAAACTTCAAAATCGGAGCTCATTTCAAAAACTGCCAAAAATAGCTCGTTTCGTTTTGAAAATATTTTCTCAAGAAAAACAATCTGGATTTCTTTCAAAATTACATTTTTAAATTCTACACTGGATTTGCTTCGCAACGAGCTATTAAACTTCAAAATCGAAGCTCATTTCAAAAACTGCCAAAAATAGCTCGTTTCGTTTTTTAAAATATTTTCTCAAGAAAAACAATCTGGATTTCTTTCAAAATCAAATTTTCAAATTCTACACTGGATTTGCTTCGCAATGAGGTATTGAACTTCAAAATCCGAGCTCGTTTCAAAAACTGCCAAAAATAGCTCGTTTCGTTTGGAAACTTTTTGAAAAGACTATTTTACCCCTCTAATCATCAAAATGAATTTCAAAATCAAAATTTGGACCCGCTCTGAGATGGCCCATCCATTTGCATTCTCTTGTTTTAATTTATAAGAAAAGAAAAAAAAATTATCTTTTTTTTTTTTTTTTTTGTTTGTTTTATTTTATTTTATTTATTTATTTTATTATGTTATTCTTCCTAGGGTGGGACCCACAAGGTGGTCACCCAAACCTCCAGCCCCACTTTCCATTTTTTTTCCCCATGTTTTTCTTTCCCTTTTCCCTTTTCCTTTTTCCCTCCTTTTCTTTATTTCCTTTTCTTTTTCTTTTTCTTCCTTTTCTTTTTCTTCTTTCTTCCCTTTCTTTCCTTCTTCCCTTTCTCCCTTCCTTCCTCCCTCTTGCCCAGCCATTCACGTAAAGGCTGTTTCCCTTTCCTTCCCTAATTAAAGCTAAGAACTTAGGGAAAGATATAATCTTCCCTAAGTTAAGAAAACCAAAAAAAAAAAAAAGAACGGCTGCCCTATTCCCATCTCACGCCTCTCTCCTAACCTCTCTCTCTCTCTCTCTCTTTCCCTTGGTTTTCCATTACATAGCTCTCCCTCACCTACTTGCATCAGCTGGACCTCCATGACAGCAACTTCTTCCAGCCAAGGCAGCAGCCACCGGAGTGGAGAACCAACCAGCAGCCACTCCTCTCACTCAGCACCTCCCTTGGCTGCTACAGCCACAACAACCTTCAACCCCTTGTAGCAGCTGCAGCCGCCACACAAGAGATCAACTACAGCCCTCCTTGAAGGCGCTGCCATCTCCTCCATCGGTTCCAAGGTCCTTGCTCCAGCCAATAGCCACCATCTTGAAGCTGCTGCCACCTCTTCAACCTTCTTCTCCATTAGCAATCAACACCATCCAAGGTAAAACCCTTGTCTTCAATCTTGGTTTTGTTAAACTCAAAAGATGATCATGATATGATAAGGTCTTTCGTATGATATTTTCATGAATATAATCTGAAAACATTTCAAAAAATTGGACTTAGGTGATTGAATATTTCATTTGTGGATCTATGAAGACGTAAGACAGATTATTCATGTTCATGATATGTGAGTCAAGGGACCCATTCAATGAATGGATCGGGATCCCACTCACCAATATCCAACATCAAAACTGATCATACCCCTGTCATTTATCATTTTATTTCCGTTATCATAGAGTTTTTATGTTGTATTTAAAAAAAAAAAAAAATCACTTTCATAAGCATTTAATGTAGTTTTATTGATATTTAATTTAGGTTTGATTTATGCATTGAGTCCAATTATGATCTTATGTGTAATTTCCTATTAAAAAAAATCAAAAAAATGCATATTAGTCTTAGTCATATGTCTTTGGTCTACTGCCGAAAATTTGATTCAATTCGAGTTTCGGAACCTTTCTAAACCAACCAAACTCTAAATCGGGTTTTCTGTCATCCAGAAATTTCAATTCCTGCTTTAGCAGACAAAAACCTTCGGATCCACCCTTATGTGGGATTCAAATCATTCTATAAAAATCACAGTAGATTCATGATTGAATCTACTAATGATCTGGAAATTTTGAGGTTTTTCCAGTCAGTTTTGACCTCTGTAAAAAAATCGGATTTCTCAGACCCCTGGGAAAATATCGATTTTCTTTCGTCAGGGTATAGACAGACCTTAATGCACCAAGTCCATCCAATCTATAACCCTTCTGCAAAAACTTTCAACACGAAAGTTGTTCATAACATAATTTCCTGTCATTTCCCAAAATTTGGGAATTTTTAGATCTGTTCCAGTATTTTTCCCGGATTTTCTATTTCTGTCTAACAGATTCCAATGTCCAGAAATCTCAGAGATTTAGGTCTCTGATAACAGTATGGCCTTTTCCAAACCGTAACCCGAATCCTAATAGTGTCAAAATATCAAATCTTCCTCTGTTTGTCAGGGACATTTTCCCACAATTTCAGCCATTTTCCCATCTGTCTGCCATTTTTACCACATTTTCTACCGAAACCTGTCTGTTTCCTTCATTTGCTAGAGTCGCCGGATTCCGATCCGACTTGCCGGAGTGGTACAGCTCCGACCATAGGTCAAAACCAGAAAGTATAAAAGGCAAAAATCCTTTCCTTACTGTCCTCTGTCATCCCATAAAATTTGGGAAATTTTTATGGAAGTTTGATATCCTAAATCCCCTTTAGAATCAATATTTTAGGCAAAAATCATGAAATTTAGGGTTTTTATTTGAATTTCCATATTTAAAAATACAAAAAAATTAGATTTTCGAGCTTCATTCTATTTTTAGGGTTATTTTAGGTGTCCATGACAAATTTGGTTTAATTCCAAGTTCATTTGCTCCATGTGTTAGTTTATCTTTAAATTCAGAAGCGAAAATCAAGCGAAAATCAGGTTAAATTCGATATTTTATGATATTTTCGCCATTTTAGGGTTTTTATCATGTACATAAGCATGTAGAATCATATTAGGGTTAATTTTAATCTCCTTTGCATTTTATATTTTTCAATTTTGCAAAATTTATTTCAGAAAACCCTGGTTTCAAGGCCATAGTCTTGTTATTGGGGGTATTTTGGTCATTTTGACCTAAATTTCGAAATTTCAATTTCTAATTCTCCCAAAATTTCATGAATATCATCATATTTCATCATATTATGTTTGATTTATTTCATTTTATTTTCAAATTTCCAAAATTTACAAAAATTCTTTCAGAAAACCCTGATTTCAAGGTCATCAGGGGTATTTTGGTCATTTTGACCCCAATTTCGAATTTTCAAGTTTGTTTTCAAAATTTATTCATTATTTCTCATGTTTATATCAAAGGGGGTATGATTTTGGGTTTATATCTGAATAATGTCCGACAATTTCCCATATTTTCGGATAAATTCAGAAAAACCTACATTTTTGTGCTAACCTTGTTTTGTTGTTTTGCAGGAACATTCAAGAAGAAGGCTTAGATTTTATTTTTTTTTTATTTCAATTCAATGTAATCTCAAATGTAATAATTTGGAATAAGAGTTACATTTCTGCTTAGAATAGGACTGCATTGCATATAGTTTAATTTATGCAAATTTTAATATGTGATGTATGATTCATGCATATTTATTTCAAATTCACTATGGTTTACACGAATGGCACGTGCACAAGCTTTTAAGGAGTTTATAAACTCGGTGGGATTCGTATTTATGGCCATAGTCAGAATACGAAGAAAACCAAGATTTATGATCTTCGTATTAGCCACATTCAGCCTACACACTTAGGCTAACTTCAAAATGCACTGCATTTTTCAAAGTTTTAAAAGGATTTCCCAATTCCTCAATGAAATTCCCTTTTCAAATTCATATTCATTCATTCATATCATTCAAATTGCATTATTTCAAACTCATTTTCCAATTTCAATTTCAGAAAATTCAATTTTCTCAAGAATTTCCAAGTCTTTCTCAGGATCTGATTTTCTCAAAATCCTAAGTTTTCAAATGACATTTCAAAGCATTTCCCAAGTTCAAATCAAGATTTTCCTATGTTTTCAAATTCTCAAATTTCAAAATCCCAAGTTTTTAGAAATTTATTTTCTCATATTTTCCAGTTTTCTTGAGAATTCATTTTCCATTTCAAAAGTCATTTTCCAATAAATTTCTTAGATTTTCTCAAGATTCTCAAATCCATTTTCTCATAAAAGCAATTCCAAGTTTCCAATCTCAAAACCAATTTTCTCAGTTTTTCAAGCTTTCCTGAGAAATCACTTTTCAATGCAAATTTCTGATTTCCAATGAAATTCAATGATTTTCCCAAAAACTCCAATTTCAAGCACTTTTCCAATCATTTTTCCAAATGCATTTCAATTTTCCAAAGCAAACATCATAGTTTCTCAAACTTGCATTTTTTTAAAATTTCATAGCACAAGCCTGATTCTTTGTGCATTCTAGGAAAATAGAGCATAATTTAGCTATTTGAGTCAAATTAAAGCACGTAATTGATCCTTGGTTCAATTACCCCTGGTAAAGGCGCCAGGAACGGTTGAACCTCGTACCGACAGGCGGATCCCATTCCACGGAATTTTCCCGCAAATTTTAAAAACGGAGGCGAGTAAATTTTCAAAATCATTTTCAAAACTTTGGTCGAGTTTGACTCGCAAATTCGTTTCTCTCTCGCAAGGGAGGGGAAAAATTTTGCGATGATAACAATATCAATGGCCATAGTCAGGGTATATTGAGGGTTAATTTCATTTTAAATTCTATAAAAGCACCAAAGGGTATTTTATCCTTCATTTGAATTTACATATGACTATTATATAATACATTCA
Organism: Nuphar pumila; assembly: GCF_984573655.1. Lineage (NCBI taxonomy): Eukaryota > Viridiplantae > Streptophyta > Magnoliopsida > Nymphaeales > Nymphaeaceae > Nuphar > Nuphar pumila. The sequence goes on from NC_143260.1 coordinate 41,962,697, forward strand.
ATGACCATAGTCAGGAGTGTATTATATCATTAATCTTATTTAAATTCATTTAAAGAATAAAATATGATTTTCAAGTCCAATTTCAAACTTATTCAAATTCATTCATCATTTAGGGTAGAATTGCACCATATTTTCAAAATTTTCTTTTCAAAATTCCAAGTGATTCTTCTCCTTCATCAAATTCCAAATTCTACCTCAAATTCAAAGTCCAATTTAACTTTGAAATTTATTTGTATATTCAAGATTCAATTTCTAAAATTCATTTTTCCAAATTCAATTCAAACTTAGAAATTCTTGATTCATCTTTTAAATTCCATATTCAAACTTCGAATTCAAAGTCCAATTTGACTTTGAAATTCATATTCAAAATCAAATCCAAAGTTAGATCCTAAATCCCAACTTGGATCCGGATTTCCAAGTACAACTCCCCTTTTGATCTCAGATTTCAGATCCAAAATCCATTCTAAGATCCAGAACCCAATTCTACCTTGGATCTCGGACTTCAGATCCAAAATTTCCTTTAGGATCCAGAATTCAAGTTCACCTTGGATCTCAGACTTCAGATCCAATTCCATCTTAGGATCCAAAATTCAAATCCACCTTTGGATCTCAGATTACAGATCCAAATTCCACTTAGGATCTAGAACCCAATTCATCTCGGATCTCAGACTTCAGATCCAAATCCATTCTAGGATCCAGAATCCAATTCTACTTTGGATCTCAGACTTCAGATCCAATTCTATCTTAGGATCCAGCGTCCAATTCCACCTCGGATCTCAGATTTCATATCCAAATACCATCTTGGATTCTAAATATTGAATCCAATTCCATTCAAAATTCCAAATCCAAATTCCACTTTAATTTCAATCATTAAAACCAATTCCATTTCATTCCAGATTTCAAATCAAGTTCCCATTTCAGATCCTAAAAACCAAAAATTCAACTTTGAACCCTATTTAGAATCCAGATCTTGGATTCAGATTTCATCTTGAAATTCCAACTTTGTTCTATCTACTTTCCCCATTTTTTCTTCTAAATTTTTTTTTTCAAAAATAGAATTCAATTCCATTCCAAATATTCATCCAAGTTCAAATTTCTAAATTCAAAGTCCATTTATGACTTTGAAATTTCCTTTCCCTCATATCAGTTTCAAGATCATTTTCCAAACCCAGATTTATTTTTCCCAAAGCTCTTGATTATTCTAAAAACTTAGAACTTTAAATCTTAAGTTCTAAGTTAGAAATCATTTCTTCACTTTATCAAATTCATCTCAGAAAAACTTGGGAATTCTTCAAAATATTTTCAAAAAGAGCATACATCTTTGCATTTGCACAAGCATGATTTTTTGTGCATTTAGACTTAGAAATAAATTCTTAGATAATTTCTTAGCAAAACAAAAGGCATAAATTCGACCCTTTGTTTGATTACCCCTGGTAAAGGCACCAGGAACGGTCGAACCTCGTACCGACGAGCGGATCCCGTCTTCTAGTTTTCCCACAAATATTTCAAAAACGGAGGCGAGTTATTTCAAGTATTTTCAAAATTAAGGTCAAGTGAGACCCGTAAAAGAGTTCCTCCTCTTCTTTCCTTTTCTCTTTCTTTTCTCTTCTCTCTTTCTTTCTGTCTCTTATTTTCTCACCCTTAAAAAGGAGGAAAATAAGAGGTTAGAAAGGAAAAGAGAAGGAAGAGAGAGAACATTACGAGAGGAAAATTTTGCGATGATCACAGGTTAACTGGATTTGACTAACTCGAAGACAATTGACTACAATTCGAGCTAGAAATGAGCTCATTTCTCAGAAAATAAAACTATTTTAGTTGAAATGGTCAGAAATAAACAGGATTGGCTCATCGTGAGCTCAGGTGAGCTAGAAATGACAGACATTCTAATGGTTCTGGGCTTAAAAATGAGTTGGGTTGACTCTGATTGAAAAGGAGTTGAGGTGACCTAAGGGTAAAATAGGAATTTTACTAATGAAAGAAGCAAAATGACACCTAAACTGGAATCGACCTAAGGCTAGACTCCTAAGGGGATTGGCATCTGCTGAAAAAGGGGGGGTGTCTGAAAATGTATGAGGAAGATTTAGGGTGTTTACACTCGTATAAAATCAAAACTTAGATGATAAATAGGGACAACAATGGTAAATTTTGATATGCAAACATAAAAATTTATATAGAATTTGAGTTTCTTGTAGATGGTTGGATGACAGCCTCAGGGTTGAACTGTACAAAGGGACCTCCTCCTGGAAGCCCTCACTACTTTGATTGTCATGTGCCAGAACCTCCTGAATAATGGGGTTAATGGCAATGAAAATGGCCATCACCATAGAAATGGGTCACTAAATGCAACAAACCATAGGGTGAGATACAAGCACTTCATGAAATTGAGTCCCCCATCCTTCTCTGCGAAGGAGGACCCCGATGCAGCTGAAGAATGGATTTGCACCATTGGCGATATTTTTGAGATACTTGCGGTTTCCACAGAGAGGCAGGTTACCTTTGGTACTTACCGACTCCAGGGTGATGCCAAGAGTTGGTGGGAGACCATACGTGAAGTGAGGTACATGCCAGCCCAGAGACAGATTCTTACGTGGGCACCGTTTTTTGAGGTGTCTTTGGACACCTATTTCTTGCAATACACTAGAGACCGTAAAATGCAGGAGTTCTTAGACCTCCACGAGGGAAACATGAAGGTAGCATAGTACACCACCCGATTCAGGCATCTAGAGAAATATTGCTCAAACACCTACACTACAAATAAGGCCCGCTTGAAGAAGTATGTGCATGGGTTAAGAACCCAAGTCCTGATGAGCTGCTCGTAGAATCTGAACCAGGCCATCAAAATGGCTATGGTGATCCAGGTGAGAAAATTAAAATAAAAATTTTAACCATAAGATAACCCTAACAAATCATAACGACTACTTACGCATCACAGAATGATTGAGAGTCTTCTAAGAAGACTCAAGCTAGGTGATTCGATAGGTTGAAGGGCAATAGAAATAAAACCCAAAGACCTATGAGAGAAACGAGTAAGGCACCAACAACCAAGAAGCCTAAGGTGCAACAAGATGGAACTAGTCACCCACGACTGACTACCGGGTTATGTCATACTTGCAAGAAGTAGCATAAGGGAGTCTGCTATAAAGCGATAGGAACATACCTACTTTATGGAGAAATGAGACATTTCGTTTGTGAGTGTCCAAAGTGGTTGGCACTGGAGGGAACAAACATGGCACCACGAGGATAACAACAGTCCCAAACACAAGGACAGAAGAAAGCCACAGGCCATGTGTACACGACTTCTGCAAGGGAGTTGCAGGAGGATGTTAATGTCATCGAAGGTACTAATTTTGTAGCCAAATATGATGCTGGAGTACTGTTTGATACGGGTGCTGCACATTCTTTCGTGTCCACACATTTTGCTAGTATAATTGACTTTACACCGATCACACTAGCATATATTTTGGAAATAGTCACACCTTCGAGCAATAGGATAATCTCTCGCACTTACTTGCCAGATGTGGAGGCTAGCATTTCTTGGCAGAACCTCTCTACCAACCTGAACGTATTAGATATGATAGGGTATGATGTAATTTTGGGTATGGATTGGATGTATGAGCACTATGCTTGTATAAAGTGTCATGTAGGGCAGATATGTTTTGTTTATCCCGATCAGCCTATTCTTGAGTATAAGGCTAGTAAGTCAACAAAGAAAGAGAAAATGATTTCAGCACTAAAGGCCCAGCGTTGCATAGAAAAGGGTTGTGAGGTCTTTCTGGTCAGTGTTTTCTTGGTGAAACCCAGCACGACCTCTATAAAGGACCTATATATGGTTTGAGAGTTTGTAGATGTGTTCCCTGATGACTTGCCAGGCCTACCGCCTGCAAGAGAGCTAAAAGAATTAAAGAAATAGCTCCAAAAACTGATAGACAAAGAATTTATTAGGTTGAGTGTATCATCGTAGGGTGCTATAGTATTGTTTGTCAAGAAGAAGGATGGATCAATGCACTTGTGCATTGATTACCGCATGTTGAACCAGGTAATAATCAAGAATAAATATCTTCTTTCATGAATTGATGATTTATTCGATCAACTCTGGGATGCCAAGGTTTTCTCAAAGATAGACCTCTGATCTAAATACCACCAATTGATGATCAAGAATTCAGATATACAGGAGTCAACATTCAGGATGTGGTATGATCATTATGAGTTTTTAGTGATGCCTTTTAGGCTAACCAACACTCTGACAACATTTATGGACTTGATGAATATAATTTTTTGACCATGCCTGGACTTATTCATGATTGTATTTATCGATGACATATTGATCTATTCAGAAAGTGAGGAGGATCACAGAGAGCACCTGGGGATTGATCTAGAAACACTTAGAAAATATCAATTGTATGCAAAATTTTCTAAGTGCAACTTTTGGCTAAAGCAAGTTGTGTTTTTGGGACATGTAATCTCAAAATATGGAGTGTCAGTAGACCCTGCTAAGGTAAGTTAATACCGATAAAATAAGTTTTGAGAAAGATTTTTCTCTGAGATTCTTATCTTAACTTGTTTAGAATTTATGTTTTGAATTGAAATTGCATTAGGTAGAAGCAGTCCTAGATTGGAAGCAACCGAAGAGTGTATTGAATATTTGTAGTTTCCTCGGTTTCGTAGGATATTATAGGAGATTTATTCAGAACTTCTCCAAGATAGCAATACCAATGACCAAACTTCTTTGCAAAGGGATAAAGTTTGTATGGACTCGGCAGTATGAAGAAAGTTTTTAAGAGCTAAAGAGGAGGCTTACTTTAGTCTTAGTGTTCACACTACCCTCAGGCCATGGAGGATTTGTGGTTTATAGTGACGCATCAGGGACAGGACTTGGTTGTGTTATAATGCAACACAGCAAGGTTATAGTGTATGCCTCTCACCAATTGAAAGTGCATGAGCGAAATTATCATATATATGATTTGAAACTAACAATTATAGTCTTTGCACTTAAGGTGTAGAAATACTACTTATATGGGGAGCAGTTTGAGGTTTTCTCTTATCACAAAAGTCTCAAATATATTTTTTTGCAAAAATATTTAAATATGAGACAAAGGTAGTGGTTAGAGTTCCTCAAGAATTATGACTTTTTCATATCCTACCACCCGAGAAAAGCCAATGTAGTGGCCGATGCATTGAGTAGAAAGGCAAGAAATCTAGCAAGTATGATAAGCAGTGAGTAGAGACAACTTGAGGATTTGATTGCTTGGAGACCATTTGACTCAGACTCAGGTAGCATTCGAATCTCAAGTCTCCACTACAAGAAACCTGTGGATTAGCGACGACCTAAATCCGTTGTTAATCCGACGCTAATCCATCGCTAAATGATTTAGCGACGGATTAGCGTCGGATTAGCGATAAATAACTTTCATCGCGAATTTTTCGATGCTAAGTAGTGACAGAACTTATCCGTCGCTACTTTCATTGCTAATTTGCAATGAATTAGCGACGGACATGATCCATCGCGAGTCCTTCGCTATTTTAAATTAGCGATGGATAACATCTGTCGCTAATTCGTCGTTAAATTTGAAAAAAAAATAAAAAAAAAAATTGCTCTCTGTCGGCGCGTTCTCCGACAGGGAGCAAATTTTTTTGCACAAAACCGACGCGTTTCGGCGTCGAGACGCTCTTCCATAGCGAGCCAATCACGACGGAAGAAGAGATGCGGGCAGCTGCAGGCAGCCGATCGAGCGGTGGAGACCGACGAGGGGCACCGCCGGGAGGAGGAGGACGACGCGGGGGAGAGGTAGCGGGAGGAGGAGGATGGTCCGGGGGCAGATGCCAGTCACACTCGGAGGGTCTTAGGCGAGGGAGAGGCAGGACGGGCGGTGGAGACCGGCGAGGGGCACCGCCGGGAGGAGGAGGACAGTGTGGGGGAGAGGTAGCGGGAGGAAGAGGAGACCGACGAGGGGCACCGCCGGGAGGAGGAGGACGGCGTGGGGGAGAGGTAGCGGGAGGAAGAGGAGACCGGCGAGGGGCACTGCCGGGAGGAGGAGGAGGGCGCAGGGGAGAGGTAGCAGGAGGAGGAGGACGGTCCGGGGGCCGACGCCAGTCATGCTCGGAGGGCCTCAGGAGAGGGAGAGGCAGGACGAGCGGTGGAGACCGGCGAGGGGCACCGTCGGGAGGAGGACGACGTGGGGGAGAGGTAGCGGGAGGAGGAGAACGCTCGGAGGACCGACGCCAGTGTCACGGCTAGGGGGGCCGCTGCACATCGTTAGAGGAAGGGCGGTTTAAATCAAACGGGGTGAGGAAAAAATGGAGGGAGGGAAAATTTCGTGCCTCAGGTGGGATGCTTTAAATCGAAAATTAGCGACAGAATTAGCGAGGGAATTTTTTCGTCGCTAATCCGTTGCTAAATAGCGACGGATTCGCAACAAAAAAATTCCCTCACTAATTCTGTTGCTAATTAGTATTTTTTTTAGTGTTTTGGCGACAAAAAAAATTTGTCGCTAATCCATCGCTAAGTAGTGACGGATTTAGCGAGGGAAATATTTTTGTCGCTACTTTTGCAAATATTTTGAATGTTAGCGACAAATAGTTTTCTCTCGCTAATCCGTCGCAACTTTGTGACGGAAAAAATCCGTTGCTAATTATCATTTTTCTTGTAGTGCTCATCATGCAAACTAATCTCATGGATTGGATTTGTGATCGTTGCAAAAAATTCTCTTTTTCCTTTTTAGGGAAAGAGAAAAACTCTCGCAAGGTCCACTTGACCTTTTGAAAATATTTTGAAAAATTACTCGCCTCCATTTTTTAGAAAATACGAGAAAATGGAGAGACGAGACTCGCTCGTCAGTACGAGGTTCAACCGATCCTGGTGCCTTTACTAGGGGTAATTGAACCAAGGATCGAATTTATGTCTTTGCTTTGCCAAAACTTGTCTAAGAAATTATTCTAAGTCCTAAATGCACATTGAATCAGACTTGTGCTATGAATTTGAACTTGAGAATATGTATGCTTTTGAAAATATTTCAGAAATTTAGATTTTCCAAGTAATTTTAAAATGGATTTGAAAATATCCTTTAGGAAATGACTTTGAAGTTCAGAAATCGATTTTGAATTGAGAAATTGGAATTTGAAATGAATTTGAATTGAAATTTTGAAGTTTTGAAATTGAAGTTAAAAATCAAAATTGGAGTTTTAGTTTGATTCTGAAATGGAATTTGATTTTGAATTTTGAATGACAAAACAAAATTTGAAGGTTTTGAAATTGAATTCAAAACTAGGTTTCAAAATTTGAAATCTGAATTGATTGAATTTGAAAATCAAATTTGAAATTTGAATTGAATTTAGAAATCAAATTTGGAATTTTGAAATTGTATTTGGAATTTCAGGATTGAAATTGAAGATCAGAATTTAGGTTTTGAAAATGAACTTTGATTGAAATTAAAGAATTTAAAATTGAAAATGTAATTGAAATTAAAATTGAAATTGAAATTTTGGAAATGAAATTAGAATTTAAAATTGGAAATTCAAAATGAAATTCGAAATTTGATTTGGAATTAAAATTGAGGATTAAAATGAAATTTAAAATTAAGAATTGAAGTTTTAGAATGGAAATTTTGAAATTGAATTTGAAATGAAAATAAAATTCGAAATTTGGAATTTGACAGAAATAAAGAATTGAATTTGATATTTGAATATTGAAATGAAATTCAAAATTGAAATGTGAACTTCAAAAATGGAAAATTTAGAATTGATATTTGAAATAAAATTTGAAATTTGGAATTTGGATGAAATAAGAAAATTGAAATTGGTATTTGAAATTGAAATAAAATTCAAAGTTGAAATTTGAAATTCTAAAATGGGAAATTCAGAATTGAAAAAAAAAATGGGAAATTGAAAATAGATATTTGAAATAGGATTTGAAATTAAATGAAATTGAAAATGAAACTTGAAAAATAACTTTGAATTTGATAATGGAAATTGAAAATGTCCTTGGATTTTTAAATGAAAATTTGTTTTTGAAAATCATTTCAAAAATCACTTGAAAATTTGAAAATGACTTGAAATAATTCGAAAAAAATGATGCAATTCTATCTTAAATGATGAATATGTTATTTCTTTAAAAAATCATTTGAATTTTAAAAAGAATTTCATGCTTTATAGAATTAAAATAAGACTAATTTCTATATATTCATGACTAGGGCTACAAATATACTTTAAATTAATCTTTATTTAAAATTCTAATAAAGAAAAAAAATTGTGCCTTCATAGAATTAAAACAAAATTAATTTTAGTATATTCATGACTAGGGCCACAAATATATTTTGAATTAATTTTTATTTTAATTCAAAAAAAGAAAGAAAAGAGAATTATTTATGAAAAGAATGATGGATTTTGAAAATAACCTAAAAGTGTAGGTTGAATTTTTATTTAATAAAGAATAATAACTCTAAGTATTATTCATATTCCGACTAAGGCCGTAAATACAATCTTTACTTAGCGTTATTTATCCTTTATTAGATGGTGCACATGCCATTCGTGTGTTCCATAGTGTATTTAAAAATAAAAGAAAATAAAATTCAACACATTAATATGGAATTAATCTATATGCTCATTCATTATAAACTAAGCATAAAATGAAAATTCTAATTAATGTAATTATTACAACCCTTGAATGAATTACAATAATTAAAAAAGAAAGAAAGAGAAAATCCTGCAAAATGAGCAAACATGTTAGAAATAAATGTAGGCATTTATGGATTTTCTTCAATTATTGAAAAAATAAAGAAAAATCCATAATTTAGCCTTTTTATGCTCCGAAAAATAAAGAAAAAATCTATAAACATGTTAAAAATTTATAAAACTTGATGTGAAGGTTCCTAATAACCTTATGAGTGTTCTAGAATAAAAAAATGCAGGAAATGATTGGAGAAAAACCCAATTTTGGGTTTTTTATCCAATCAAAACAAGAATTTTTAAAATAAGGATATGCAAACTGACCCTGTTAGATTATTTCGAATGAATGAAAGCTTAAAACAACTCAAATTGAGCTAAAAATGATTCCATGGATTTATAACTCAATAAGAAAACATTTACCTTTTACCGATCTTAAAAATCATTTTTAAAACTCGAGATTTGATTAAAATATTGAAGAATAAATTTTGAAATCAAGAAATTAGATTTTGACAGACAAATTTCTGTAATTTTAGAGTTTCAAAGGGTAAACTGATTCAATTTCTCCAAAATTTATGGGAGAAGTTGTTCAGTTCAATCATAAAACATTTCTAATTTACAGAATTGGAAAATCAATCTTGGTTTGGAAATGGTGACTTTGGAAAGTCACTATTCTATCTCAAGAATTGAACCTGTTACAAAAATCGTAATTTTGTAACCAATTCTAGTTTTGATAGATTTGAAATATCAAAATAACATAAAAGTTTATAAAATTTGACATAAAAAACTAGACAAAAAAAAAGAGAAAACTTTTTTTACATATTTCAAAAATCATTTTTCATTAGAGAGATCACATCCAAATAAGTGGAGATAACATTTAAGAAATGCTAAATGAGGCAAAAGGACAAGGTTCTAATTTTTTATCAGAATCAGATATGAAAAAACTATGAAAGTTTTTGAAATTTTATAGAGATAAACTAGACTTTCAAATAAAAAAATTTCAATTTATAGATTTAGAAAATTATCTCCCATTGTGGAGATCCAATCCAAACAAATAGGGTCAAAACCTGTGAAAAGTCTGTGAAAGAAAATCAACAGGGTTCTGGTTTTTTATCTAAATAGCCAATGAAAAAGAAATGAAAATCTATGAAAATTGGCATGAATAAACTATACATTTTAAGTAAGAATCTCCTTTTTGTATATTTAAAAAATGATCTCCCATTGAGGAGATATGAATGCAACAAGTCAATTTTAAGTCTGAGTAATGTCTGAAATTGCAAACAAATAGTGTTTTGACTTAAAATGTCAAAAAAATAAAAATCCTATATATAAATAGATTAACTTTTATTGAGATTAACTAGACATGCAGATGAAGATGGTCATTTTTACAGATATTGAAAATGATCTTCCATTAGGGAGATATGACTCTTACAAAATGGGCTAAGAACCAGACCCTAAAAATAAAACAGTATAATAGGGTTGCGGTTTTTAACAAAAATAGGGCATGAAAACACCATAGAAAATGCTGAAAATTGGTATGAACAAATTAAACGTAATGCTGGAGACATCTTTTTTTACATATTTAAAAGATCGTCTCTGGTTAGGGAGAAATCACTCCAACAAGTTGGTCCAATTTTGGGTCAAATTTGGACAAGGCAAAATGATAAGGTCCGAATCCTGATTTTTTTGAGAGATCAAAGCAACTCAAATTAATCTAATTTTTGGTGGAGTTATGGAAAACACATTAATGAAGATGCAGTAAAAAAATCAAATCAAAATAAGACCTAATTATATGCGAAATGATGAAATAAAAAATAGAGTGAAATTGAAAATATCATCTAAACATGATTGAGTAGAATAGCATCTCATTAATGAATTGATCCAATGATCAAAACGTGAGATCCATCATTTTAAACCATGGATGATAATGAAAATGATGTAAAAACATAAATAAATCATCTAAATATGAAATTAAAAGCATTGGAGCATAAATTGGAATCGATTTTTCCTATTGAAGAGATTTGATCTATTGAAGATCAAATCTCAATTCTAAATGGATAAAATGAAAATACACAAAGTAAATAGCAATTTGAATGGATCAAAAATATAAAAATAGAATTTAACATAGAATTAAGATAGATCTACATTACTATTACATGATATTGAAAAAAATTTGCAAGAAAGAAGAGAAGAAAGGGGGGCGATTTTGAGAAATTGAAAGAAAAAAAAATTAGAAAATAGGAAAGAGAGGGCCTACCTTAGGCTAAAGGACTTCTTTTCTTCTTCTTCACTTTAGCCACCAAGGGAGGAGCCAAAGAGGAGGAAATGCTAGAGAGAGAGAGATGCCTTCACTTCTTTTCTTCTTCTTGAAAAACTCGCCCCTCATAGGGGCTTTTTATAAGCTAGAGTGAGGGCATTATGGGCATAGGCAAATTGAGATATTTTAAGTCCTTAGGGATGATGTGGCAAGGCTCACATGGGGAGGGGTTGGCGCCAATCCCTATGTGGGATTCTTGTTTTGCTAAATGGGCAAAAGTGCCCTCTTGTGAAATATTTTGACACATGGCACCCTCTTGCAAGAGGGTACCCATGTGAGTCTTTTTTTGGTTTTGTGGATGGGTAGAATAGCCACTTATTTGAAAATTTGACACATGGCATCACCTTGTGAGTGATGCTCATGTGGGTTTTTAAAAGCAAGAGGGCTTTTAAAGGTTTGCTAAAAAAACGATTTTGATTTTGAATCTTGAAAATGCCAAGTGGCGCCCCTCTTTAAAAACAATATTTTTTGATTTTTTATTTTGAAATTGAGAAAAAAGGAAAATAAAATATGAGAAATGAAAAAAGGAATTTTGGAAATAATTGGATTAAAAAATCCAATTTTGATTTATGAAATCCAAATTGGGCAAAAACTGGATCCAGATTGAATTTTGAGATTTTTTGCAAAAATGTTGATTTTGGATTTTGAAATTCAAAGATTTTTTTTGAAATTGGGGATAAAAATTGGATTTTGATTCTGAAATCCCCAAATTGGTTTTGAATAAAAATTGGATTTTGAAACTGGATCTGGATTCATTTTGACATTTTGAAATCCAGATTGAATTATGAACTGGATCTAGGGTATTTTTCAAAAGATTTTTGTAAAATGGTGGATTTGAATTTGAAATTCAAGAACTAATTCTGAAATTAGGATGAAAATTGAGTTTTGAAAAGGATCTGGATCCGAAGTTTTGAAAAAGATTGGATCTGGATCTCGATTTGAAGGAAATTGGTTCGAAATGGAAATTGAAGCCTGAATATGGATTTCTGAAAAATTAAAAATGGAAAAGCCTCAAATTCATAATGAAAATTGGGATTTTGATTTTGGATCTTGGATCCAGTTCAGAGAATGAAATTGGATCTTGATTTGAATCAGAAGCCAAGAAGTGAAATTGAATCTTAGATGTTAGATTAATATGAGTTTAGAAATTGATTCAATTTGACCTTCTGGATGGATCAGAAGGTGGATTTAGACTGAAATAGATCCAAAATGATTAATTGGATCCTGGATATCTGATGGGATATTTCAGGTTCAAAGAATGAATTGGACTTTGGATATGAATTTCTGAATGAATCAGATGAAAAATCCAGGTCCTGTATGAAATTAGATACCATATCCAGCTTTGGATCCAATATTTAAATTGAAATGGATTAGATCTCGGATATTGATAAGATATTAGATGAAGGAATTGATCTGAGTCTGAATCGGGACTTGTCCTAGTTTAGAAAAATGTCAAAAACAATGTTTTCAAGAAATTTATATTTTTTTGTTTTCGCCCTGCAGGGATAGAAATACGGTACAAAACTGGTCTGAACTAATTTGAACTGGATATGATTGGAATGAACTGAATCAGGAGTCAATTATACTCAGATGAACTAAACTCAGAGTCAAAACACTAGCTCAACCAGCTGGAGTTAGCTCAATTTGGACTGAATTGAGCTCAAACCAGCTAAAATGAGCTCAAATGAGTTGAAACAAAGGTTTGAGTGATTTTGAACTAGAACCGAGCTGTTTAAACTCCTAGTGAACTTATATTAGACTCACAAGGATGAGATCTAATGGATTTGACTGGCTCAGGGACATTTTGGTTAATATTCGAGCTAAAATGAGTTCATTTCGCCTGAAATGAGCTAAATTAGCTGAAATGGTCATAAATGATGAGGATTCGCTCATCGTGAGCCTAGGGGAGCTAGAATTGACAAACATTCTAACTTTTCTGAACTTGAGATGAGTTTGGTTAAACCTAACTGACGGAAGGTCTAAGGGTGACTCAGGGTAAAATGCTAATTTTATTGGCCGAACGAGGTAGACTGACCTCTAGACTGGAGTAGACCTAGGGGTGAGACTCGATATTGCCCTGTAGGGGACTGGCATCTGTGAAATGAGAGTGTCTGGAATGGACTTGAAAAAATTTGGTGTGTTTACAAGATCATGGCTCAACAGAAGAACAATCCAAACTTTTTGAAGATGGTTACAACCTGCCAATAGGATTAGTCAGCTTTACACCTAGAAGAAGATAGCAGTATGGTGACAATTTTAAAAACAATAATTTTTAAATCAAGAACTGCGCACCAAATAATAAATGAAAAACTAGTTCTTGCACTCATTGCAGAATAGCAAGTTGGATTATCTCCACAGGGAACGGAACTTAGGCAAAGCAATTCACTCAACTTAACTTTATTAATAACTGAGAAAAGAAAATTACACTATCCCTTAATTACAAGCCAAAACAATTAAAAATAGAACAAAAATAATAAAAATCCTAATTATGCTCGGGCCCTCAGATGAAATTTAGGGAGCTTTAAGAGGATAATCAGACACTTTCACCTCAGCCTACCCTCCTCCTTATGTTGGCACAGTAGGGACCTGTAATATAAAAACAAAAACAAAAAGGGACCTACCCTATTCTAAACAATTATTAAAAAAATATCAAATAAAGAAAATATAGTGACTATCTAAATACTTGAGGGAACTAAAATAAAAGGGTAGTAAACTAAAGGGACAAAATTTAGGGAACTATCAAGATTAACCAACTAAACTAAACTACGAAATAAAGAGGGCAGTTATTAACTAAAAAGATTGATTATCCTAATTTTAACCTAAACTATCTAAATTATCTATCGACTAAATGAAATAATAAACTAACACTAATTATTTAAATTAACCGAATACAAATGAATAAATAAAAACATGAAGTAACTAACTTATGCTGAAATTAACAAGAATCTAACTAATTTATTAATCAAGAAAACAATAAGCAATTAACTATTAACTATTAACTAACTAACAATTATGAAAGAAAGAGCTAACCGACTAACAAGAATCAAAACTAACATAGTAAATAACAAGAATGAATAACAAGCTAATCTAACAACTAATATGTTGTACTGTACGGAATAACAATCTAACTAATAACAAATAAGAACTAACTTAAACTATCTAATCTAAGGAATTAATAATGAATTAAAACAAGAAACAAGAATCGGCTAATTAATTATTTCTAGTCTAAACTACTTTCAACATTAAGATTAAACTAATTAAACCATTGAATAACCTAAGCCTAAGTTATCTAATGAATTGAACTACATTAATCTGGAACAATAAAATAAAATCTAATATAACTAATTTATTTAATTAACACTGAATTAAAATAAAAATAGGAAATCGGCTATTGCCTAATTATCAAACTATGTCTATTTGACACAAGTAAATACATATTAAAATTAAATCTAAGCTAAATTAACGTCAATGACTGACTAAATTTAACTAAGGGATTAAACTAGAAGTAACTACAGAAAATCCGATTATTCTAAGAAAGAAAAGAAACATTAACTATTCTATTAAAAAAAAGGAAAACCGATTATTAATCAAGAGAACAAATTCAGCTAAAAATAATTTAATTAATCTATTTTAGAAAACAACTAAATGATCTAATTCAGGTTCTAATGTATTTAAACTAAATTTAATACTGATCTAACTAACTTGAAAACATAAACTGACATGAAATAAAAATACTGAATAAAGACAAAAAAATTTATTGACTAAATTCGGCTAACCATTAAATAAACTAATTGAAAGAACTATATTTAACACTAAGCAACTATTTTCTAATCTAAATATTGAAATTAAAAAGTCTGGAATTAAAACTAACATTAACTAATCAATAAGAACAATAATTAACTCTATTCTAGTTGGCTGAATAAAAATAAAAAATAAAACGATTTATTGACTAACCTATTCTAATGATTAATCTAATTTATTACACAATGAATACTAATTAAAATTAATAGGAACAAGCTAATGTGCTGGGAACATGAATAAAAACATGAATGACCATTAAACAACTAACCTATTAATAAATTAGGCAAGAAAGCAATCTGTTCTACTATACAATATTGAAAAAGAACAAAAATAATACAAACAAAACCTAATCGGCTATTATAACAAATTCTCAATAAACTAATCTAATCTAAATAATAATATAAAACCTACTCTAACTTAATCTGTACTAACAGCAAGTAAAATAAGCTATTTAGCGTTAATAAACAAAAAAGGAAAATTAAATTTAACAATTTTCTTTTAAAAAGAATTAAAAAGACTAGAAAACCCTAATCAACAATTTAAAAATTCTAAATAATTTAATCTAATAAATATAAAAAATAAAGAACATCATCTAAATTAAATCTAACCTAAATCTAACCTAAACTAATAAAAAATCACGTGAATAACAAAAGGAAACTATTCTATGCTTAACAATTTCAAGAAAAACCTAAAAATATAAAGAAAAAACAAGAAAATCGAAAAGCCCTAATTTTTGCCTAATTTTTATTTTGTAAAAACCTAAATCTAAAATTAAAGAAATTTAGATGTAATCTAAAACTACTCTAAAATTAATCAAAGCAAAGCAAATATAAAAATATACTACGCTACGAATCTATACATATAAATTTTACAAATCAGAACTTTCCTGACGGGCCTTTTCGGTTAAGTTCTTGGACCCGAATGAAACAAGACTCGAACGAAACACCATCAAGAAAATGATCAAACCACATAAACGTATTTTAGACACTAAATAACGCCTAATACCAAAAACCCAAACAAAAACTCAAAAGAAAATGGCTAAAATTTATTATCTTTATATATATATTTTTTAAAAAAAGTCAAAAATAAAAACCAAAAAATAGAAAGCGAGAGGAAAAAATAGACCCTTATGCTCAAAGACACTTCACACATCCTTGCTATGGCTGTTACACTCCTTAGGTTGCTACGTCCAAGTGGAAACCGAGGTACGAGGAGGAAGAATCATGGCGGAAGAAAAGAAGGAAGACATGTTGAAGAGAGAACACGGCCAGTCTTCAATGGTGGTAGACGGCGAACTGAATCCGAATCAAAGCCTTCACTTGAGCGGCTACAACCTGCAAAATACATCAACTACACCATAGAAAAACACATCAAAAGCACCAGGAATAACAAAGGAAAGAAAAACATGGTAGGCGTTAGGGAAGAAGATGACACACGGTGTATGATAGTTTGAGAAAATAAGGAAGAAGAAGGAGAAGAGAAAGAAAAGGAGGAAAGAAGAAGATGAGCCATTTTTACAGCAT
This sequence comes from Nuphar pumila, assembly GCF_984573655.1. Classification (NCBI taxonomy): domain Eukaryota; kingdom Viridiplantae; phylum Streptophyta; class Magnoliopsida; order Nymphaeales; family Nymphaeaceae; genus Nuphar; species Nuphar pumila. The sequence goes on from NC_143260.1 coordinate 41,978,996, forward strand.
ATGGGATGTGTAGTTCCTAGGGTTTTCCCTATTTAAACTATTCAGATTTGTTAATAATTATAAAAACAAGCTTGGCTTAAAATTTTTCCTATTTTAAACCTTGGATTACATAGACAATGAATAATCTTAGCTTAAGAACTGATCCATGATCCAAAATTGAGCTCTTGGGTCGAATCAAGATCCAAATTACCTCAAGAACCGCTCTAAATACCTTGAAAGTGCTCTATTTTCCTTATTTTAACTCTGATTCGAGTGAAATTCAAACAGTAGCTACTTCACACCTCAAACAACATAAACAAGGGTGTTTAAGCTATAAAAGTTTATATGAATGCATGACTTTATGATAATATGATACGCATTTCATGCATTATCACCGTATCTAGGATAATTAAAGGTTGTGGGTGTCAGAGGACCCACAACTATGAAAAGAGCTATTTGTTGAAGCACATAGGTCCAAATACACTATATATTCAGGTAGTACCAAGATGTATAAGGATATACAACAGAACTACCGGTGGCAAGGAATGAAGAGGGAGATTGCATAATACGTTTCGAGATGCTTAGTTTGTAAATAGGTCAAGATAGAACATCAGAAACCTGATGGAACATGGTAGATGATTAAGATACCCCAGTGAAAATGGAAAGATATTACCACGGACTTCGTGGTAGGTCTGCCTAAGACGAGATGCAAATACAACACTATATGGGTTATTATAGATCACCTTATGAAAGTCAACACACTTCTTACCGACTAGGGTGAATCAAACCCTACAGAGTCTAGCATACTTGTACATAGATGAGATCGTCAGGTTACACAGAGTACCTGTCTCGATTATTTCAAATAGAGATCCACGATTCACGTCTAAGTTTTGGAGACAATTATAGAAGGCTTTGGGGACAACACTACAAGAAAAATGCAGATTAGCGATGGCCGCTATTCATCGCTAATATGTCGCTAAATATGTTTAGCGATAGATTTGCGATAGATTAGCGATGGATAGCATCTGACATAGTTTCTTGGTTGCTAATTAGCAACAAAACTGATCTGTGACTACTTCTGTCGCTAAATTGTGATGGATTAGCAAATGTCATGATTTGTCACGTGTTCGTCGCTAAATTTGATTTTGTGATAGATAAATATCCATCCCTAATCCATCGCTAATTTGTCGACAGATATTAGCGACGGATAATATCCATCGCTAATCCGTCATAAAATTAAAAAATAAAAAAAATCCCTTGCTCTTTTCTTTCTCCGTTTCAGTAAAATCTTGAATTCAAGCATCTTGGTCTTCTTCTTGTTCACCACAAGAACTAAAGCTAGATCGACGATAGGAATCTCGTCCTCTAAATCCCAATTGTAGAGTCCCTCCCGTGTACTCCCTTAGCTAACACTAATAGAAGCCATCTATCTAGATACCATATTTACATTTAAACAGATCACAGAAAAATTTGCCATTTCTATGCACCAAAACTCTCTCTGATCAAAACAGTAATTACAAACTTGAGAAGGAAAATAAAAAATAAAAAAATCGATTGCTATAAGCATGCATCCAACGGGGGTTTAAAAGAGGGGACACACTGTCAGAGAAACACCGGGTTGGAATCTTCCGGTTTCAAGCCTTAACACTAAATTCTGACGAGTAGGCGTTGGGGGAATTGGAGCTGGCCGGAGAGTTGGGGGTGGAGCTTCCAGTGATGGTTGAGATGGCCTTAGATGCTACATCAACAACTGATTGAGCGATTGAACGAAAAATCTTGGCCTTTACCTTGCCTCTCCTTAATGAAGGGTTTCAGATTTTCTTCCTCTTCTCCACATCGAAGACGAGACGAGGATATGGCTCCATTCCTTCTTGCAACACACACACACACACACACACACACACACACACAGAGAGAGAGAGAGAGAGAGAGAGAGAGAGAGAGAGAGAGAGAGAGAGAGGTGGGCTTCCACAGAGGGAAAAGAGAGCAGAAGTGAGCGAAAGAAAGGGCGGCCTTGAGAAGATCCGGTGGTTAACCACTATTTATAGATGAGGAAGCATCATTTGAGATAGACAGTATGAGCTAGGGCCGTTAAGAAGAGGACATCCTCTTATGGTTGTCCTCGTCCCTGCACCTTCGACCTCTTGCAGTCCCTTCCCTCCACTCCATTTTCCTCCACCACCAGATAAACATGCTCCCCGAGCTTCAACGCCAGAAGTCCACCGCCCTCCTTCTCTGCCTCCTCCATCTCCTCCTCAGCCAGAACTCATCGCCGCTTCTCTGCCTCGCCCTTACCCTCATCCGAAGATGGTGATGTACTTATAACGCTGCCGCACACGGATTGCCAACGTGGCAACCAATATGAATTTTTTACTACAAATTAGTGACGAATTAGCGACGGACAAATTTTATCGCTAATTCGTCACTAATTAGCGATGAATTTTGAGATGGATAAATTCTTTTGCTAATCTGTCGCTAATTAGCGATGGATTTTGAGACAAAATTTTTCTGTCGTGAATCCGTCGCGAATTAGCGATGGATTTTGAGACAAAATTTTTCCATCATGAATCCATTGCTAATTAGCGACGAATTCATGACCGATTTTTTTTGTCGCTAATTTCGTCACTAATTCTAATTTTAGTGATGACTACTTTTCCTAGCTAATCCATCGCAAATTTGCGACAGAAATAATCCATCATAAATTTTTATCGCTAATTAACATTTTTCTTGTAGTGCAAAGCTTAAGTTTAGCATAATTTTTCACCTGCAGATAGACAGACAGTCGAAGAGGATGATCCATACGTTGGAATATATGTTGTGTTCTTGTGCATTGGTTTGGAAGGGTGATTGGAGCAAGCATTTAAAACTAGCAGAGTTTGCCTATAATAATAGTTATCATTCGAGCATCGGTATGGCTCCATATGAGGCTCTATATGGGCGACCCTGTAGATATCTTGTATATTGGAGTGAGGTTGGTGATCGATCTATCGAGTCACCTATAGTCCTTCAGCATTACATCAACCAAGTGCAGTTGATAAGGAAGAGACTTCTGACAATGCAAAGTCATCAGAAAAGTTATGCAGATCCAAAGTGTCATGAGCTTACTTTTGAAGTTGGGGATCATGTGTTTGACAAGATTTTGTTGACCAAGAGTGTACGTAGGACCTTTCCTCGTCCTTGAGAAGATTGGAGGAGCGACATACATATTAGCACTTCTGCTTCAGTTTTTAAACATTCATGATGTGTTTCACGTATCGATGTTGAGGAAATATGTGTCAAAACTGACACATATCATTCAGTATAAGGAAGTTGAGATACAAAAAGATCTCATGGTCGAGGAACATCTACTAGAGATTTTGGACCGACGAGAACAAGTGTTGTGAAACAAGACCATTCCCCTAGTGAAGGTACGATGGCAACACTATGGGCTCGAGGAATGCACTTGAGAGCCAAAAGCGAAGATGAAAACAAAGTATCCAAGCCTATTTGGTAAGTAACCCAAGTTAAATTTCGAGGACAAATTTTTTTTAAGGGGGGTGGATGTAATACCTATAATTTTTTAGGGTATTTTCAATGAATAAAATATTACCGATAATAATTTATATGTGAAATAAATAATTTGGTCTAAATTTTAACTTTTGTTGTTGAGACATTTCATAAAGGAATGAGTTATTTTGTCTGACTCTAGTTAATTTCATTCAAAACCAAATTCATGAGAAATAACATTTTTCGAGAATAGAAGAAAGGCAAGAGATTATAAAAAAAGTTCAGGAGGGGCTCACGCCCCTGTATTGACCACTTGTTTGGATTTTTTTAGTTGCTCTCTCTCTCTCTCTATCTCTCTCTTCCCTTGCTTCCCTCTTCTCTTCTTTAAGCTTAGGAAGTCTGTACCTCTATCAAACATGGGCTGAGCAAGGATCTGCGGCCACACTTCAAAAGGAGAAAGCAGATTGTGCTACCGAACCGATTTTTCTGACACTCATACTCACTGATTTCGTCAAAAGAGGTAAGGGTCCTATTCTTTACATCGTAGATCAGAACTCATATGCACGAGTATATTTTGAGGCTGAATAGGTGAAACCATACATCGACCATCTCGTATGAGGAATCGATGTTGGTTCTATCCTATTGAGCATAGAGTCAGTTTTCGAAACCAGAGACCAATTCCATGAATAGATTCGTCATGAACGTGGAACAACTATAGTATTGCCTACATGTATTGCAATTACATATCAGAATTGATATGTATGTGCATACCATGTGTAAGGGTGTGTTGTTTGTCTTGAAGGATAATAAAAAAAAAAATCATTTTATGCATTATGGATTTATGATGGCCAAAATCGGGTATAGTTGATTGGTTCAAAATAGGATGCACGTGGGGTCTTGGATGGATCCCCTCGTGGATTAGTTTGGATCAATGACATGATTGACTGATCAGGCCCTGTGGGTAGGGTCGGTTCAGTCCCTAACAAAAAAAAGAGGAATTGTGTTATTAGAAATCGAATGGGAAAATCGGGTGCGGGAGTAGATGGGATTTTACTGAAACCAGTTGTGTAATGGTTCATGGGACTGATCCACTTGTGGATCAGTTCTGATCTACCTTAAAAACAGACTAGATCAGTCCCTAGAGGGGCTGGGGCTGACTAGTTTTAAAAAAAACATATAGTTTATGTGTTTTTTAGAAAACACTAAAGGGCATTCCTTGCTCTTGTATTCCTTATTGCACACTGCAAATTGAATGAATGACTTGTGCATTAAATGTTATATGATTTCGTATGGATATATTTGATTATGTATGGTCAATGCCTATTGGTGAATGCATGTTTAGATTGAAATGTTAAAATTGCATTTGTGGCTTGATTGATTCATTGGCATTGCAATTCTGCATTCATGAGCCCGGGTGGGGGCCCTAAATCTTAAGTTAGATTAATTATTTGCATGTATAGACTGATAGAATTAACAAATTAAAAATACAACCATGTTACACTAAATCTACTGGGCTTATAATGAGAGGGTAAGCGGTACTTCTGCTTTTGTGGGTATTGTTTTGAACATGAAAGGTTGCTTCTCTCCAACCACAAAGATAGGGGAAGCCTTCACATTAGTCGCGAGGTGGATGGTTATAAAACTCATGAGTAAAAGTCTAATGCATCATGTTGGTGGTGTTGAAAGCTCTCTCTCGATTATGGTCGTCCCTCACTCGAGACTTGTGAAAGGTGTCCGGCCAAGACCAAGCCACAAATTGTATAAATACACCTCCTATGCCATGGTCCCAATCCAAGTATTGCCTGTGTAGTACCCACATAGATAAGAAGTGAGAACTTAAATTTGTTTGTGCATTTAAATAGACATGTCATGCATCATGTAAAAATTAAAGTTAATTCACTCATGCATAAATGATCCTTGTACTATAATGGTAAGTGCATGCTTATTTATCTATTCATGCATAATATTTCAACTGTCTATGAATGATCATCTTTTGATGCATTATAATATTATGCATGCTTGAATTGATAATTGTCTGCGTGCCTATGTGAGTTGTTGGGATATTATCTTGCATATTGGTTTTGGTTTGCGTGTATTGAATAATACTTCCTATTGGGGACTTGATGAGTCTTACCCTATTATATATTTTATAAGTACTGAATAGAGGACCAATACGATGGTATGATGTTGGGCAGGATCTGAGCCAAATCTTTTCTATTTTTGCAAAATTTTGGATTGTGGACAATTATGTCATATGGACTTTAAAAACTCTGATATTATTTTAAATTTGGAATGAAACTCAATTAATTGTGTGAATGTTGAAATTTAATTTGATACAATGAATGGTTTGATAGATTTGTAACTCACCCAATCTCTTTTTCCAATTTTTGTTGTAATTTCTAAAACCATTTAAAAAGAAAATTTCATGATTTTTGGGATAAAATTTTAGGGCGTTATAGACAAAATGAAACCTCTCATACATTGCATTCATTCTATTCTTTTATAAAATAAAGTCGCTCATACATTTTGCATTCATCCATTCTTTCATAAAATAATTTTTTCTATTCCACCCATACCATGTGATCAAACACTGAATGTGAGATACGTCGACTCTATATCATCATCGTGCAACACATCTTTGAAGAAAACTAGCATATATAAGAATAAATTTTTCATTCTTTCACAAAATGAAGTTGTTCATACATTACATTCATTTCATTCTTTCACAAGAATGTTGCTTCTCAGTGTTTCTTTTATGGGGAGAAAGAAGAGTATGTGAATAGATACCTTCATCTCTTCGGCCTAAAGAATGTTGTATTTCACCACAATTTGATGGGGATGAAACACAGAATACCATCGTTGATTCTACACTATGTTGTTCTCCTGATTTTTCTTATCCCACCCATACCATGTGATCGAATGAATGATGACTGTGAGATATATTGACTCTACATCATTATCGTCCAATATATCTTTTTGGCTATTACAGTTCGTTAGAGCGAAGGCCTTCTACATCATCATCCTTCACATTCTTTATGATGAGAACAGATCTTCAGATGATCAACTCCAGCACTCATGAACAACTTGTGGACTTTTGGTTTCTTATTCTACCTATACCATAAGATCTCACCATCGATGCTTTTATCAAAAAAACTCACCATCGATAAAGTGTCATCAATCTTTTCATCGTTGATGCTTTTATAAAAAAAACTCATTGTCGATGAAGTGCGTCGATCTTTTCACCATTGATACTTTTATCAGAAAAACTCAACATCAATGAAGTGTCATCGATCTTCTCACTGACGATGCTTTTACCAAAAAAAACTCACCTTCGATAAAGTGGCACCCATGTTTTTACCAAAAAAACTCACTGTCGGTAAAGTGTTGCCCATGCTTTTGAGGTTTACCACCTTCGATGAACATCTGCTAATGAACCGTCGCCGATAAGGAATTTTTGCAATGCTTGAATATCGTTTGAATGTCATCGAAATGTCATTGAAATATCGTTGAAAGATTGCCGAAATGATTAAGGACCAAAAGAACCCTAGGGTTACAAAAATAGGGCATTCATATGTAAATAAGGGGTTGAGAAATGAAGTGTCATTTATATAAAATAAAATTTTGCATTTTTTTTGCAATACCAGTACGATACTCATCGCAATATAGGACTTTTGCAAGTTTTTCATAATTTTGAAATACCGGTATGATACTCTTTTGAAATTTTATAAGGTACAAACTTCCGCAACACTTTAAGGATTTTCACAATGTGCCTTGTGATGCAACTTTTTCAATAAAGCATTTTAAAAATATATTTTCTATAAAAATATTTGTGCAAACCGTGCATCAAATAATAAAAACTGGTTCACACTAGTGGTGGAGTCCGGGTCGAACTCAGAGAACGGGAAAAGCACTTTTGTACCCTACACAATATTACTTTGTTGCCTTGAAAAGAAAATTAATTAATTAATTAAAATAAATAAAAGGGAGTGTTGCCCTCTAGAGAGGGCTTACAAAAACAATTAATGGTTTTATTATAGACCCAAATTAATAAAAAAAATATAAATCTTAATCTAAAATAAAGAGAAAAAACGTCCTTCTATGCTTGAGCTTCTTGTCCCTTGTTTTCCATTTTTCTTGTTGTTGGTGTTTTGAGGGCTCCTTGAGGGACTCTGAGGGGCCTTTTGTGGGGACTTTTTTGGGACCTCAGAAAGCTCTTCGAGGGCTCATTTTGGGGCTCTATGCACGTCGGAATGTTTTCCTATAAAAAGAAACAAGCAAAACACAAAAAAACAAAAGAAAACTACAAGAAATTTAAGTGTTAGTTTTAAGAAAAAACACAACACTAAACAAGTATGAAATATATTGCACTAAAAGACAAAATAGCATAACTAATTCAATAACTAACATGAAACTAACTTGAAATAACTATGAATCAAACTAGCTAGAGGACAAATTAACATAATTAATTAACTACTTAAAAAGAAACAAACTATGGAATTAACTAAAAATAAATGACAAGAAAGAACTAATCTAATTAACTAATTATCAAAAGAAAACGTGAACCATAATGAAATAAACTAATTTAACATGAAATACTATCTTAACCGAATTTAAAAAGAAAATTTAATTGACTATTTAATCAAACAATAAATAAACCTATTTACGAAAATCGATAATTTAAGTGTAAGAATATAAAATTGGCTAATGTAATTAAACTAAATTAAATTAATTAATTAATTGTTAACTATTCTAATGACATAAACTGAACTTAAACTTGTTGAATTGCTAAAAAAATACAGATTTAACATGGAATTAAAACTAACTAATTACAAGAATTTAAGACTACCTAAATCGGCTAAGCTAATTCTATCCAGAAAAATGATAATCAATAAATAACAACAAAATTAAGATCTAAATGCTGAAAATATAAATTCTAGAAATTTAAATAAACTAAACTATTTGCTGAACACAAGAATTAATTCTACTCTAATTTGCTAAAATAAATAAGTAAAAGAAACAATTAACTATCTATTCTACTTTGTCAAACAAATAATCTAACTATTCTATAATCAAGACAACTCACAAGAATCAATCAACTAAATTAATTTAACATGTTAACGCAAACTAAAAAAATAAACAACTAATTAATTTATTAATAACTAAAAAAAATGTCAGCTCTATGAATAGAAAAAAATTAAAATAAAGAAAAACGTTGAGACTAAATTTTTTTTATTCAGTTAATACGATTATTCTAAGTTATTTCTAATCAAACTAATTCCTAAAATTAAACTAATTAACTAAGAGAAACAGCAAATAACATCAGTCAAAATAAAAAATTAAACTAAACCTATGATTATCTACTTACATGCAGTCCAAGAAAAATTGATTGTTTTATTATTTTCTATTATTATTATTATTTTTCTTCTTTTCCAAAATGATAAATAATGGATATATGATATGCTGAAATTATATCATGCAATATTCCATGAAAATAATAAATATCTAATTACAATGCATGCTATGAAACTAAACTATGAAGAAAGGGGAAAAAGAGGTTTACCTACGGCTTACCTTCGACGAAAGGGTTGAGAAGAAAAAGTTGGTTTTTCCTTGGAAATCATACACAGCTCCAATCTCTTCGATGATGAAGACAAGAAGAACCGACGATGACGAGGGTACAAAGAAAAGAAGAGAAAGAAGATGAAGAAGGAAGAATGAAAAAGAAAACCGGTTTGAGAAGAAAAAGGAAAAAAGAAAAAGAAGAAGAGGTAGAGAGGAGAGAGAGGGGGGCACAGATCTCAAGCGGGAAAAAATGTCCCCTCTTTCTCAAAACCAACTATTTATAGACTTCTAATTAGGTTTTCAGAAAATCTTTCAAAAAAAGTCTGTAAAATTTTCAATATTTCAAAAGACCTCTCTTTCTAAAAATATTTTCTAAAAACTTAATTAGTTTTCCCAAATTACTTCAAAAGGCTCAAATTTGCTCAAATTCTAATTTTGATAAAAATGTGAAAACCTTCACAAACAAGTATTTTTAATCAATTATCACATATGTTCATGCATGAAACGGTATGAAATTATGCATAAAATTATGCATGATCACCTTGTGATACTCGTCTTGAGTTTTGCAAGTGTTGAAATTTTGCAATCCTTTTTGGAATATCGCAACCTCAAATAAGATTTTGTTGACGAGTTTCGTGATCTGATCAACTTTTAGCAAAATTATCCATTTGACAGATTTGGTAAATTATGGAGCATTTTTTAAAATGCATCATTTTTACCATACAATATGGTCATTTTCTAATATAACTATTGTAAATCTTATTTTTTTATTAAAAGTTCAGCAACACTAGCGAGAAAGGGGATGACCAAATCTTGGAAGGATCACCCTCAGGTTGGCACCCTCTACTAGAAGGGTAATTTTGTCTAAAAGTACGGTCATACCTGTCTGAAGGTACAACTACAATGAGAGGGCAACACTTAATATGTTAAAATTCATTTGTTTCATACATGACATGCATTGCTCTTTGAGCACTTGGCCTATGGAGGCGAACATAATTATTTTTATTTATTTCAACAAAGTGCTCATTGCATACTTCGAGGTACTCAACAACTTCTCATGCTATCTATCATAATGTATATAACGTATCTGTCTCAAGGTACGGCTACGATAGCAACTTGTAGGTTTCTCAAAGGATAACCCATCACAGTATTTCATAAAAACAATAATATACTTGGCATGCTCAATCACTACAAAACAGGAAATTTCAGACAAGTTTTGGGATCGCTGTGGATCCCATCATTTCCTCTGAGTAACCGACTCGGGGTACCATTAGTTGCCTCTAGCAATGCACAGAAGGAATATTCATTTTAAAAGCAAGATTTCGTGCTCAAGAAGTCGGCCTTGCACCAGGACGATCCTCTTCTCAAGATTTTAGGCATGTACCCAATTTCGCACCTTTTCGAAAGGCACAAAATATGGTATGTGCACCTGCACACCTGTAAACACCCCAATTTTCACTCACCTCCCCGACATTTCCACCAACCGTCGTGAACCATCCCTTAAGATTACTAGAGGGAAAAATGGTCATTTTCTGAGCTTGAATCCCATAAGAATCCATATTTCACCCAAAATTCACAGAATTTCTTTACTTTTGCTCGGAATTCACCTCTAGTCGCAAAATTTTCAAAGGTCTTATCAGGAGATCGAAATCTCCAAATTTTCATTTGGCATTGATTCCCCAAGGCATGTCATTGCATATCATGTCATGAGCATATCATATCACTGCATAGCATGTCATTTTGAGGTCTAAAACTCGAATTTTCAAAATTTTCAATCCAGATTCGAGTTTTAACTTTTTGAAAGTTGATTTCAAAACCCTGGGTCTTCAAAATTGTCAATTTCTCTCATTCTAAACCCCAGGACCCTAGATTGTGAAAAATTTTCTCAGAAAAATAATCTAGACAGTTTTTAATATCAGTTTCTAAATTTTGTCAACTGGACCGGCCCTGCTTGAAGAAGGGAACGAAGCTTTGAATTTAATAATTTTATCTCAGATTTTACCCTTTTATCAGTAATTTCAAAATATCATTCTTTTACAAAATTGCCCTACAGGGGCCACCTTTCTTTCAAAATTTTTGCAATTAGGCCCAATTTTATTTCTTATTTGCCAGTTAGTCTAGGTTTTTATGAAAATTCCAAAAAAAGAAGGTTTTATTTTTTTTTGCTTTTATTTCAATAAGTAGCGATGTGGGGTCTACCCTGAGGTGACGCCACATAGGCCCTCCTTTTGTAAAAACTTGAAATTCGAAAATCCCAAAAATGTTGGAGCCTTGTCCCTGAGGTGGCGCCATTTGGTGCTTCATCTCACTCTTGCCACGTGGCAATATGGGGGCCACCCTTTTCTCTCTCCTTCCACCCTCTGCCATGTGTCATTCTCTCTCCTTTTCATTTGTTGCCATTTGGCAGTGTGGAGTCACCATGAGGTGACGCCACATGTCCTTCTCTTCCTTATCTCTCTCTGCCACATGGCAATATGGGGTCACCCTGAGGTGACACCACATGGCCTTTCTCTGTCATTCCCAGCAATTGCCATGTGTCTCTCATATTTCTTTCTTTTTTAATTTCCTAACATGTGTCACTGTGGGGCCAACTAGAGGTGGCGCCACATGTCTTCACCCCCTACTTATGTTCTCGCCACATGTCCATCTCTCCCTCCTTCAGAAAAAGCAAAAAGACAATTTGAAATTCAAAATTAACAAAAGAGAGGGGCGCCCCACCCTGAGGTAGCACCATCTCTGGAAAGCTCTCCTCAAAAATAGCCTTTTGGCTTGATTTTAGGAAAAAGCAGAAACCAGAATTCAAAAACCTCTGAGGTGGCACCATATGCTTCCTCTGCTCCTTCCCTCTGACACATGTCAGTGTAGAGCCACCCTAAGGTGGTGCCACATGGCAGTCTCTCATTCTTCCAGGAAAACAAGATTTTGAATTTCAAATAAAAGCAAATCCAGAAGGGGCATCCCACCCTGAGGTGGCGCAAATCCAGAGTTTTCTATTTGATTTTCTATTTTATTTATTTTATAACATTTCAAAGTGGGCCCACACATAGGTGGCGCCACACTAGAGCTCCCTGCAGAGAAAATCAAGCCAACCTCATTTCAAAAAAATTTAAATCCAGCTGAGGTGGCATATTTACAAATATTCAATTTATTTTATTTTAAAAAAAATCCAAAGTGGTATTCTTTGAGATGGCGCCACATGGAGGGTCCAGATAACATCTTGTTTGAATTTCAAAATCTCTCAGAAATATATAAATATCATAGCCCACGCCCAGTCTAGAGGGGCTTTCTTTTTTATCTAAATTTCAACCTGAGTTTTAATTTCAAGTTCCCTTTTCCTTCCCTGAGTCCACGCCCCCCATGGGCCCATCTGGGACTTTGCATCTGAGTCCCTACCCAGCTCATGCCATTCAAATCCAGACCTAAGAGCAAGGATCGATTTCCACACGCATCTTGAGGCTTGGTTCGAAAAGCGAGAGAAACCATCTGTAGCAGCCTGTCTTTTAAGCTCTAGAAACACCAAAAGAATACAAGGTGAGCTCTCATTCGAGTTAATTTTATATATGATCATATTCATGTATTGAAATAATATTCTTTTATTCATTTATATACTGAAAATCATATATGATCATATGGATTTGTCGTTTTAAAGAAAGGGTTCGTCCGGACGATGGATCGAATCTCTCTTATAAAGGGCATATAATAAATATATAGTCTACTTCCTTGATTCACTCATTTTTTTAGCATTTAATCATAATCATGCATTAAATAGGATAGATTTATATTTCATTTCATTAAAATAGTATATTTTATTAATTTATTAGGTATTTCATGCATTCTATTTCATTTCTGTAATTTTCTATTTTTAGCAGTCAGTCCGCATGTCATTTTATGTTCATATTTTCTTCTAAAAATGCCAAAAAACTCATATTGTGTGTGGGTTGTTGTTCCTGATATTTTGAAAAAAAAATTGAATCATTTGATCTCGTTTACTTTACTCAAAATTTAAAATGCCGGACCGGGTTTTAAGGCCCGGGAAACGCTAATGATAGTGGATCCCGATTTGTAAAATTGATATCTCCCTCATGAAAGATCTGATTCCTAATCCGAAAGATGTTATAGATTTTGGATCAAGTCTAATATTTAACCTGATTTTATCAGATTTTTATGAATTTTTCTGCTACCTGTCAAAAATTTGATACCAGATGACACGTGTCAGAGAACAATATGAACTTCTGAGACTCTGGTTCGACTTGAGTCGACTGATTCTCCCTGAGTATTAGTCCAAATCCAAATCTTTAAAAAAAGAACTTCATGTTCTAAGTGTCTACTATTTGATTATGGAATTTCATAATTTTTAGCATGGTTTGTATATCATTTCTGTAATTTTAATGTTAGACTGTCGTTTGGACATCTATATTAATCTTTCTGAATTATGCATTTATCATCATATTTTTATTTCTCTGTCTGTAGATCAAATACCAAAACTGTGAACATAAAAGTTGTTTGTATATGTGTTAGGAGTATCCCCTTTAAATTTCGGGAATGTTGATGCAATATTTCTATTTTTTGCTAATTTCTGTAGCAAATTTTGTTAATTCCATGTCTATCAGCAACAAATCCCTGCTACTGAACGCGTCGTAAGTCAAATCCCAGAGCTGTAAAAGCTAAAGTTGTTCATTTTTACGTTTTTCATCATCCTGTATAATATTAAGCATTTCTATGGTGAACTATCCCATTATTGTGTAAAATACCATAGTTGGCTCGCGCCCACAGGCGAAACTTGCTTATTTTAGAATTTTATTTGAAATTTTGCATCTAAGTCATGCCATTTCATGCATTTTATCATTCTATATTGTTCCTAAAGGTAAATGGATGTTCTTTATCGAATTTAGTACAATTTGAAAGTCGTTTGACATTCGGATTAACCATATCATCCAAATAGGGCTCCCGCGAATCCAGATCCAAGCGAAAAACAAGCGAAATTCACCATCTTGGCCAAACTTTCAATATTATTTCTGATTTTACAATCCCACCATGTTTAGCAACATGTCATCATGTCTCATCATGCATTCCATCATCATTTGGTCTAATTCAAATTTCAAAAATCTCAAATTTCATCAAAATTCCTTAAAAAAACTCTGATTTCAAAAGATATAACCTCAATATTAGGGGTATTTTGGTCATTTTAAACATTATTCTGAATTTCAAATCTTTATCTTCCTATTTTTATTACATTTTTATGATTTCCAAAATATAATCATATCAAGGAGGTATTAGATTGGGTTTATGTCCAGATAAATTCAATAATTTTAGGATATTAATGGAAAATCTTGGAAAAACCCACATATTTGAGCTAACCCCATTTCAAGCTTGGCAGGGACATTCAAAAGAAGGAGCTGGAGTTTATCATAAATCTGCAATTTTCTTTCTTTTCTTCCATTCTATTTAATGATGTAATAATTAACTGTAACTTTGGAATAAGAGATTAAATTTTCTGCTTAGTTTAGGAAGCATTGCATATAGAAGTGCATTTAATATTATTTATCTTGTGATTAATGCATTTTTAGAATATCACCATGGATGAACATGAATGGCACGTACACCAACTCTTAGGGAGTTGATGAACTAGATGGAGTCTATATTTATGGCCCTAGTCGGAATATGGACGAAACCCAGATTCAACATCTTTCTACTAGTCACACCAAGCCTACACTCTTAGGCTATCTTCCAAAATTCACTGCATATCATGAAATTTTGCAAAATATTTTAGAATTAACTAATGTATATTGCAAGCATATTTACGGCCATAGTCGGAATATGTGATAATCTTACCTTAGTTTAATTTTAAAATTGCATATTTTTCTGAAAAGATGTTTTCATAAAAAGGCATTCATTCAATTAGGATAGTTTGCATCATTCCTTCTTTTTCATAGAATCAAGAAAATTCCATTTTCAAGGAAATCGATTCTTCAAGGGTACTTTAAAAAAATTCAAAGTTTGATTTTCCCCAAATTAAGTTTCCCACGATTTTCTCGGAAAATATTCTTATCTTAGAATTCATTTCCAAGTTTTCAAAAGAAGTTTTCCATCATTTTCCAAAGTCAAAGCTGATTTTCGATTCCTCAAGGCCAGGATTCCCAGAATTTCAATTTCCTAGGATTTGATTTCCTTTCTCAAGATAGTTTTCCTATGAATCTTCAATCATTTTCCAAAGATAATTTTCAAAGTTGGAGTTTTTCTCGACAAATATTTTCTCTTCAAGTGTTTGTTTTTTCTCAAGAATTCCCACTATTTTCTAAGGATTCTCATTCCTTCATGATTTTCCCAAAATCTTTAGAGACTTTCTTAAGATTTTCAAATCCTTTCATCAGGGTTTCCTCGAGAAATCTATTTTCATCATTTGCCTTAGAAACATTTTCCAACTCCAAAATATTTTCTAAGCATACATCATGTTTTCCAATTTGCATTTTGCGAAGTTCCATATCACATGCCTGAATTCTCTGTGCATTTAGGATAAAACACGATTTTGATGATTTAACTAAGTCAAGCACACATTTGGTCATTGGTTCGATTACCTCTGGTAAAGGCGCCAGGAACGATTGAACCTCGTACCGACAGGTCGAGTCTCATTCTTCAGAATTTTTCCGTTATTTTCAAAACGGAGGTGAGTATTTCAAAACAATTTTCAAACTCTGGTCAAGTTTGACTCGCGGAAGGTTTCCCCTCTCTCCCGCAGGGAAGGAAAAATTTTGCGATGATCACAGGTTTGGCGACCGAGATGGGACTTGTCCTTGTCTGATCCAAAGTGTGCTTGACTTAGTTCAATTATCAAAACTGTGTTCTCAAAATGTCAGCTCTTTTGCTTTCTGATATCATGTGAACTTAGGAGCCTAGATTCTGACCTAGCTAACATTGATTGCATATAGATTAGGCATGGTTTGGTAGGACTATATTGAGGAGATACTTTCACGCTCACATAGACTTAGGTCTAAACACAACTCTCCTCAATTTAGGATCTGAATGCAAACAATGTATGCTTCTTCAAAAGTTTTCAAAAATCTATCTCTCTAGGACTTAGAGCCTTCTATTTCTTGCATGTGCTCATTTTTTTCAAACCCCCTTACCTATTTTTACCTGGTATTCATGTTGCTGGGCTCTCTTCCAGAACCCTAGTTTGGGACAGAGCCTCACAACTGGACCACCTATTTGGGTTGACGCCTCCCCTACCATGTACTAAGGGCCACAGTCCAAAGTATATTGGTAGGCACTCAAGGATGTTGGGAAACCTTACCTTAGAACCGGAGTTGAAATTCTATACCATGTATTTCGGGTCTCAACTCGAGTATATCAGCATAACTGGATTGGACAAAGATGATCTAAACCTAGAGTTAGGATTAGGGTTCTACAACTGTTTTTCAAAATGATGCATCTAGAGTCAACCTTTTAGAGAGTGTTGTATGTGCAAGATGTGATTGTATGTACTTTACCTTTCTCAATTCCTCATATTTCCCATATTTTTTTTCTTCAAAATATTAGACCATTTTCCAAATATCCTTATTTTTTATTTTCATAAAATATTTCTCTTATTTTCTCCAAACCCTGGGCAATTTTTCCAAACCATCTAATTTCTCTCAGAACTCCAGGTGATTTTCCATTCTTCCGTTCTACTGGATCTCAAATTTTCCACCTCATTTTTATCATGTCTGCAATTTTCAAAATTCCTGTATTTTTCCTAAGTCTGATCCCAAGTTTGTCTCTGTTTTTCAGCTCGATGGCATCCAATCAAATTGATCCTATTTTTCCTGAAGGTCACATCTCTTATGAGGTGCGACAAGGTCATCCAGAACATTGAACCCTTAGCACCAGAACTTTCATTCCCCGGTGGTACTATTCATGGCTCAAAAGCTTTTCTCGAATGTTCTCGGACCATTAGAGCGAGTGCAGATTGGAACTGGCATCAGCAGTCAGAAAGCAAACCATCAATGGCAACCTGATCCATGCAATGGCGGAGCGATGGAATCCACGTACATGCACTTTTTGGTTCCCGTGGGGAGAAATAACCCTTTTAATGGATGAATTTTCAGAGATTATGGGATTACCAGAACCAGCTGGTCAACCAGAAGATCTGTTGGAGCATCAATTTTTTATTAATGTCAAGGGTTTGGACCCTCGAGATGCCCTAGCCAATATGACAGGCCGTCGATCTTGGCCCCTGATCCAGATGGATGAAAATGAATATGTCAATCTGCTTGAGTTGTACCATCAGTATAGGACATTCATCGAAGTCAGCTCACTATCAAGAACAGCCAAAGAAAGAATTCAGAATGCAATGGTTCTATGTACTGTAGGATTGGCCCTCTTCTCAGATGGACAAAACTACATGGATATCAGAATAATCCAGCTCATAAGAAGATGGGGAAGTCGACAGACTAACCGTCTCTCCATAGCCATAGCAGCGCTCGCCTTCCTGTACCGAGGGTTGACCCGCTTCTCACTCAGAGAGTTCATTCTCATCGAAGGATGCATTTACACACTTCAATCTTGGTTCTTCCAACACATCCCAGCCTGAGTAAATTCTTTCAGGTACAATGGTCAAGAGCTCCTTCCAGTGGCACAGTATCGGTTCATGATCGAGAATATTCAGGAAGATGACATCGTTTGGGACTACTTTACAACAACAACAACGCCTTCATCCCAAACAATTGGGGTCGGCGATATGAACAAAAAAAAAATCATTTTGGGTCCTCCACATGAATCCTTCTCCTCCAATCATTTCTATCCAATGTCATGTCCTCGGTGAGGTTCAAAGCCTTCATATCCTTTCTTATCATCTCCATCTAAGTCTTCTTAGGTCTACCCTGACCTCTTTTAGCTAATATATTTTTTCATTTCTCCATCATTATAACCAAAGCATCATTAGGCCTTCGTCGAAAATGCCCAAACCATCGTAAACGATTCTCACTCATCTTATTTTCAATGGGTGCAACGCCTACCTTCTTACGTATTTCTTCGTTCTGAATCTTATCTTTTAGTGTCTTTCCACACATCCATCGAAGCATACGCATCTCAGTTACACTCATTTTTTGAAAATGATGTCTCTTGGCAGCCCAACATTCCGTACCATATAGTAAGGCGGGTCTAATTGTTGTCATATAAAACTTCCTCTTCAACCGCAATGGCATTCTACGATCACACAACACTCCAGTTGCACTTTTCCATTTCATCCACCCAACCTTAATCCTATGATTTACATCTCCATCAATTTCTCCATTCTTTTGAATGATAGATTCCAAATATTTGAAACAGTCATCCACCGCTATTTCTTGCTTACCAAGCTTCACTACACTCTCATCACTACTTCGTTGCTTACTAAACCGACATTCCATATATTCTGCCTTACTCTTACTCAACGTAAAACTTCTTGCTTCCAAAGTCTGTCTCCATAATTCTAACTTAGCATTAACCCCGGCTCTAGACTCATCAATCAAAACAATATCATCAGCAAACAACATACACAACGGCACATTTTCTTGAATTAATCTCGGAAGTTCATCTAACACTATAGCAAAAAGGAAAGGGCTTAATGCAGATCCTTGATGTAACCCAACCGTTATAGGAAAATTGTTTGTCACCCCTCCACAAGTGCGGACATTGGTTACTACTCCTTCGTACATATCTTTAATTATACTAATGTACTTGAGAGAGATACCTTTCTTCATCATTGTCCATCAGACAACATCCCTAGGTACTCTATCGTATGCCTTCTCCAAATCAATAAAAACCATATGCAAATCTTTGTTCCCCTCTCTATATATCTCAATAAGTTGTCTAAGAAGATGTATAGCTTTCATAGTTGATCTTCCAGGCATAAAACCAAATTGATTCTCTGATATCATGGCAACCTTCTTCAACCTATACTCAATCACCCTCTCCCAAAGTTTTATAGTATGACTCATGAGTTTTATACCACGATAGTTTGTGCAATCTTGTATATCACCCTTATTCTTATAGAGAGGCAACAAAGTACTCTTCCTCCACTCATTAGGCATCTTATTTGTCCGCCAAATCTTGTTAAAAAGATTTGCCAACCAGACTAAACCTTTCTCACCCAAGCATTTCCAAGCCTCGATAGGTATATTATCTGGGCCAACTGCCTTTCTGGATTGCATTTTCTTCAAAGCCTCTGCAATTTCTTTCGTTTGAATCTTGCGCATGAAGTCACGATTCATCTCATGAAAATGAATGGAGAAGTCTCCAAGATCATGGGCATGCCTTCCATTAAATAGATTATCAAAATAATCTTTCAATCTCTTCTTAATCTCCTCATCTTTAACTAAAACCCTTTGTGTTTCATTTTTGATACATCTAACCATACCCAGATCCCTCGATTTCATATCTCTCATCTTTGCAAGCCTATAAATATCATTTTCGCCCTCCTTGGTATCCAACTTGTCATAGACCTCCTTATATACCTTATCCCTCGTATTTCGAACTACTTTTTTAGCTTCCTTCTTTGCTACCATATACTTCTCCAAATTCTCATTATCACGACTTTTACTTAGATTTCTATAACACTCTCTTTTAACTTTAATAGCTAATTTGACATCTTCATTCCACCATGATGTATCCTTACCTAGCGGTGCACCACCTTTAGACTCACCCAAAACCTCCTTCGCCACCTTTGCATGCAACCCGCTATCTTATTCCACATTGATTCTGCATCATCCTCGAGATACCAATTAGCTTCCTTAGCTACTTGTTCTACAAACATTCCTTGTTTAGCTCCTTTCAGTGCTCACCACTTAATTCTAGGATCTATCGTATGTCTATCCCTTTTATGGCATTTTCTAATTTTAAGATCTAAAATTAAGACTCTATGTTGTGTAGCTACACTTTCTCCCGATATAACCTTACAATTGATGCAACAACCCTTATCTCTCTTTCTGAGTAGGAAAAAATCTATCTGACTCTTATTAACCCCACTTTTAAATGTTACTAGGTGAGACTCCCTCTTCCTAAACCACGTGTTGTCTAATATCAAATCATAGAACAAACCAAAATCTAAAATCCTTTCTCCACTTTCGTTTCTTTCTCCTATACCATAGCCTCCATGGATACTCTCAAATCCATCCCTACTAATGCCTACATGTCCATTAAGGTCTCAGCCGATGAAAATCTTTTCTCCATGAGATATCCCTTGTACTACTCTGTCTAAATCTTCCCAAAATTGACGCTTAATGGAATCGTCTAAACTGACTTGAGGTGTATAAGCACTAATAAAATTAATAATATCCGTACCTACTACTAATCTATAATCATATCCCCTTTCCTACAGACCTCAACTACATTATCTATAAACTCACGACTAATAACAATCCCAACTCCATTCCTATTCCTATGTATTCCTGAATACCAAATCTTATATCCCCAAGGTTGTATCACTTTTGCTTTCTCACCTACCTATTTGGTCTCTTGTAAACATAAAATATCAATCTTTCTCCTACACATAACATCTACTAACTCTACCAATTTACCAGTTAAAGACCCTATGTTCCAAGTGGCTAACCTAATTGTATGGTATTGAACTATCTTTTTCACCCTCACCCGTCCAACAAAGTGTGGGAACCCTTGCCTATTTGACCCCACCCCGGGCGCCGGTTTGACGCATCACTTCTGGACAATGTCCTAGCTACCCTTGCCCACTTATCACTGCCTCCGGGCCTATAGAGTACAGAGTGTCGCTTAGTAGGGAATGCCTCAACAAAATTCGCATATTGGTTCATATTCATAGAGTGTGACTAAATTTTTACGCTGGCTGTCACTGGCCTACCGCAACCCTCCTCTATTATCCAGGTTTGGGACAACTTTGATCGACAATTATCCCCTCCCAGATACACATATGCTTATGGCAAGCGATTCAAGTTACTGAGACCTTTCTTTTGCACTTACTATCAGCCAGAGTGATGTGTTCGACAGTTCTCGCAGAGGCAGCAGTACATCGAAGCTTGGCTACTATCAGGAGTTACGTCAGAATTCGACCTCACCTCTGCACAATGGTCCTGGGCATATCATTCTGCTTGCTACAGCTCGGACTCCTTTGTTACTCTCAAATTCTTTTCTGGTCCTAAAGTGTCTGCCGACTATCATGAATGGTGGCAAATTGTTTGTCCTCCACCTCTTTGTCAAGATCACTAAAATCATATTTTTCTCATTCCAATAAAATTTTCTCTCTTTCTATCATGGTTTGACGACCTCGTCTAGGTAACAAGGCACATTTTCCGTTGTTTATTTCTCTTGCAAAGAATGACAACACAATTGTCGTGATTCCTGCGACGATTCAATCCTTAGTAATGGGATACTTTTTCAATTGTCTACCATATTTCCAGCAAATATTTCTTCCAAAAAATGAATTCCCACATAATCTAATCATGTCTTTACCCTGTAGAGAAAGAACAAGAGAGCATTTGTAGCATTTGATAGTTCAGACAAGGTCAGGAAGAAAGACAACATCATCTCAATACTCATCAGCTTCAGAAGAAGAGATGGACTCCCCACGTTCGGTCAGGAGTCAGGGCCAACAAGAGGACGATGGCATCGATCCACAAATATATGCTATGTTCCAGAAGATGATAAACAAAATGATGAGCGAGCAGGCTGAGACCAGTTCAGAGAACAAACCATTTAGGCAGAAGTTCCATGATCATAAGGCTAAGAAATCCATAAAGATATCCAAGAAGCAGGTTCAGCCAGAAGATATCTCAGATGGAACAGAATCAGCGAAAGATACCGATGAAGAATATGAGGTGCCCCCAACATTTTAGAAATGTGGCCGAAAGCAAAGGGGTACCTGCAAACTAAAAAGTCAGGTCATAGGAGATCCGCTGCAAGCACAGAAAATGACAAAGTTGCAAAGCAGTCAGATGAGTATGCGGAATTCGACCAGTCTCTTCAAGAATTGCCAGAATTCTCCTCAGTGCAGAAGTAGGATGAACCATCCACTCTAGTGCAAGATCCGACTAAAAATGTCAATATCGATTCAAAAGACAATCCCAAGATTCTCAAGATTGGCACTAGTCTGAGTTCGGAAGCGAAAGAAAGGCTCACTAATTTTTTCAAACAACATGAGGAAGTATTCGCATGGACATATAAAGATATGCCAAGCTTAGATCCCAAATTAGACGACATCGCCTCATTTTGAAACCAGGTGCTAAGTCAGTCAAGCAAAAACTAAGAAAAATGGATCCCAGAGTTAGACAACAAGTCAAAGAAGGACTCGAAGATTTGTTCAAAGCAGGATTCATTCGAACTACTGACTACCCAGATTGGTTAGCCAATATTGTCATTGTTCCAAAGACAACAAGATCTAATATGTAATAACAAATAAAACATCTACAGTGCAATCACTACAGTGAGCAAGTATAAAAATGCAGTAATAAGAATCACTATAGAAATGAGCCTACCCATATAGCATACATCAAGCATGTAATTTTAGAAGAGTAGGAATGAGGAAACACAAAACAGGCAATCACAAGTTATATTGTTCTTTATGTAAGCATGTATGAAAAATTAATTATTCTATCTCAGAATCCTTATACTTTATTTCATTCATCCAAAAATCCTCATGTGACTTTCCCCTACCTCAGGATGTTGTGTCGCTGTGTGCGCCTATGAGTGTAGGTGATACATACTTTGAATGGCAAGGGCCTCGACCTCTGCCTGACTGACTTCAAATGGCAGGGGCCTCAGTCCCTGCCGATGGACATCGAATGGCAGGGGGGCCCTGCCCAATAGATACAAGAGAGAGAGGGAGACAACAAGGGGGGGGGGGGGGGGGGGCACCTATCGGCCCTCCGACGGACACAGAGGGAGCGGGAGGGCATGGTAAGGGCCACCGGCCTCTTATCATCCTCCCAGCGAGACAACAGAGGGAAAGGGAGGGCATGGTAGGGGCCATCGGCCTCCTATCGACCTCCCGGCGACACAACAGAGAGAGGGAGGAGGAGAACGGGGAGGCGACGGCCTCCTACCGGCCTTCTGGCAATAGAAGAAGAAGAAGAAGAGAAGGGCGTACTTGGGAGGGGATCGACATCGTCGGCTGGCGTCGTTGGTGCTGTCGTGCACAGGGAATGAGAGTGGAAGAGAGGAGACTCGAGAGGGAGGGGAGGAGGAACACAGGGAGGTGAGGCATCCCCTCCCCTTGCATGCTCTTAAATGCATGGGGGAGGCGATAAACGGGGAAACCCTCAAGGGTTTCCCTTATCCGGTCGAGGGGGGGGGGGGGGGAAGCGGCACGGGCGGGGTGCGGTGCACAGGGGAGAGGGATTTTTAAAAACCCTCACTCCTGTGTCAGGTTTACAACCCTAACGGGACTAGGTCGGGGCTGGCCCCGACCCGGGTCCGAACCCCCCCCCCCCCCCCCCCCCCCCCCCCCCTTTTTTTAACGTGGGTTTTACATCCTACCCCTCTTAAAAGAATTTCGTCCGTGAAATTTTATTGCATTCAAAACTCAAAGTACAAGTCAGGGTATCTTTCCCTGATATCATTCTCAGGTTCCCAAGAACATTCGTCAATCCCATGATGTTGCCATCGAACCTTTACAAAAGAAACAGTCTTTGATCTTAGCACTTGGTCATGACGATCGACAATCTCCACTGGTCTTTCTTCGAATGTCATGTCCCATCGACTGTCGCCATCATTATAGTGAATGATGTGCGACGGGTCATAAATGTACTTCTTCAGCATGAACACATGAAAAACATTATGGATCTGAGCGTATTAAGGAAGTAACACCACATGATAAGTTGCTTCTCCAATTCGCTCCTGGATTTAGAACGGTCTGACGTATCTAGGACTTAGTTTTCCCTTTTTCCTGAACCGAAATATGCTCTTCGTCGAAGATACCTTAATGAAAACCATCTCACCAATTGTAAAGGTAAGCTCTTATCGACGTCTATCTGCATAGCTCTTCTGCCGACTCTGAGCGGTACAGAGTCGTTCCTGAATCATTTGCACTTGTTGAGTATAGTGTTGCAGAACTATAGGTGCCTCCAGCCTTTGTTCACCGACCTCATCTCAGTAGACAGGTGATCGGCAAGGCCTCCCGTATAAAGCTTTGTATGGAGCCATCCTGATGCTAGCGTGGTAACTATTGTTATACGTGAACTCCGTCAGGCTGATGTGAGAATCCCACTACAAGAAAAATGTGACGTAGTGACAGATATTAGCGACAAATTTTTTCTGTCGCAACTTTGCGTCGGATTAGCGAGGGAATCTAGTTCGTCGCTAAGATTTGCATTATTGACATATGTAGCGACGGAAGGTTTTCGTCGCTCAATCCGTCGCTAGGTAGCGACGGTACATTTTTGTCGCAAGAAACGCGGCGATTGGCGACAAATTGGGCGACGAAAGATTTTTGTCGCTACCTAGCGACGACGTCAGCGACGGAAATATTCTGTCACTAATGGCTGCTATAAATTTACGATGGCTTGGCGACGGAATTATTCTGTCGCCAAAGCTGTCGTGAATTTTCGCGTAAATCCCTAACTAAAGCCCTTTTCCCTCTTTTCATGTTTCCTCTCTCCTGCCCTCCCGACGCCGCCCCCTACCGCCCGATTCCTTCCTCCGTCGCCCCTCATTCTGCCCGGCCTGACGCCTTCCTCCGTCGACCCTTCTCACTCCCCAACCCGTCGCCCCTCATTTCGCCCTGCCCAACGCCTTCCTCCACCGCCCCTTCTCACTCTCGGCCCGTCAACTCTCATTCTGCCCGGCCCGTCGCCCCGCCGACCGATGCCCAACGCACCCCGCCCGTCACACACCAACCGCCGCAGGTAAAAAAAATTTTTTTTTCCAGCAGGGGGGTCGCCCGTCGCACCCCGCCCGCCACAGATAAAATTTCTTTTTCCCCAGCAAGGGGGTCGCCCCCTGCGTGCCCCTTCTATTTTGTTTCCGGCAGGGGGGGCCGCCCGTCGCACCCCGCCCGCCCCTTCTATTTTTTTTTTGACAGGGTGGTCGCCCCCTACCACGTTTTATTTTTTCTGGCAGGGGGTCGCCCCCTGCCGTATTTGGTTTTTTCCGGCAGGGGGGCGACCCCCTGCCGCGTTCTATTTTTTCCGGCAGGGGGTTGACCCCTGCCGCATTTTGTTTTTTCCGGTAGGGGGTCGACCCTCTTGCCTCGTTTGTTTTTTTTTGGCAGGGGGCGACCCCTGCCACATTTTGTTTTTCCCAACAGGATGTGTGGACTCCCTGCCTCGTTGTTTTATTCGAGCAGGGGTCGACCCCCCTGCCTCGTTGTTTTATTCGGGCAGGGGTCGACCCCCTTGCCTCGTTGTTTTATTCGGGCAGGGGTCGACCCCCCTGCCTCGTTGTTTTATGCAGGCAGGGGGTCACCCTCCGGCCACTTTTTTTTCTGGCAGGGGGGCTGTAATATCCGAAAATTTCCAAGTTCTTTTCTATAGCATTGTGAAATGTCCTGAATTTCGTGCCAATATAAAACCCTAATTTCTTTAAAAATTAATGTTTGAGTATATTCGTAAGGATTAAGGGGTTTAATTATATTGAATTGTAGTAAATATAAACCCTACATGGTTTGGATATCTGAGAAAATTCTAAGTGATGTCTAATTGAAAACGTCTTACTTAAAAAGAAAATGTTGATTTTTCTTTTAAGTAAAATTATTTAAATAAAGTAAATTAACAAAAGTAGATTTTAAAAATATACATATTAACATGCTTAATAAGATGGAATTAACTTATATTCAATTCCTTTACATTTTCACATGAGTTGTGGGTATATAAAACTAAAACGGTTTTTAATTAGAATTTTATGATTATTCAATAATAGTTTAATATAATAGTTTTCTTTTTTATAAATTAAAATCCATTTTCATTAGTTTAGTAGGAGACCATAGGTGGGCCGTCCCATCCTATGTGGCATCTTACTTCAAATTCAAATTGAAAATAAAGGTATAGTGAATTTCAAGGTTATTTAAAGTTTGAAAAGTCAAAGTGGAGATCAAGGGCTCCAAATGAATTTCATTAATGAGATCAAGGGCTGGAATTAATTCCAGCACATAACCTAATTTAAGAAGGGTTATAAAACCCTCCCATATCCCTTTCCCTCCTCATTTGTGCTGGAAAAAAAAGGAGAGCTTCTCTCTCCCCCAAAAAACCTCTTCTCTCTCTCCTCTATTTCCCTTCCCTATTCTCTTCTTTTAGGGTTTCTTTTGGTTCTTGAGTGCAAGATCCAGGCCTCAAGGGGTGTGGAGAGGAGATCTAAGGTCCTCACCTTGCTGGAAGAAAGGGCTGATCGGTGGATCGAGCAAAAAGGGTCGTTCATCCATCAAGAAATACATTTTTTTCAACAAAAGGTAGGGTTTCTATGCTTTTCTTGCAAGAACGGAGTTCTTGGCATGGATTTTGATGCTTTTTCATGAGTTTAGATCATAATCAAACCCTCCTAACCGTGGGTTTGACTCAGATCTAATGATCCATGGCAAAAACACGTTTTCCCCTAAAGAAAACCATTTTTGAAATCGGGTTTATTATAAAAATCAGTTTCTTAGAAATAGATTCGTAAAATATATTTGTATTTGATTTATTCCATGATTTTTATGCAAATATTAGTTTGGATTGATAGATTATGAAGTGTTTCATCTACTGTGAATATTTTAGAATTTTCGAAATTTTATTTTATTCGTATTCCCTATTTCTTTTAATTTTTCTTGGGATTCGGGTGACTCGGTTTGATTCACCCAAATGCAAATCTCGGAATTTCAGGTTTTCCACTTGACCTCCGTTCAGTAAAATGGTCGTTTCTCCCTCATCCGAAGGAGTTTTGATGAACGGATTGTTGCGTTGGAAAGCTAACTTCATTGTGCATCTACTGTAGAAATTTGGGCTCTGTTCATGGACCGAGCACGTCTCCGTGATAGTCAAAACAAAAAAATGATAGGTCTGTAGTAAAACAAGCATAACTCCCTTATACAAATAAGTTTTTACGAACGGTTTGCGGCTATGGATAGCTGACAACAATTTCTATATACTGTAAAAATTTCAGCTCTGTTCATGGAGCCAAAAATTTTCTGTGAGCTCTGTACCAGTCGGACAGAGTTATGAAATTGGAAAAATTAGGGCAAATTCATAAATCAAGGCTCAAAGGGTGCATAGTATATATGTTTTTATTCAATTTCTTTATAGAATTAGTATGCATTATGTGAATGATTATGCAGGTTTGATTTTCTGCAATCTTATATGATTATGGCATGAATTGTAAACGGAATGGTTACACATTAAAGATTTAGGATCAAAAGGTCCAATGAATACAAGTTTATGTTTTAAATTCTAAAAATGTGTTGACTATATGTATGTCCATGATATTGTGATGATATGATGGTTTCATTGATATGGATGTTCATATATATTCTCCTGGTTGCATTGGCCATGTACATGCATATGCATTATGATGTGAAAATGAATAAGATGTTTATGCTACGCATGTGCTCAAATGTCTGTTACAAGTTTAATTATACGACTTTGTCCAATGCTTTATAAGAATGCATCCATGACTATAAAGTGATTTAAGTTTGTTGTTGCATAAAAAGTATGACTGTAATCAAGTAATCATGTGACATTAAACTCAAGATACTTGCTTGGAGAGTAGCAGGTGATACAAAACTTCGTGGGGCAAGTTCTGTTACGGGCACGGAAGGTTGTTCCTCCCCTCCCACGATTTTAGGGGGAAAACCTCTGCATTAGACTGCAGCGTAGAGGTTATAGTACTAATGAGGAAAAAAACTGATGCAACGGGTTGAAAGGTGTTGGGAATCTCTCTCGTATTAACGTCCCTCACCCCGTCTTAGTGAATGGACCTGGCCAGGCTAAAGCCACCCCTGTATATAAAACACGTCCTGTGTCATGGTCCTGATCTGACAATGTCTGCCTGTGTCGTATCAGCAGGGCTAAGAAGTGATAACTTAAATGGTGTATGCATTAATTTGGCATCGCATGCATCATCTAATTAAGAAAATGTAACTAAAGATAAGAAAATATGCATGCATTGAAAGAGCTTCTGCATATGGTAAGTCATGCATTTTAATGGTTCATACATTTTGTATTTTGAATATATGAATTTATGTCTTTCTGTTAAATATGAAAGTTCTAAACATGCATAATTGTTGTATGATTGTTTAAGTTAAATTAAATGTTAAATCATGAAATTTCTATTGAAATCCTTGTCTTGTTATTCTGTCTTACAAGTTTAGCATAATTACTCTACTGAGACATGTTGTCTGACCCTATATGGTTTAAAAATTTTCAGGTAATGAGTAGGTACTTACGTGTGAAGGCGGAAGGTTGCGACGGGGACTGAGCCTACCTTTCCTCTGCTTCATGAATTCTGAACTCTGATTTTACTTTAATTCAATTCAATGACAAATGTGATAAATTTTGGATATTATGGAACTTGATTTTATTTCATGCATGGTTAATTAGTTGTTAAAGTTTAAATTCCATAAGTATATGTTTGCAAGCATTCATTTGAAGTAGCACGCCAAGTTTTATGCCCAATGTGTTTTTCCGCTGTTAACTGCTAAAAGATTTAAATGTATTTCAAAAAAAAAAATTCCACCAATTTCGGGTTATAAAAATTGGGGTGTTACAAACATGGTATCAGAGCATTAGGAAAGCATGGCTCAAAGCTCGTCC
This sequence comes from Nuphar pumila, assembly GCF_984573655.1. Taxonomy (NCBI): domain Eukaryota; kingdom Viridiplantae; phylum Streptophyta; class Magnoliopsida; order Nymphaeales; family Nymphaeaceae; genus Nuphar; species Nuphar pumila. Next base: position 42,007,723 of record NC_143260.1, read on the forward strand.
AACCGACCACCATCGCTGTAAGTATGCTTCCATTTCTATTTGTTTTGATGACTTATTGTAAAAATTGTATGTCTGTAATTATTTCTGTTGATAAATGCGATAAGAATCAGAACGTAGATCTGATAGGATTACATGAATGAGAATTTTGTATTTATACCCTGGAAGTTATCACACCTTCGAGCGGTAGCTCTATCGCTCGTACCTATCTATCTAGAGTAGAGGTTATGATTGAAGGGCAGAACCTCCCTGCCAATCTTATTCTGTTGGATATGGTCGGTTATGATGTAATTCTTGGCATAGATTGGATGTATGAGCGTTACGCTTGTATGCTTTGTCATGAGCGACACATTCAATTTGCTCGCCCTGATCAGCCTGTACTCGAGTACAAGGCCTGTAAAAAGGAAAACAAAGGATGACTTATCTCGGCATTAAAGGCACATCGTTGTGTAGAAAAGGGGTGTGAGGCCTTTTTGGCTAGTGTTTCTTGGATAGACCCCAGTACTACACCACTGGTAGACTTGGACGTAATTCGAGATTTTTCAGACGTTTTTCCAGATGACCTGCCAGGCATACCGCCTACCAGAGAGGTGGACTTTGCGATAAAGTTGGTGCCTGGAACGGCCCCAATATCTAAAGCACCCTATCGTATGGCCCCAGCAGAGTTAGAGGAGCTAAAGAAGCAGCTGCAAGAATTGATGGATAAAGACTTTATTCGGCCTAGTGTTTCACCTTGGGGAGCTCCAGTATTGTTCGTCGAAAAGAAGGATGGGTCAATGCGTATGTGCATTGACTATAGAATGTTGAATCAGGTAACAATAAAAAACAAATATCCTCTTCCCAGGATAGATGATTTGTTTGATCAACTTCGGGAGGCCAAGGTCTTCTCCAAGATTGATCTTCGATCAGGGTACCATCAACTGAAGATCAAAGAATCCGACGTGCATAAGACAGCATTCAGGACACGATACGGTCATTACGAGTTTTTGGTGATGCCCTTTGGGTTAACAAATGCCCCTACGGCATTTATGGACCTGATGAATCGGATCTTTCGACCTTACCTAGACCTTTTCGTGATCGTATTTATAGACGATATCCTAATTTACTCCGAGAGCGAGGAAGATCATAGGGAGCATCTAAGGATTGTCCTCGAAGCACTTCGACAACATCAACTATATGCTAAGTTCTCGAAGTGTGAATTTTGGCTGAATCAAGTTATGTTCTTGGGTCACGTAATCTCTAAAGATGGGGTGTCAGTCGAACCTGCCAAGGTGGAAGCAGTCATAGATTGGAGACAACCTAAGAGTGTCTCAGATATACGCAGTTTTCTCAGGCTTGCAGGCTATTATCGTCATTTCATTCAGGATTTTTCGAAGATCGCTTCATCTATGACGAAACTACTTCGTAAAGGAATTAAGTTTGTCTGGATCCAACAATGCGAAGAAAGCTTTCAAGAGCTGAAGAAGAGGCTTACTACAGCCCCTATACTCACATTGCCTTCTGGGCAAGGAGGCTTTGTGATTTATAGTGATGCATCAGGTACTGGTTTGGGATGTGTTTTGATGCAGCACGGCAAGGTGATCGCCTATGCATCACGTCAGCTGAAGGTGCATGAGCGAAACTACCCCACTCACGACTTGGAGCTTGCTGCAGTAGTCTTTGCACTAAAGGTATGGCGACATTATTTGTACGGCGAGCAATTTGAGGTCTTCTCAGATCATAAGAGCCTCAAGTATATCTTCTCACAAAAGCATTTGAACATGAGGCAGAGACGGTGGTTAGAATTTCTAAAAGATTACGACTTCTCCATTTCTTATCATCCAGGCAAAGCCAATGTAGTGGTTGATGCTTTGAGTAGAAAGGCTGGGAGCCTTGCGAGTTTTATCAGCGGTAAGTGGAAATTACTCGAAGACCTGATAGATTGGAAGCCCTTTGAAGCAGAATCGGGTCAGATTCAGATCGCTAGCACGGCAGTGCGGACAGAACTCATGGATCGGATCATCACCCAACAGAAGGATAATCCTGAATTCAATAAGATGATTGCAGCATGCAAGCAAGACCAGTCAGCATTGCACTTAGAGGAGGATGGAAGCATCTGGTATGGCCAGAGGCTCTGGGTGCCCGCAGAGCTCCAGTTGAGGAAAGAGTTATTGGATGAGGCGCATCGTACCGGATTCACTATACATCCCGGAAGCACCAAGTTGTATAAGGATCTTCAGAGGAATTACTGGTGGCCCGGCATGAAGAGAGACATCGCTGAATACGTGTCGAGATGCTTAATCTGTCAGCAGGTCAAGATAGAGCACCAGAGACCAGGCGCTATGATGCAGTCGATTGAGATTCCGCAGTGGAAGTGGAAAGACATTACCATGGACTTTGTGGTAGGTCTACCCAAGACACGCCAGCAGTATGACACCATTTGGGTGATTGTGGATCGCCTTACAAAGTCGGCACACTTCTTACCAACCAGGGCGAATCAAACCTTGGAGAGTTTGGCGGATTTATATGTCGATGAGATTGTCAGATTACATGGGATACCTGTTTCGATTATCTCAGACAGGGATCCTAGATTCACGTCAAAGTTTTGGGGACAACTTCAGAAAGTTTTGGGGACAACGCTTAAGTTTATCACAACTTTTCACCCCCAGACGGATGGTCAGTCAGAGAGGACTATTCAAACACTCGAGGATATGTTGCGAGCGTGTGCGTTGGAGTGGAAAGGTGACTGGAGTAAGCACCTAAAGTTAGCTGAGTTTTCCTACAATAACAGTTATCATTCGAGTATCGGCATGGCTCCATATGAGGCATTGTACGGGCGACCCTGTAGGTCCCCTGTTTGTTGGAGCGAGGTAGGTGATCGAACTGTTGAATCGCCTATAGTTTTGCAGCATTATACGGATCAAGTATAGTTGATTCGTAAGAGGCTTTTGACAGCGCAAAGCCGTCAGAAGAGTTATGCAGATCCAAAGAGGCAAGAGGTTTCTTTTGAGGTTGGTAATCATGTATTTGTCAAAGTATCGCCAACCAAGAGTGTATTTTGGTTCGGCAAGAAAGGGAAATTGAGTCCGAGGTATGTAGGATTGTTCCTCATCCTTGAGAGGATAGGAGGCACCGTGTATAGATTGGCACTTCCCCTTCAGTTTTCCAACATCCATGATGTTTTCCATGTGTCAATGTTGAGGAAATATGTACCAGATCCTACTCATGTTATTCAGTATGACGAGGTCGAGGTTCAGAGAGATCTCACGTTTGAGGAACGGCCGGTAGAGATAGTAGATCGACGAGAACAAGTGTTGCGACATAAGTCAATTCCACTTGTTAAAGTACGATGGCAGTACCACGGGCTTGAGGAGTGTTCTTGGGAGCCCGAGGCTGATATGAGAGCTAAATATCCAGACTTGTTCGGTACGTAATGTTAACCAAATTTCGAGGACGAAATTTTTTTAAGGGGGATTGGATGTAATATTCGAAAATTTCTAAGTTCTTTTCTATAGCATTGTGAAATGTCCTGAATTTCGTGCCAATATAAAACCCTAATTTCTTTAAAAATTAATGTTTGAGTATATTCGTAAGGATTAAGGGGTTTAATTATATTGAATTGTAGTAAATATAAACCCTACATGGTTTGGATATCTGAGAAAATTCTAAGTGATGTCTAATTGAAAACGTCTTACTTAAAAAGAAAATGTTGATTTTTCTTTTAAGTAAAATTATTTAAATAAAGTAAATTAACAAAAGTAGATTTTAAAAATATACATATTAACATGCTTAATAAGATGGAATTAACTTATATTCAATTCCTTTACATTTTCACATGAGTTGTGGGTATATAAAACTAAAACGGTTTTTAATTAGAATTTTATGATTATTCAATAATAGTTTAATATAATAGTTTTCTATTTTATAAATTAAAATCCATTTTCATTAGTTTAGTAGGAGCCCATAGGTGGGCCGTCCCATCCTATGTGGCATCTTACTTCAAATTCAAATTGAAAATAAAGGTATAGTGAATTTCAAGGTTATTTAAAGTTTGAAAAGTCAAAGTGGAGATCAAGGGCTCCAAATAAATTTCATTAATGAGATCAAGGGCTGGAATTAATTCCAGCACATAACCTAATTTAAGAAGGGTTATAAAACCCTCCCATAGCCCTTGCCCTCCTCATTTGTGCTGGAAAAAAAAAGGAGAGCTTCTCTCTCCCCCAAAAACCCTCTTCTCTCTCTCCTCTATTTCCCTTCCCTATTCTCTTCTTTTAGGGTTTCTTTTGGTTCTTGAGTGCAAGATCCAGGCCTCAAGGGGTGTGGAGAGGAGATCTAAGGTCCTCACCTTGCTGGAAGAAAGGGCTGATCGGTGGATCGAGCAAAAAGGGTCGTTCATCCATCAAGAAATACATTTTTTTCAACAAAAGGTAGGGTTTTTATGCTTTTCTTGCAAGAACGGAGTTCTTGGCATGGATTTTGATGCTTTTTCATGAGTTTAGATCATAATCAAACCCTCCTAACCGTGGGTTTGACTCAGATCTAATGATCCATGGCAAAAACACGTTTTCCCCTAAAGAAAACCATTTTTGAAATCGGGTTTATTATAAAAATCGGTTTCTTAGAAATAGATTCGTAAAATATATTTGTATTTGATTTATTCCATGATTTTTATGCAAATATTAGTTTGGATTGATAGATTATGAAGTGTTTCATCTACTGTGAATATTTTAGAATTTTTGGAATTTTATTTTATGCGTATTCCCTATTTCTTTTAATTTTTCTTCGGATTCGGGTGACTCGGTTTGATTCACCCAAATGCAAATCTCGGAATATCAGGTTTTTCACTTGACCTCCGTTCAGTAAAATGGTCGTTTCTCCCTCGTCCGGAGGATTTTTGATGAACGGATTGTTGCGTTGGAAAGCTAACTTCATTGTGCATCTACTGTAGAAATTTGGGCTCTGTTCATGGACCGAGCACATCTCTGTGATAGTCAAAACAAAAAAATGATAGGTCTGTAGTAAAACATGCATAACTCCCTCATACAGAGAATTTTTTACGAACGGTTTGCGGCTATGGATAGCTGACAACAATTCCTATATACTGTAAAAATTTCAGCTCTGTTCATGGAGCCAAAAATTTTCTGTGAGCTCTGTACCAGTCGGACAGAGTTATGAAATTGGAAAAATTAGGGCAAATTCATAAATCAAGGCTCAAAGGGTGCATAGTATATATGTTTTTATTCAATTTCTTTATAGAATTAGTATGCATTATGTGAATGATTATGCAGGTCTGATTTTATGCAATCTTATATGATTATGGCATGAATTGTAAACGGAATGGTTACACATTAAAGATTTAGGATCAAAAGGTCCAATGAATACAAGTTTATGTTTTAAATTCTAAAAATGTGTTGACTATATGTATGTCCATGATATTGTGATGATATGATGGTTTCATTGATATGGATGTTCATATATATTCTCCTGGTTGCATTGGCCATGTACATGCATATGCATTATGATGTGAAAATGAATAAGATGTTTATGCTACGCATGTGCTCAAATGTCTGTTACAAGTTTAATTATACGACTTTGTCCAATGCTTTATAAGAATGCATCCATGACTATAAAGTGATTTAAGTTTGATGTTGCATAAAAAGTATGACTGTAATCAAGTAATCATGTGACATTAAACTCAAGATACTTGCTTGGAGAGTAGCAGGTGATACAAAACTTCGTGGGGCAAGTTCTGTTATGGGCACGGAAGGTTGCTCCTCCCCTCCCACGATTTTAGGGAGAAAACCTCTGCATTAGACTGCAGCGTAGAGGTTATAGTACTCATGAGGAAAAAAACTGATGCATCGGGTTGAAAGGTGTTGGGAATCTCTCTCGTATTAACGTCCCTCACCCTGTCTTAGTGAATGGACCCGGCCAGGCTAAAGCCACCCCTGTGTGTAAAACACGTCCTGTGTCATGGTCCTGATCTGAGAATGTTTGCCTGTGTCGTATCAGCAGGGCTAAGAAGTGATAACTTAAATGGTGTGTGCATTAATTTGGCATCGCATGCATCATCTAATTAAGAAAATGTAACTAAAGATAAGAAAATATGCATGCATTGAAAGAGCTTCTGCATATGGTAAGTCATGCATTTTAATGGTTCATACATTTTGTATTTTGAATATATGAATTTATGTCTTTCTGTTAAATATGAAAATTCTAAACATGCATAATTGTTGTATGATTGTTTAAGTTAAATTAAATGTTAAATCATGAAATTTCTATTGAAATCCTTGTCTTGTTATTCTGTCTTACAAGTTTAGCATAATTACTCTACTGAGACATGTTGTCTGACCCTATATGGTTTAAAAATTTTCAGGTAATGAGTAGGTACTTACGTGTGAAGGCGGAAGGTTGCGACGGGGACTGAGCCTACCTTTCCTCTGCTTCATGAATTCTGAACTCTGATTTTACTTTAATTCAATTCAATGACAAATGTGATAAATTTTGGATATTATGGAACTTGATTTTATTTCATGCATGGTTAACTAGTTGTTAAAGTTTAAATTCCATAAGTATATGTTTGCAAGCATTTATCTGAAGTAGCACGCCAAGTTTTATGCCCAATGTGTTTTTCCGCTGTTAACTGCTAAAAGATTTAAATGTATTTCAAAAAAAAAAAAAAATCCACCAATTTCGGATTATAAAAATTGGGGTGTTACAGGGGCGACCCCCTGCCTCGTTTTTTATTCGGGCTGAGGGTTGTCCCCATTCCCTTTTTTTTCGGCAGGGGGGTTGCCCCCCTGCCTCGTTTTTTTATTCGAGCAATGGGTCGCCCCCGTTCCTCTTTTTTTTCGGTAGGGGGGTGACCCCTGCCTCGTTTGTTTTTTTCGGTATGGGTCGCTCTCATGGCTCATTTTTTTATTCAGTAACGGGACGCCCTCCTGCCGTTTTTTTTATTCGGGCAGGGGGTTGCCCCCCAACCCCCTGCTTTCCGGCAGGAGGGCGACCTTGACTCGGTTTTTTTTTCGGTAGGTGGTGACTTCATTTTAACACAGTGTCTCTTGCAGATTTCTCAATGGAACCCGCTTGTGCCCCACCACCTGTGGTAAGTAAGTGAGAAAAAAAATGCAAATCGGGTAAATACCCGTGGTGAGTAAGTGATGCAAGCGCATCACATGCTATTTAATTTATTGGATGTAACATTTTACTGTTCACACACTCACTTAGTTGTTGATATCTAGGACTGCTTTGTTGGCATTTGGAGATCATGTTGAGCATGATTTTAATGTATGAGAATAGAAGTGTTCTTATTTTTGAAGTACGGATTTCGTGCTAGGCATGGTAGTAGTTAGCGGGATATTGAAGTGTGTTTGCTACATGTACATGTGTGACATTTGTATGATATGAATGATTTTGATGTATTGCAATGTTTGATGTGATTGTATCCATGCTTGCATGTAGTTACTTTCAATTTGATTATGACTTCCATGTTAAATTGTATAATGAAAGCATGCTTCAAATGAATGCATCGTGTCATGAATAGTTTGCACATGAAAATATTAAGTTATCAATGCATGCATCATAATTCTCGTGATTGTATGACATCATATATTGCATGATAAATTTGATATTTTCTTCATCATAGCATTCTGATGGTTCTCTTTTAACTGGTTAGGATACTATTCGTAACATCATACTACAAAATGACTGCAAATCATGAATGGATGTACCGTAGGATAGTTGACAATGAGTTATCGCATGAATATATAGATGGTGTTGAAAGTTTTATTGAATTTGCAACGACAAGTGTCAGTACAGTGGATCCCACAAGTCGGATTAGGTGTCTCTGCAAGATTTGTAAGATTAATCGATTTGTAAAACTTTATGGTGTTAGACATCACCTATACAGGAAGGGTTTTGTGAGTGATTATCAGAACTGGATGTTTCATGGAGAAGAATTTAGAAAAAATTTTGATGCACGGGTGAATATGGTGCACGATAATCCATATATGGATTTGATATTTGATGCCGCAGGAACAGAATTGGGTCCTGCTATGAGTCCTAGTGATATAAGAACTACAGTAGATGAAGAATCACCAAACGATACAGCTAGTAGATTTTATGATTTACTTAGAGATGTTGATGAGCCACTTTGGAACGGTTGCGAGAGTCACACTATCTTGTCTGCAGTTCTTCAACTAATGAATTTGAAGTCTGAGTATAATTTGAATCATTCATGTTTTGGCCGTTTGTGCATGATTGTGAAGAGTATGTTGCCCAAAGATGAGAAATTGCCACAAAATTTCTATCTTGTGAAAGTTATGGTCAACGCTCTAGGTATGGGGTATAAAAAGATTGATGCTTGTCCAAATCACTGCATGTTGTATTTCAAGGATCAGGAAAACAACATATCATGCTCGTTATGTGGGCATCCTCGGTTCAAGCCAAAGACAAGAGGCAATGGTAGCACGACATCAAAGGAAGTTTCATACAAGTCGCTCCGCTACTTTTTTATCACTTCTAGATTGCAACGATTGTATATGTCTTCAAGGACAGCTAAACACATGAGATGGCATGCAAATAAAATTCGACACGATGAAGACAAGATCACGCATCCTGTTGACGTTAAAGCTTGGAAGCACTTTAATCGTACTCATTAGAACTTCGCAATGGAAGTGAAAAATGTTAGACTCGGTCTATGTACAGATGGATTTAATCCATTTGGGGGTAGATCAACTACATACTCATGTTGGCCAATATTTGTAACTCCATACAACCTTCCACCAAGCTTGTGTATGAAGCTTCCAAATCTTTTCTTGTCTCTGTTGATCCCTGGTCCGACCTCACCTGGCCAAAATCTTGATGTATATTTAAGGCCATTGATTGATGAACTAAAAGTATTGTGGGATGACGGTGTCACCACATATGATGCCCACAAAAAACAAAATTTCAATATGAAGGTCGTTGTTCTATGGACAATCAGTGACTTCCCTGCATATGGTATGTTATCTGGTTGGAGCACACATGGGAGGTTCGCATGTCCGTACTACATGGAGGATACCAAAGCTTTTAGATTGACGCATGGAAGGAAGCCTTGCTGGTTTGAGTGCCATCGTCGATTTCTACCCAGCGACCATCCATTCCGACGATAAAGGAATGCGTTTAGAGCAGGCACAACTGAAATTGAAGGTCCATCCACAAGATTGTCTGGCATAGAGATTTTAAGAAGATTGTGATACTTTCCAGGTGTATTAACAAATGCCCGCAGTCCGACACCCTTTCTTGGATTTGGAAAGGATCACAATTGGACAAAGAAATCTATTTTTGGGGAACTACCATATTGGTCGACCCTATTGATATGACATAATTTGGATGTGATGCATGTGGAGAAAAATGTGTTTGATAATGTGTTCAATACAGTAATGAATGTTAAAGGAAAAACGAAGGATAATCCGAAGGCCCGTATGGATTTAAAAGTAATATGTAAAAGATCAGAATTGGAACTCAAAGAGTATAATGGCAAAGTACTGAAACCAAAGGCAAAGTACGTGCTTGGACCTGATCAAATAAAGCATGTATGTCAATGGTTGAGACAGTTGAGATTTCCAGATGGATATGTCTCTAACATTACTCGGACTGTGAAGATTGACGATCGGCAGTTATATGGGTTGAAGAGTCATGATTTTCATATCTTTATGCAACGATTGATACCCCTAGCATTCTATGATATGTTAGACAAACCTATATGAGGGGTATTGTCTGAGTTGAGTGGATTTTTTAGAATATTGTGCGCATCGGAAGTTGTAGTATCTGATGTAAAGAATCTCGAGGACTCTGTCATCACCATTGTTTGTCTGCTAGAAAATATTTTTCCGCCAGCATTTTTCGATGTTATGGAACATTTGATCATACATTTGCCATATGAACTAAGGGTTGGTGGCCCTGTGCAATATCGATGGATGTACCCATTTGAAAGGTATATGTTTTCTTATATTTGTCTCTTTAATGACAGATATTATAATTTTGAAATGTATATTTTTGACAGATGCATGTTTGACCTCAAAAAAAAGGTTCGTAATAAAGCAAGAGTAGAAGGCTCTATTTGTAAGGCGTACACTTTAGAAGAGATTTCAAATTTCTCATCTATGTACTTTGAACCTCACATTCCAACATGTTACACATGCCTGCCTCGTAACGACGATGGAGAACAAGTAACTGTAGTTGACAAGATGTCGATATTTCAACCACTTGGGCATGGGCATGCATTTGGTAGTTGTCGATCAAGACTCTTGACAGATCGAGAGCAAGACGCAGCACATATCTATATGTTACGACAATGAAGTCGTACATGATACTTCAAGTACAAGGTTTTGATGATGAGCAAGTGAAATCAACTGCATTTCAGCTAAGGCAATGAAGACATTGAAGAATTCGATGAAGAATCTTTGAAGACTAGTGTGTAAATGTTAAATTCATTAAAAGTCTTAGATTCTTGTAAGAGCCTTACTTAGAGTGCATATTTAGGTTGCATTTTACCTAAAAAGTCTTTAGAAAAACTTTTCTAAAAGAACCCCTCATGAAAATCTTTTTATAAAACTCTTTTCTTAAAGTTTCATGTTTATTAGTCGACCAATAGACTTACCAGTCGACTAATCCTTTCGCGCCATATTTTCTAAAAAGTCATTTTTGTCAAATTAGTCGACCAAAGGTTTTATCAGTCGACTGGATAGAATGTCTGTTTTCTGTTAAATTAGCAGCAGTCGACTAATGGTTTTATCAGTCGATTGGACAGAACATGTGTTTTCTGAAAATTTAGCAGCAGTCAACTAATGCTTTTATCAGTTGACCGGACAGAATATATGTTTTTTAGAAGATTTTAGCAGCAGTCGACTGAAAGGTTTTTCAGTCTACTGATGATATTATCAGTCGACTAATTTTATCTCTAGTCGACTAAGTTTCAAAAGTTCAGATTTTCAAACGGCTCGATTAACAGATTAGTCGATCGACGATAACTGTCAGTCTACTAATAACTAACTATTAGTCGACTAACTACTGTTCCAGTTGACTAATTTTGTTGTTTTTCCTGAAACTTCAAAAAGGCGTGTCTTTTCATTTTTCAAACATTTTGATTATTCAAAATGGACTGTTTTGACACCCTTTCATACCCTCAATGTATGGAAACTTTCAATTATAAATATGAGTGCATTCTACAATCAAATATATCAAATCCAATTGAATTACTTCTTGCTTTTCACTCCTATTCATTCAAGTATTTATTTTTTCACTCACTTGATATTTTCACTTCAGTTTTTCACTCAAATTCCTTTGAGAGATAGTGAATTCGTGAGTAGAGTATTTCAACAACCTCAAAAGCCAATTGCATCTCATTTGCATTCAAAAGAAAGGCTCATAGGTTATATTGTAAGTTGTTACTTATTTCAATTTTCTATAAAAGGAAGAACTCCTTGGTTTAAAGGAGTTGTTTGCTTTCAGTAGGTGTGTTACTGTAAGTGGGACCGGATTTGGTCTGTATGATCTTGTAGTTACACAAGGTTGATAGTGGAAATCTCAAGCGGGTTTTGCTTGGGGACTGGATGTAGGTCGGAAAAGACCGAACCAGGATAAATTCTTGTGTTTCTTTGTGTGATTGCTTTTCAAATTGCAAAATCCGTTACTATTCCGCAGACAATTTTTAAAAGCACTATTCACCCCCCCCCCCCCTCTAGTGCTCGTTGCCTCGATCCTACTGCACTTTCATTTGGTATCAGAGCAGGTTGCTATTATTTTGATTTGATCATCATCTAGCATGGCAACTACAACATCTCAGCACAAAGAAGGAAGCTCCTTTGTTCGTCCTCCTCTCTTCGACGGAACAAACTATGGATACTGGAAAGTGAGAATGACAATATTCTTGCAATTCATGGATCTCGATATTTGGAGAGTTGTTTCAGAAAAATACCAAACTCCATCAACTGATTTCAGCCAATGGACCGATGAAGAAAAGAAAACTGCTTCACTGAATGCCAAGGCGATGAATGCATTATATTGTGTCGTTGACAAGGTAGAGTTCAATCACATTTCTCAATGCTCTACAGCAAATGAAATTTGGCATACTCTTCTCGTGACTCACGAAGGTACGTCAAAGGTAAAGGAATCCAAAATTGCTTCTTTGGTTCATAAATTTGAATTATTTAAAATGAAGCAAAATGAATCTATATCGGATATGGTAACAAGAATGACCGATATAACTAACACTCTGAAATCCCTTGGAAAAGAATATTCACAAGTGGATTTAGTTAGAAAGATCCTACGGTGTTTAACTCCTGAATGGGAGAGAAAAACCACTGCTATTGAAGAGGCAAATGATTTAAACACTCTCACTCTTGAAGATTTGGTTGGTAACCTAATGGCATATGAAGTCCAACTTCAAGACAGACAAGAAGAAGAATCCAAGAAGAAATCTCTTGCTTTTAAGGCTACTTCTGACTCAGAAAATTCAGAAGAAGATGAAGATGAAGATATTTCCCTCATTACAAGGCAATTCAGAAGATTCATCAGAAAGGGAAGATTTCAAATAAAGGTAAAGAAAGCAGATTCTTCCAATCCCATTGAAGTCAAGTGTTTTAATTGCAAAAAGGTTGGACATATCAAGAAAGATTGTCCTCTTCTCAAAATCAAGCCCAAGGACCAATTCAAGAAGAAAAAGGCATTTCAAGCATGTTGGGATGATAGTGACTCCTCTTCCGATGAAGAATCAAATGAAGAAATCGCCAACATGTGTTTTATAGCACAAGAAGATTCGGTAAGTCAATTTGGCTATGATGAGTTATTAGAAGCATTTAATGATTTATATGCTAAATTTAAAAGTCTAAGTTCTAAAAACAAAGAGTTAAAACTGAAAATTTAACTCTTGATTCTCAAAACAAAGTGTTACTTCAAGAGATAGAAGATCTCAAGAAGGAAAACTCTTGCCAAGCTTTTGAGATAAAGGAAATTGGAATTAGAACCAATCTCTTACAAAAAGAAATATCTAGTCTAAAAGAAAAATCAAATGATCTTCTTTCTATAGTGACCAAATTCACAAATGGTTAAGAGAATCTAGAAACACTTCTTGGTTCTCAAAGATGCTCGGTAAATAAAACCGGATTGGGATATAGCTTCTTTGATACTCAAAATAGACCAAACTATGTTGTGAAGAATCAAAGACATTATTCTCAACCATTTGTTCATAGAACTAAACTTTCTAGTTCTAATAGAAATGCATCTAATCATGGAACTTATAATGCTTATAAGCCTAGACATGATTATTCTAGAAATGCTAAATCTTTTTATAGAAAGAATATTTATTATCAAAGGAAACCAAAATCCAAATGGATATGGATTCCTAAGACTAACTCTCATGGACCCGAAAATAAAAAGGAGTCAAATGCTCTATCTTCTAATTTTGTTGTAGGTACACAAAATAAAGAGCAAATGGATATTGGACAGCGGTTGTTTCAAACATATGACTGGAAGGCCGGAGTTATTTTCCACCCTCCAAGGTAAGGATGGAGGAACCGTCACCTTTGGTGACAATAGCAAGGGAAAAGTAATCGGTATTGGTAATATTAGAAGAGTTTGAAATGAGCTTGATGGGCGAATTAAACTACTTCCTTGGACTTCAAATAAAGCAAACTGAAGAAGGAATCTTCATTAATCAGGCTAAGTATAAAAAAGAACTTCTCAAGAGATTTGGGATGGACTCATCGAAATCAAGAAGGAATCCTATGAGTACAACTACTTCTCTTGATAAAGATGAAAATGGTAAAAGTGTAGATACTAAGCTCTACAGAGGTATGATCGGATCTCAATTATACTTAACTGCTAGTTGACCTGATATTATGTTTAGTGTTTGTATGTGTGCAAGATTTCAAGCTAATCCAAAGGAATCTCATTTAACTGCAGTAAAACAAATTCTTCGTTATTTGAAAGATACTTCAGATTTTGGTTTGTTTTATCCAAAATCATATTCCTTTGATTTAGTTTCATATAGTGATACAGATTTTGCAGGAAGTAAATTTGATCGCAATAGTACTAGTGGAACTTGTCATTTCTTACGAAATTCCTCAGTCTCTTGGTTTAGTAAAAAGCAAAATTCAGTGTCACTCTCAACAATTGAAGCAAAATATATAGCAGCTAGTTTAGCGTGTTCACAAGTACTATGGATGAAACAGACCTTAAAAGATTTTGGTTTGAATTACTCCACAATAACTATTTATTGTGATAACACTAGTGCTATAAATCTTTCTAAAAATCCTGTTCAGCACTCAAGAACTAAGCATATTGAAGTTAGACATCATTTCTTAAGAGATCATGTGTTAAAGGAGTTCGTTAAATTTTATTTCCACTAAAGAACAACATGCTGATATCTTCACTAAACCTCTTAAAAATGAAGATTTTATGAGAATTAGGAGAGAACTAGGTATTTGCTCATTTTTGGATTTATAAAAATGCTGATTTTTGAACAAAATCTCAAAATCGCACTATATTAGTCGACCGATAAAATTTTAGTCGACTGATGCTGTAAAATTTTAGAATGAATCGTACCATATTAGTCGACCGATATATTTCTAGTCGACTGATGTTTTAAAATTTTTAGAATGAGTCGCACATTCTTAGTCGACCGATAAAGTTTTAGTCGACTAAAATTTTTTTTTAAAATTTTAACTGAAGGGACCCAATACCCCTTGGATTTTTTAACACCCGTTTTTTTTTTAAGGGCATCGTTTCATTTTATTTTCACACCTTTTCATTTTTCTTAAAAGCAAAACCCTTTGAAAAAATGAAACCCTCTCTCTCTCTCTTTCCTCTCTCTCTTCTGAAAAACTCTCGGAGTGTCGTTCGACCTTCTCCTCGCCGGAATCTTCTGGCCGTGACAAGGAGTCGCCAGAATCTTCTGGCCGTGACAGGGAAACGCCGGAATCCTCTTGCAGTAACTGGCGCATCTTCAAAAACACGCTGGAACCCTCTTGTCGTGACAGTGTATCTTCAGCCATTGCCGGAATCCCCTTGTGGCTGCCTTCTCACCAACTGTTAGCCACCGTATCCTCCTCTATTTCTGTTTCACAACGCCGTACAACATCTTCCTTCTGTCGGGCGTCGTTTGGAAGCCGACATTCTTTTTGGTAAATCTGTTTTTTTTTAACCATGCCTCGTTCGAAGTCTGCATCTGCAAAAGGTTTAGGCTCTCCTCCTCCTACACCTTCTTCAAGACATGGATTTTCTCTCAGATTACTTCGAAATCCTCTTTTATATGATACTTTTGGATCGATTTCTGCACTACCTATTCTACCAGGCCAAAATGTATTGTTTCACTTGTTTTCTCATTACAAAATAAGAGAATTATTTCCAGGAATTTCATATCTTTTTTATACCTGTGCAGATACCCTTCACTATCCTTTCCTGATTCACTTGTTTTATACGAATTTACATTTTGATCATGAAACTGGAGTTCTGTCCTCTCTTGTTCGTGATGTTGAAATCGAGTTTGATTCTAAACTACTTGGAGAAATCCCATCTTCAGACACTCTTTTCAACACTGTTGAACTGAATGATGAAAGAATTTTTTCTTCCAGGTGCACCTCACTACCCTCCTTTCAAAAATACAAATCTTCAAACTCGTGCACGCATTGCTGGACGAATCCTTGCCCACAATGTTTTACCTAAAACTGGTTCTTTTGATTACTATTCCACAGATCTTTCTACGACTCTTTATGTTTTATTTGGAAATATTTCTGTAAATTGGGCCAATGTGTATTTTACAAATTTGTGGAAACAAAAACCATTTCTTCCTTATGGTTGTCTTCTAACTCGTATTTTTAGACATTTCAAAGTTCTTTCAACAAATGAAAAATATATTGAGCAAAAAGAGTTCTTTGATCAAACAATTTTTAAAAGAATGAAAATTAAATATCTGCCTCCTTTAAATGTTGATCAAACTGAACCATCTGATCCTACTGAACCATCAATTTCTGAACCTTCACCATCTTCTGCAACACCTTCATCTCAAGCAAAAAGAAAGAAATTTTCTACAAGTCAAGACAATAATGAAGTTTTGCAGCGACTAGAAGCCTTGGAGTTGCATCAACGCACTTTTCGTGAAGATGTGACTCAACAACTATCTTCGATTCAGAAAGAGATTACTTCAATCAAGGACTTGCTCAACTCACTTTTCTGATCTTTATGTTCTGTC
The DNA here is from genome assembly GCF_984573655.1 of Nuphar pumila. Classification (NCBI taxonomy): domain Eukaryota; kingdom Viridiplantae; phylum Streptophyta; class Magnoliopsida; order Nymphaeales; family Nymphaeaceae; genus Nuphar; species Nuphar pumila. The sequence goes on from NC_143260.1 coordinate 42,023,930, forward strand.
TTTACTAAACTTTGATACTTTATGAGTTGTAATATTTTAAACTTGTATCTCCATTTTGCTTATGCTATTTCTGCCCTTATTCTTTTTTATTATGACAAAGGGAGAGAAAAAGATAAAAGATAGCATTACATTGAAATTACATTGAAATTGTAGGAGATCTTGCATGAGAAATGCGAAATTAAGAGAAAAAGAAAGCATGGAAATGCAAACCAATCAATATGTGATATATGTGCTTTAAATGTGTTAACTTTTAATGTTTTGCAGCATATTGATAGGGGGAGTAAAATCTCCATTTATGCATCTAAATGCTTCATCTTTGATTAAGTTTGTCATCATCAAAAAGGGGGAGATTGTTATGATAATGAAGTCATACATGATACTTCAAGGACAAGGTTTTGATGATGAGCAAGTGAAATCAACTGCATTTCAGCTAAGGCAATGAAGACATTGAAGAATTCGATGAAGAATCTTTGAAGACTAGTGTGCAAATGTTAAATTCATTAAAAGTCTTAGATTCTTGTAAGAGCCTTACTTAGAGTGCATATTTAGGTTGCATTTTACCTAAAAAGTCTTTAGAAAAACTTTTCTAAAAGAACCCCTCATGAAAATCTTTTTATAAAACTCTTTTCTTAAAGTTTCATGTTTATTAGTCGACCAATAGACTTACCAGTCGACTAATCCTTTCGCGCCATATTTTCTAAAAAGTCATTTTTGTCAAATTAGTCGACCAAAGGTTTTATCAGTCGACTGGACAGAATGTCTGTTTTCTGTTAAATTAGCAGCAGTCGACTAATGGTTTTATCAGTCGACTGGACAGAACATGTGTTTTTTGAAAATTTAGCAGTAGTCGACTAATGCTTTTATCAGTCGACCGCACAGAATGTATGTTTTTCAGAAGATTTTAGCAACAGTCGACTGAAAGGTTTTTCAGTCTACTGATGATATTATCAGTCGACTAATTTTATCTCTAGTCGATTAAGTTTCAAAAGTTCAGATTTTCAAACGGATCAATTAACAGATCATTCGATCGACGATAACTGTCAGTCTACTAATAACTAACTATTAGTTGACTAACTACTGTTCCAGTCGACTAATTTTGTCGTTTTTCCTGAAACTTCAAAAAGGCGTGTCTTTTCATTTTTCAAACGTTTTGATCGTTCAAAATGGACTGTTTTGACACTCTTTCATACCCTTAACGTATGGAAACTTTCAATTATAAATATGAGTGCATTCTACACTCAAATACATCAAATCCAATTGAATTACTTCTTGCTTTTCACTCCTATTTATTCAAGTATTTATTTTCTCACTCACTTGATATTTTCACTTCAGTTTTTCACTCAAATTCCTTTGAGAGAGTGAATTCATGAGTAGAGTATTTCAACAACCTCAAAAGCCAATTGCATTTCATTTGCATTCAAAAGAAAGGCTCATAGGTTGTATTGTAAGTTGTTACTTATTTCAATTTTCTGTAAAAGAAAGGACTCCTTGGTTTAAAGGAGTTGTTTGCTTTCAGTAAGTGTGTTACTGGAAGTGGGACCGGATTTAGTCTGTATGATCTTGTAGTTACACAAGGTTGATAGTGGAAATCTCAAGCGGGTTTTGCTTGGGGACTGGATGTAGGTCGGGAAAGACCTAACCAGGATAAATTCTTGTGTTTCTTTGTGTAGTTGCTTTTTAAATTGCAAAATTCGTTAATATTCTGCAGACAGTTTTTAAAAGCACCATTCACCCCCCCTCTAGTGCTCGTTGCCTCGATCCTACTACACTTTCACTATATTCTTTTTTATTGCTCAGTGATCGACTCATACATCGAGTAAGTATATGTAGATGCAACACAATTATAAATCCTTTTATGTTCTATACGTGCATACATGGTTTGGTAATATAAGTATTTGTGGTTTGCAGAGAGTTGCAAAGAGAAGTTTTACATCTCACTGATGCAGAATTTCAAAAAGAACGTGAAACTAAGTTTGTGGAGTGGTTGAAACAGTTGGCAAGGACGCTAACATAAATTGTGTACTTGTAAACAACACTATGTTACTTAATTGGCCGTGATTACAATCAATGTTTATGTTAGCGTGTAGGTCTTCCATGGTGATGTTAAAGATCAAGGAATATGTGATTTAAAAAATGGTCTGACCAAAGTTGTGCAATGTTACAATGGGTACATCATAAATGGTTATTAATTCCATACAAAAGATTACGGTATAAACAAATCAACAATGAATAGTGGCGTGTGTGTCAAAGGTAGCAACTACGGTGAAAATGAACATGATTACTACAATGTTATAGAGGAAATAATGGAGTTGACTTACTTAGGCATAAATAATAGGATAACTTTATTCAAGTGTCATTGGTTTGATCCAAGTGCAACAAGACTTGACAAAGCCTCAGGCATTGTGTAGGTGAATCATAAATCAAGGTTTGGAACATATGAACCATTCATATTAGCCTCGCAAGCTCAACAAGTTTATTATTCTTCATATCCGAGTACAAAAAAGTCAGATAGAAATGAATGGTGGGCAGTTTGCAAGGTAAAGTCCAAACTATACCCTGAGTATGATCAGTTACAGGAAGACAAGTTAGCTGAAGACAGTGATTACTATCAATCAGATGATATCTATGACTTCTCTTATGGTCACGATGTTGTGCATGATATGCATGTCATATCTTCATTGGTCGATGAAACATTCATAAGAATGTGATCCAAATTATATACCAAGTGGATGGGCAAACAATGAAGAAGAAGAATATGAAAGTCAAACAAGTGATGAGGAAGAATTCTCAAGCTAGTGAGCAAAATCTTGTAATACAAACCTCTATTTGAATGTATTGCAATACTTGATGTGAATTATTTGAATGTATTATAATACTTGATGCGAATGAATGAGTTGTATTGCAATACTTGATGTTCTTATATTTGAATGTATTGTAATACTTGATGCGAATGAATGGGTTGTATTGCAATACATGTTCTTATATTTGAATTATTTGAATGTATTGTAATACTTGATGCGAATGATTTTAATGTATTTCAATACTTGATGTGAATGATTTGAATGTATTGCAATGATGTGAATGATTTGCAAGTATTCCAATGATTTAAATTATTTGAATGTATTGTAATACTTTATGCGAATTATTTGAATATATTGCATGACATTTTTTATTTGTTAGAATATGGTTCGTGGAGGTTACAGTGGTCGTTCATCCAGTGGTAGACAGGCTCATCCTTTATCTTCACGGGCTCCTTTGATAGGTATATCATTTAACTAATTGGATGATTGATTAGTTGAAATACGCATTCTGAGAATTTCTAACGTATTTTTTTACAGATGATGTTTTGTCTGTACATGACCCACCTACACCAGTTGATCATACAAGTCAGGAGCCAACACAGGATGCAGAGTCTTCTCAGTCTAGCACAAGAAGACTCATTTGAATAGTGTATATCGATAATCGACCGTAAATATTTTGTTTTCATTTATTGCATATCTTATAAATATTTTTTATTGATATTTACTCTATATCAATTCATGTGCAACATGAGGTTTGAGCCACATGAAGTAGTACGCGAGATTAGGAATTCACTTCTTCAACATCTACCAGGACCGGTCGCTCAATGGAAAGAGTATCCAAAAGAGGTGATAGACAGATTGTGGTCCCCATTCACTGTATACAGTTGTTTGTCATAGTTAATGTGTTTCATATTTAATTTTTTTTTATATTCATGTCTACTAACTTTCTGAAAATATATATAGGCTTCGAATCGCTTCGCGACTACGATGGAGGAACATGATGCAAGGAAGGTGTGGCAGAGGGTGGCTGCCAATCGATTTGCAGACATGTTGTATAATATGAAGACTACAGCAAAAAAAGCATCTGGCAGAATAGATGATCCACTATAGTGGAAGGGACATGGCCCTATTACTATCAGGAGAGATTATTGGGAGGGAATGTGCGACAAGTGGGCGGGGGATGCATTTCGAAATCGCTCTGCGAAAGCTGCACAAAATCGAGCGAAAATGCCCGAAGTCCAGCTACACACAGGTGGATCAAAGACTTTTGGGAGCCACCTAAAGAAAATGGTAACTCATCAATATATATATTATCAATTTTATAAGTATCGTTGCAAACATGTTAACTAAATCTTTTATCATTTAACTTTACAGGAAGCAGAAAAAGGAGGCATTGTACCATATAAGGATGTGTTTGTTGAAACACATAAACGAAAGACCACGGGAGACTTCGTATTAGAGAAGGCGAGAACGACAACGGTATATATTTATTCTATTAATAATCATTGTAATATACAAGTTATCATAAACATTGTAATTCTTAATTATTAATGCATACTGTAAACATTATTTTGTAGGAGGCATATGAGCAACAGATGATAGAGCGATATGGCAATGACTCTACTCAGCATCCATCATTTGATCCTGCAGCATGGGTGACTGCAGCAGGTGAACCCAAAAAGGGTTGTGTGTTCGGGTTTGGGAGTATTATGAACACCTCACATGTCGTTGCTTCCTCCAGTCACGGCTCACAGACTTCTTCCGTCGATATAAGCTCCAAGCATCCTATTTTTTCCAGTGATGATGTACGCCAGATCGTTAAGGACACAATGCGTGACTACTTCCATGAAACCATCTCCGACGTTCTCTGAGCTGAGTTCAACAGTTTTTTGCTGAACAGGGGAACTTCGATTGAAGGTGTCTCTCAGGTATGAAAGTTTCATGCGATATATTGCATGTCGTTAGATTTCATATAACTTTGATTACCTTAACTTAGGTGCATTGAATATAATTTATTTCAGTATAATATGTTTACTGCCTTTGAACACATATACAATACGAGCATGCTATAATCACATATTCAGTTTTTTGACTGCCTTAGAACACATATGAGCATGATAGAATCACATATACAGCTTTTTGTCTGCCTTAGAGCATATATAAGCATGGTAGAATCACATATAGAGTTTTTTTAACTGCTTTAGAACACATATGAGCATGATATAATCACATATACAGTTCTTTTACTGCCTTAGAACACATATGAGCATGATAGAATCACATATAAAGTTTTTTGTCTGCCTTAGAGCACATATGAGCATGATAGAATCACATATAAAGTTTTTTTGACTGCCTTAGAACACATATGAGCATGCTATAATCACATATTCAGTTTTTTGACTGCCTTAGAACACATATGAGCATGATAGAATCACACATATAACTTGTTGCCTGCCTTAGAGCACATATGGGCATGGTAGAATCACATATAGAGTTTTTTTGACTGCTTTAGAACACATATGAGCATGATATAATCACATATACAGTTTTTTTACTGCCTTAGAACACATATGAGTATGATAGAATCACATATTTTGCCTGCCTTAGCGCACATATGAGCATGATAGAATCACATATAAAGTTTTTTTGACTGCCTTAGAATACATATGAGCATGCTATAATCACATATTCAGTTTTTTTGACTGCTTAAAACACATATGAGCATGATAGAATCACATATATAGCTTTTTGTCTGCCTTAGAGCACATATGAGTATGGTATAATCACATATAGAACTTTTTTTACTGCCTTAGAACACATATGAGCATGATATAATCACATATAGAGTTTTTTTACTGCCTTTGAACACATATGAGCATGATAGAATCACATATAAAGTTTTTTTGACTGCCTTAGAACACATATGAGCATGCTATAATCACATATTCAGTTTTTTGACTGCCTTATAACATATATGAGCATGATAGAATCACATATACAGCTTTTTGTCTACCTTAGAGCACATATGAGCATCGTAGAATCACATATACAGCTTTTTGTCTACCTTAGAGCACATATGAGCATGGTAGAATCACATATAGAGTTTTTCTGACTGCCTTAGAACACATATGAGCATGATATAATTACATATAGAGTTTTTTTACTGTCTTAGAACACATATGAGCATGATAGAATCACATATAAAGTTTTTTGTCTGCCTTAGAGCACATATGAGCATGATAGAATCACATATAAAGTTTTTTTTACTGCCTTAGAACACATATGATCATGATATAATCACATATAAAGTTTTTTTACTGCCTTAGAATACATATCATTCATGATAGAATCACATATAATGTAAAATTTATTTCAATATATTTTGTTTATCAATATTGACCTTTCTTTTCTTGTGTAGGTTGCTGGCGATAATCAGCCTAGTGGAGCTTAAGGGACAGATCAAGGCAATGAACAAGAAAACGCACAAAATCTTGGTGATGATTAGATTAATGTGTTGAATTTGTTCTACTTTCTTTTTGTTTCAAAAATGTAAATGTTGAATTATAAATAATTAAAACTTGCGAATTTTAAAGTGGAACGATTAATTGTTTTAGTTTCCTTTTATATGTATTTTTATGTGTACTTTGTTTTTTATTCACAGAAAATATAAATTGTATCACGAGAAATTTTTTCTCGATATTTAATTTTCAAATATTTTTTTTATTTTTTTCCTTGTTTGCGACGGATTAGCGATGGATATATCCGTTGCTATTTATTATTACCGTTGAAGGTAGCGACGGATTAGCGACTATTATAAATCCGTCGCCAAACCGAAGTCGTCGTTTAGTAACGATGGCCTTGCGACGGAAGTTGTCATTCGTTATTCCGTCGCAACTTAGCGACGAAACTGGCGACAAATAGAGTATGTCGCTACTTAGCGACGGAACGGGCGACGGAACGGGCAACGGATACATGTTGTCGCTTATAAGCGTCAAAAAAATTGCGATGGAAGATATTCGTCGCTACTCCAACGCTAATTCGTCGCTAATGTGGTTAGTGACGGATTAGCGGTAGATTAGCGATGGATTTAGGTCGTCGCTAATCCACTGGTTTGTTGTAGTGTCCCATTCTCCCTTCCAGTCCATCATACAAGCTTGATGCATGTCTTTCAAGGTCTGAATCGTACGCTCAAATTTCCCGTCAGTCTGAGGGTGAAATGCAGTACTGAACTTCAGCTTTGTACCCAAAGCTAGCTGAAACTGCTCCTAAAACCTCGAAGTGAATCTTGGATCACAATCAAAGATAATCGAAACTGAAACACCATGCAGTCTCACAAGCTCTCTAACATAGAGATCAGCCAGACTATCCAACGACTGGTTGAGATGGATAGGTAGGAAGTGAGCAGACTTGGTGAGTCTATCGACGATCACCCAAATTGCGTCATGCTTCCTCCGCATCCTCACTAGATCGACTATGAAGTCCATGGTGATATCCTCTCATTTCCATAGTGGAATATCCATCTGTTGCATGACCCCATTGGGTCTCTAGTGCTCGATCTTGATCTGTTGGCACGTCAAATATTTCGAGACATACTCAGCCATGTCTTGCTTTATACCGTTCCACCAATAACTCCGTTGTAGGTTCTTGAACATCTTCGTGTCACCAGGATGAATAGTATACCTAGACTTGTGGGCTTCTGCAATAATTTCGTCTCTCAAGACCAGGTCATCAGGAACCCAAAGGCGCTCTTTCAATCATATACTTCCATCCTCCTTTAGACGAAAAGGCGTATTGGCCAGCATCGCTTGAGCCTTCAGCTTCTCGTAGCGTGCATCCATCTTCTGTCCATTGATGATCTTAGCCAGTAGCTCAGGTTGAGCAACAAGATGGGATAAAGTGATTGAACCTTGCGTGATCGTGAAAGGTTCCCAAGAGGCTAGGTCTTCGACCAACTTCCATCCAGCAAATAAGGCGTTAATCAAAACTTTAGGTGCCTTGCGGCTAAGGGCATCAACCACGACATTCACCTTTACTGGGTGGTAGGAAAGGGTGAAGTCGTAATCCTTGAGAAATTTGAGTTAACGACATTGTCTCATGTTCAATTCCTTCTACAAAAATAAATACTTAAAGCTCTTATGATCGATGAATGCCTCGAACTGCTCTCCATACAAGTAATGTTGCCATATTTTCAACGCGAACACAACCGTGGCTAAATCTAAATCATGAGTTGGGTAGTTCTTCTCATGAATTTAAGTTGCCGAGAGGCGTAAGTGATCACTTTCTAATTCTGCATCAGCACGGCCCCGAAGCCTGACCCAGAGGCATCGGTATAAATCATGAATCCGCCTTTACCAGAAGGTAAGGCCAAATCGGAGCACTGGTAAGTCGCTCCTTCAACAACTGAAAACTCACCTCGCACTTATTGTCCCAAACGAATTTGGCCTCTTTCTTCAGCAACTTCATCATAGGTAACGCAATCTTAGAAAAATCTTGGATAAATCTTTTGTAGTATTCAGCTAATCCGAGAAAACTCATGATATCACGTGCATTCTTCAGTTGCTACGAACTGAGTACAACCTCAACATTTGCAGGGTCCACGGACACTCCTTCCTTAGAAATAATGTGTCCCCAAAACATAACTTTTTCGAGCCAGAATTCACATTTAGAGAACTTGGCATATAAATGTTCTTTCACAGGGTCTCCAACACGATGATTAGGTGTTCCCGATGTTGTTCTTGACTTTTTTAGTACACCAGGATATCATCGATGAACACAATCATGAAGGTGTCCAAAAATGGCTTGAACACCCTATTCATTAAGTCCATGAAAGCTACGAGAGCAGTGGTCAGTCCGAAAGGCATGACCGTGAACTCATAATGCTTGTATCTGGTCCGAAAGGCCGTCTTAGGAATATCACCATTCCTAATTCTGAGTTGATGGTATCCAAACCTAAGGTCAGTTTTTTAGAAAACTTTAGCCTTCTGTAACTGATCGAATAAATCCTTGATACACAGCAATGAGTATTTGTTCTTTATCGTGGCCTGGTTGAGCATTCGATAGTCGATGCACAATCGCAAGGACTCGTCTTTCTTCTTCACGAAAAGCATAGGAGCTTCCCAAGGAGATACGCTGGGGTGAATGAACCCCTGGTCCAATAGCTCCTGTAACTGCTTTTTGAGTTTCTCGAGTTCGGTTGGTGCCATCCTGTATGGTGCTTTGGAGATTGGTGTTGTACCTGGTAGCAATTCAATATTGAAATCTACCTCACGAGGCGGTGGAAGTCTAGGTAGTTCCTTGGGAAACACATCGGGGTAGTCGCAAACCACATCCAGCTCACTGATGGGAATAGGCATTTGATCTGATTGGATAACACTAACCAGGAAGGCAGTGCATCCCTTTCGCAAGTAGTTTTGTGCCTTCAGCGCCGGGATCATCTGACTTGCTCACATAGGTCTGGGAATTTTAAATTCTACTCTCAGAAAGCCTGGCGGGGATAAAACGATCTTGCCATCATGGCAAAAGATCTTGGCATGATACTTGTGCAACCAATCCATGCCTAGGATGACGTCAAATTCTGTCATCTCAAGCAGGATGGCACAAGCAGGCAAGTGCCGCTCCGCCACCACTACGTCCAACTCTGGTATATAAGTGGCACAAATCGTGTTCTTCCCAATAGGGTTATACACGTCTAAAGCATTGTCAAGTGGTTTTATAACTATATGCAATTGTTCTACAATTTTTTTTGAAACAAACGAGTGGGTGGCACCACAATCAAAAAGTGCAAAAGTTGCTTGACCAGCAACAAGAATGGTACCTTGTACGAGATCTCCTTTGGTCAATTGCTCGACTGTGGCTGTATAAACTCGACCCAGCTCCTTCTTGACACTGCTTGACTGCGCCCGTTATTGTTGTTGTTGAGGTGGTTGAGGAGGCTGAGGTATGCCACCGGTTCGCTTGAGGTCATCTGTTGCTTTCTTGCGGCAGTCATGTATGAAGTGGCCCATCTTACCATAATACAGACAGTCGTCAGTGTCCCACGGACAAGGCTATCTGCCATGGGGCCTCTTACACTTGGGGCAGCTATCTCCAGAAAGTTGCCTGGGAGGTGGGTGGCCTTGTTGTCGTTGGTGTTTTGCTGGAGAAAGCTGCTTCTTTCCTTTTTCGGTCTTCACAGGTAATGGTGGCCGCTGCCCTGGTCCGTCGAAGTGGGTCCTCTTCTGATCACCACCTGTCGCAGGTGGCTTCTTCGCATGAGCGCTCTTCGAACGCTCCCAATCCTCATTCAGTAGGGTGGTTTCCACTACAGCCGTAGAGAAAGTTGCAGGCATGCTGGTGAGGACCCGGTGCCTGAGTCTTTCCTTTAGTCTACGAATGAACTTTTTAGCCTGCTCGTGGTCATCCCCAAACAGGTTGGGACAATAGTGCTCCAACCGCTAAAATTTGGTGATGTACTCGCCCAAACTCAAACTGTCTTGACACGGCTCCAGAAATTCCACCTTCTTCTTTTCTCTCACATGAGGAGGAAAGTAGTTTCCGAGAAAATCCCTCTGGAAGGCCTCCCCAGGAATCACTTCAACACCTGGGAACTGCACTTCTCGAGTCGTGTCCCACCATTTGCGTGCGTCGTTCTTTAGTTGAAAGGACCCGAACATCATCTTCTTATCATCGAGGACAGACAGAACTTGGAACACTTGTTCCACCTCCTTGACCCAACTCTCTGTCATGTTAGGGTGAACCTTCCTAGAGAAGGTAGGAGGGTCGAGCTTCAAGAATTTTTCGAAAGTGGCGGTTGGTGTATTCCCAGTAAGGGGAACCTGGTCCTGCTGTGGGTGAACCTAGCTCTAAATCACCTCTGTCAGGGAGTTGAGGGTATCCATCATGAATCCCCTCTGCTCGCGCAACTCATCAGCCATGTTGTTGCTCATACTTCCCGTCATCCTTGAAAAGTAGTCAAGGTTAAAGGTCAATATGCTAAGGGAACAATAGAAAGTCATAAGTAGGAAACACAAGCAAACATAAGTCTTTATTAAGAAAGTCATTCCTTTTAGATCCAGTAATGCTGGTATATAAGCAAAAGTGTTTTATTCAGCATGATCAAGGAGTTCGCATACTCCATCAAAACTTGGCAAGTGTTATCTCCCCTCAGGAACGGCTAGAATACTGCCTAATATATTCATTTTTATTGCATGTGCGCCTAAATCTGCTTTTAGGGGTGAAGGGAGGTGACCCCTCGTAGGATCCACCTTCTCAGACATAAACTTCAGCCCATGTCGCTGCCAAAAGTATCTGGTAGGCGACCGGTAGTGAAAAGCCCTACTCATCCGTAAAGCTGGGCGGTTAGCTCAGTAACCAGCCTCGGACATCCCATGTCCGCCTCTTTTCATGAAGAAGCCCCTACCCCTTACAAAGCGGCCACACAACCTACGTGTGCCCCTACCGTGACTACCACTAGAACCAACGAACGGATCAATCTTTCGGACCATGCTATAAACAGAAACAAGCATACAATCTAAACATGCTATAAAATATCAAAGACTTACTTACAATGTGATGGGATGCTTAATGGTCAAGATTCACTTCTTTCTGAACTGGATCTGATACCAAGTTGTAACGCCCCAAAATTTTAACTTGTGATTTCAAAAACATTGACGAAAAACCTTTCAAAGATAAGAGATTTTACTTTTAAAATCGTCAGCGGAAACAATTTAGAAAGGAGCACAAGTTACCAAATTCTAGGTACGTTAGCAGTAAAATCATCATCACTCATGAAACAACTACTCAAGGAAAGTGAGGAAATAAAACAATAGATTATTAATAAAATCTGCAGTTTATTGCAAAATGAGTATTTCTCTACTATCCAATAATCTAAAGAAAAACTCAAAACTCAGAGCCAAGATGTCAGCAGAAAGAAAAAAAAACTTGAGCCATGTTGCATCGCGCCATCGGTCGCCTGTGAAGTCCTACTCATTACCTGCCCATGAAATGGGTCAGTTTCATAACAAACTAGTAGGTGCACAAATAGACAATATAAAATAAAATAAAGCAGGACATTCATGAGATAAGCAATTTATTACATTAAAAGCAACAAGTACAATATGTAAACTCTAGCAGGTGCAACATATGCAAAGATCTATTGTCTTGAAACAATATGCCAATAGCATTTAAAACAGTACAAATCTCAATCATATACAAGTATTATGAAAGAGATATTCTTTAAGTTCTGATATTAATTGGTTTGTGGGTACGCATAGACGCAAAACGTAGAAACAGCCGAGACTGATCTGGGGGTTTATTATGTCAAGTGTTTTTCATTAACCTGGATGGCTGACTGAGTCTGCTCCTAAGGGGACGGTCAGTGACCAAGAGAATAAATCCCCAAAGGCATTTGTGGCCCATGGATGCATCCAACTTCTGCAGAAGTACCTAAAAGTTACCACCTAGGATAATTTATGGTAATCCCAATTTCCATAACTTCGATGACTAGGAAAGCCGAGTCTTTTGTTCATGGAGTGGTTGTTAACAATTTGTCCATCAAAGTTTTTGTACCATTCATCCTCTCCCTTGATGAACCGTGAAGGTCGAATGGGTACGATGAGGGTTTCTTAATCGTCGCCCCATTCTACATGCTCCAGTCTGGTAGACTCACTCGAGCATCTTCCCTGTGAAGACGAGTTGTCACCATTTATGTGATTTCAGTATTGTGTCATATGCACACTTCGAGGTTGTCACAACCTCATCATTCAAATATTGTAACACCAACGTGACGTACTTGTCCAAAAGTATGGTCATACTTGTCTGAAGGTACAACTACGATGAGAGAGCAACACTTAATATGTTGAAATTCATTTGTTTCATATATGACATGCATTGCTCTTTGAGCAATTGGCTTATGGAGGCGAACATCATTATTTTCATTTATTTCAACAAAGTGCTCATTGCACACTTCGAGATATTCAACGACCTCTCATGCTATCTATCATAATGTGTATACCGTATTTGTCTCAAGGTACGACTACAATAGCAACTTGTGGGTTTCTCGAAGGATAACCTATCACAGTATTTCATAGAATCAGTAATATACTTGGCATGCTCAATCACTACAAAACAAAAAATTTCAGACAAGTCTTGGGATCATTGTGGATCCCATCATTTCCTCTAAGTAACTGACTCGGGGTACTTTTAGTTGCCTCTAGCAATGCACAAATGGAATATTCATTTTAAAGGCAAGATTTCATGCTCAAGAAGTCGGTCTTGCACCAAGACGATCCTCTTCTCGAGATTTTAGCGCATGTACCCAATTTCTCACCTTTTTGAAAGGCACGAAATATGGTACGTGCACCTGCACACCCTACAAGGTTTACCTGAAGGCGGCAACAAAATCTAACATGTAATAACAAATAAAGCATCTACAGTGCAATCACAACAGTGAGCAAGTACAAAAAATGTAGTAATAGGAATCATTATAGAAATGAGTCTACCCATATAGCATACATCAAGCATGTAATTTTAGAAGAATAGGAACGAGGAAACACAAAAAAGGCAATCACAAGTTATATTATTCTTCATGTAAGCATGTATGAAAAAACAATTATTCTATCTCAGAATCCTTATACTTTATTTCATTCATCCAAAATCCTTGTGCGACTTTCCCCTACCTTGGGATGTTGTGTCGTTGTGTGTGCCTACAAGTGTAGGTGATACGGGGCTCGGGCCGCAGAGCACAAACGAGACGCGTTGCGTAAATCTGCAAAAGTGTGAAAGCTATTATGCCATAGTTGTAATATGAATAGAAGGGCAGTGATAAGGCCTGCCCTGTCGGCGAAAAGCATGAGCGGCAGAGGTTGAGAACCCTGTCGTACAAAATCTGATGAGTGGCAACGGCCAAGGCCTCTGCCTGACAGACTTCGAATGGCAGGGGCCTCGGGCCCTGCCTAACTGACTTCAAATGGCAAAGGCCCCAGTCCCTGCCGATGGACATTGAATGGCAGGGGGGCCCTGCCCAACAGATAGAGTGAAGAAGAGAGAGGGAGAGCATGGCAGGGGCCGTCGGCCTCCTGCCAGCCTCCCGACAACGCAGAGAACAGAGGAGGAAGGTGCGACAGGGGCTCGCCAGCCTCCTGCCGACCTCCCGACAAAGCCAGGAAGAGGGGGAAGGTGTGACAGGGGCCATCGGTCCCTTGTTGATCTTCTGGTAGGCACAGAGGGAGCGAGAGGGCACGACAGGGGTTGTTGGCCTCCTACCGGCCCTCCGACAATAGAGGAGATCAAAGGAGAGGGAAAAGGGCGGCAAGGACCACCATCCACCTGCCGACCCCCTGGCAGGTCACAAAGGAGAGGGCAAGGGTGGCAGGGGCCACCGGCCACCTGCCGACCCTCAAGCAGACCCCAAAGGAGAGGGGGAGGGGCGGCAGAGGCCACTTGTCGGACCCTTCCCGCACACAGAGAGAGGGAGGAAAGCACGACAAGGGGATTGCCGACCTCCCATCGGCCCTCCAATAACCAACAGGAGAGGGAGGGTGCCGTAGGGGCCACCACCCCCCCTGCCGGCTCTCTGGCAAACCATAAGAGCGAGAGGGAGACGACAGGGGAGGGGGGGGGCACATCGGCCACCTGCCGGCCCTCCGACAGACACAGAGGGAGTGGGAGGGCATGGCAGGGGCCGCTGACCTCCTGTCGTCCTCCCGACAAGCCAACAGAGGGAGAGGGAGGTCACAGCAGGGGCCATCGGCCTCCCGGCAAGACAACAGAGAGAGGGAGGAGAACCAGAAGGCGAGGGGAGGAGAAGGGGGAGGCACGGCAGGGAGCTGACGGCCTCCTGCCGGCCTTCCGGCAACAGAAGAAGAAGAGGAGGAGAAGGGAAGGGCGTACCTGGGAGGGGATCGACGACATCAGCCGGCGTCATCGATCGGAGTCGTTGGTGCTGTCACGCACAGAGAACGAGAGCGGAAGAGAGGAGACTCGAGAGGGAGGGGAGGAGGAACGCAGGGAGGTGAGGCATCCCCTCCCCTTGTGTGCTCTTAAAGGCACGGGGGAGGCGATAAACAGGGAAACCCTCAAGGGTTTCCCTTAGGGGGGGGGGGAGCGGCACACAGGGGAGAGGGTTTTTTAAAAACCCTCACTCCTGCGTCGGGTTTTACAACCCTAACGGGCCCGGAACGGGTCTGGCCCCAACCCGGGTCTGAAACCCCCCTTTTTTTAACGTGGGTTTTACAATCACAAGTATTAAAGGGAACCGAGTGCCCAACCTTTAATCAAACCATGCTTCAGGATGCCAAGAAAACCATCAACCTACTGAAGGCATAGAAGGTGAGGATTTAGAACTTTGCACGAATTGAATAAACTTCACAGGAGAAACATGATACTAGCACAGGACCGCTATTGTTTAGCAAGGCCCATGTGAGGGAAATATGATGTGGGAAGTCCTAAAAAGCACACTAAACTAGATTCCACAAGGAATAAAGTTAGCACATACTGAATTAAAATTGTTCTTTAGTAGGAGTCATGTTTCCTTGATAATTTTATCACACGCACGTGCACACACACAAATCTCCTTTCAGTAGATGCCAAGGATGCAGTAGTACAACAAAAGTGCTATTGGTGATTAAAATTAAAATGAATAAACAAAAGCCAGCCATGGATTCTACAGAAAAAAACACCAGATCAGCATCCCCAATGAAATGAGAACAAAGTAGAAAAATAAAAAAGGACGTCAGCATTGAATTTTTTTCTTCCCAATTCCCCAACCAAAATAATTTAGTCCATGAGATCTTTTTCTAATTGAAAACGTCAAAACTTTATAATTGATTTGAGAAAAGACAAATACACAATTTCAAGTTTTAAATATGCATCATGTGAAAAATAATGAGCACAATCGGCAAAAGAGGTGTACCAGCTTCAATGGCATAACTAAATTTTGTGAAGGTAAAAAGCTAAAACTGAGAGATCAGAAGAGAAAAACAAAACCCATGACATCATATACAGAAGTTCTTACCATATAAAATTGAATAATATCCACAAAAATATTGAGAAACTGCATAGTACATGTCAAACCTATCAACAGTTATCACCTAGAGGTACACCAGAATGCCTAAATTACTTAATTTATAAACCAAATGGGTGGCACGAAGTATAAGATCTTTAACATAGAGCATACACATATCTCGTAAAGAAGTTTCTCGTGTTTTATACATTTGAAACACCAATAAGCACAGTTTATGGCAGCTGGTGAGGAGCTGGAAGGAAGAAGGTTAGGGCACCTTTAGTGGAAGTTCTTACTCAGAAAATGGGTATTCATGAACATCATCCTGAATCACTGACCCCCATGACACCCGTTAGTGTCAAGAAAATAACTATAATGTGGAGCTGCTCCAAAGCTAAAATTGTCATTTAATTGAACCATCTGACTAGAAGCTAAAAAGGCATGTCTTACATTGTTGTTTTGAATCAATTTTGTTTTGCTCTTGGCAGCCCCTTTAGCATCAGTGGACAAATCAGAAGTTAATTTTCCAATCTGATGCTCTAGGTCAATGGGTGGGTCAGTTACCTTTCCCTTTGTGTTTTTCTTTCCATCAACTTGCTTTAGTTCCAGACGGTACAATGCAACAGCGTCACAGTTGTTCATCTCATATTCATAGAGATGCCACTCAAACTGGGTTGATGGCTGAGGATCCATGTAATATGACCTCTTCAAACCACCAATTTCTTTCATTACCTGCTTTCTTGATTCATGCCAACCACGCCCACTGTAATCAGGTAAAGATCGTTGTTTTCTATTACCGCTCTCAAATGCTCGACGGGGCTTATCGAAGAACAACCACTCCCTGATAACTTCTCCATCAAGAACAAATAGATCAAAAAGTTCTGCACCAGGGGAAAAGAAAAAAGAGGACTTTATCAAGATGACTGGTTGGAGAAGTGGAATTTTAAAAATGCTAAATACTTGGAAAAGGGAAAAGCCACTAGCTCTACCAGGAGCATTCCATGGTGATTTGGTAGTTGCAGCTCCTTCACAAACTGGAATCCCAACAGCTTTTCCATTTGTTTTCGCACTAAGAGATGTGAATAATGGTCCATCTTTTAGGTCAATTCCTCCTGGTCGCAGGACAGGGGTCATCCCAGGTGGGCCTTCATTCAGGGCCACGTTTGCATGAAAGTCACTGCAATAGTCTTGGCACCATCCTGATCCCTTCGCTGGCCTCTGGCAATCCCAAAGAGCACATCTTGGCCCCAAGAAAGCAGAAGGTGGTGGACTCATTCCATTCTGTGGACCAGTCTCTGGAAGACCATCATCCTCTGCAATTGCAAAACTAAGGC
The DNA here is from genome assembly GCF_984573655.1 of Nuphar pumila. Taxonomy (NCBI): domain Eukaryota; kingdom Viridiplantae; phylum Streptophyta; class Magnoliopsida; order Nymphaeales; family Nymphaeaceae; genus Nuphar; species Nuphar pumila. The sequence continues at coordinate 42,041,044 of NC_143260.1, forward strand.
AGAAATTGTGAGTCAATTCATGATGTAAGGTGAAATGATTCCCCTGAATAAGAGAATTTGTCTCTAGGCCATCACCTACAGTATGCAGAAGACTCTCAAAAAGAACATTTTCAGGTCTATTCACCCTGTCAACACTGTGGTCTTGTGGCAACACCCGGTTTAAATAAAGCCCCTGGAGGAATAGAAAGATCTCATGAACATAAAACATAGAAGAACAGGACACACTTCATGCTATACTTTATCTTACAAGCCTGTCACATAGGTATGGGTGCGTATATGGATTCAGGTGCGGGTACCTAAAGTACATGTAAATTTCTAAAAGTATGTGCACAGGAATATGACTATAATATGTGTAAGCATGTATTACTTTTTAAGAAAAATATTGTGTGTGTGCATGTGTGTGTACATCAAAAAACAGAATAGAAGAGTGGATGAAAACAAACATGATAAATGGATGAAATGAATTGACATAATAGGTAATGGGTTAGATCTGGATCGGGTCTGGTTTGAAATTGGCCTAACCCGTACCCATGAAGTACCAGTAAGAATACTAGCTTCTACACAGATCAACACGGGCACGGTACCCTTACAATGAGATATATGAAGGATTCAATTCCAAGAGGTAAAAAAGAAACACCAGGAAAAAGAGAAATAATCAAAATAGAAAAAGAGGTAGGATGGAGGCATTTTGGGTTGTGGTGTGAAAGAAAGAGTAATCAAAATTGAGAATAGGAAACCATGTTATCCATTCAATTTTCCTTTCTTAAAGAGGCAAAAAGTGTTTCGGACCGGCATGTTTCCACCTTTTTGTTTATGATGCATATACCTCTTCGGCACTCTCCAGTGTCAGATATGACCTTTTGGCTTAAGAACCCCGTGTATTGGGCCCCTTTTTCCCCCTCTTTATGTACTCTGCTTACAAGTTACAAAAGAAATTTTATGCATCTTTGCCTCTTTGTTGTCTTTGTGTTTGTGCATGCGCGTACTTTTGCTTTCACTCCTACGCGTGTGTTGTGAGTTGCTTGTGTGCTTAAAAGGCTTGCTTTCAGTGTTTGTGATTACCCGAAGCTACATTGCGGGGGCCTTCGCTTCTAAGCCTATGACAAGTTGGTACCAGAGTCTTGTCGACATTGGGATTGACAGTGGTACCGAAGAGAAATGTCATAACTCCTTCAAGCAGTATAGTTTCTCCCGAAGAAGACTTCATGGCCGATGATCATGTGTCAGCTATTGCACCTGATGTTGCCGAGTTGACTGGGACAGTGACCAATGTAGAGAAGTTGGTCCATAAGACTTGTGTTGTTTTTACGGATCTCAACAAGGAGATCAAGATGGGAGTAGAAAGTGTGAAAGACACTGTGGAAATTCTTGCCACTAGATTTGGGGATTCGGTGGATGACCTTGCCACCAAGTTAGATGATCTGCGGGGTCGGTTCAACATTATGGCTGCAGAAATGGATGTTGTCTGACGGAAGAATGATCAGTTGGAGCGATAGTTAAGGACTATCCCAGTTGGTGGGGCTGCGGCGTATGTAGATAAATCGCGTTTCAAGCTACCTGAGCCCATAAAGTATAAGGGCACTCAGAACTCGAGGGACCTTGAGAACTTTATTTATAAGATGGAGCAGTTTCTTGAAGCTGCTAGGATAGAGGAAGACACGGATAGGCTGCGCACCACAACAATGTACTTTGCGGATGAAGCAACTCTTTGGTGGAGACGTCGCTTAAATGATGTTCGATGTGGGCTGGTCGCGATAGCCTCATAGGAGGACCTCAAGAAAGTTATGCGACTACTTTTTGCCCAGAAATTAAGAAAAATTATCCCGCAATAGGTTGTTGGCATTGAAGCAGACAGGGTCAAGGCATTTTCCTCGATAATGTTGGACATCAAAAACATGGATGATGCAGATCAATTGTTCTACTTCAGTCACGGATTGCAAGGGTGGGCAACCACAGAACTCATTCAGCATGATCCTCTAACTCTCGCTGCAATGCTTGTTGTTGCGAAAAAGCTTGTTAAGCTTGATAGGAACACGACATTTCAAAGTAGACAGCATGAAAATTACCGTAACAATAATAATCGAAGAGACAATCGAAAGAATGATAATGCACAGAATGCTGGCCGTGGAAACTAGCAGAATCAAGGCCGACAGGAGGGCCAAGATAATAACCATCAGAATAGGAATAACTTTTAGGGCGGCAACTACCATCGTCGTGATTGTCATATCTGCCACGATGATCATTGAGCCGATACATATCCCAACAGGAATGAAAATAATCGCGTGCCCTGAGCTACAAATGCCATTCAAAAGAAGTTCATCAACCTTCAGAGGCGCTAACTGTTGGGGCAATGCAGATGATGAATGTAGTGAAGGTAACTGTTACTGCAGAACCGATCGTATACAAAGAATTGATATACTTGAAACTTATACTCAACGGAAGACTCACCAAGGCATTGGTAGACACAGGTGTCACGCATAATTTCATCTCGCATGAAAAGGCAGAACGGTTGGGATTGCAGTGGGAAAAGAAGGAAAACTGCATAAAAGCGGTTAACTCTGAAGCAAGGGCCATCTACGGTGTTGTTCGTGATGCGCTAGTGCAGATCCATAACTGGTCAGGAAGGACCACGTTGTCAATCGTACCTATGGATGATTTCAAAGTCATCCTCGAGATGAAATTTTTGAGAAGTAATAAGGCAGTGTTGATGCCTTACCTTAACGTTGTTAGCTTTGAGGGTGAGAATCAACCTTACATTGTTACCGCGATACCGGTGAAGCCTTGTAAGCGCTTGGTGTTTGCACTTCAATTAAAGAAGCATGAAAAGTGGTGATGAGACTTTTCTAGTCACGATTCGTGCAACAGATGAAGCGGGAGAAGCCGCTGACATCCCAAGGCCTTAGTGACTGTATTGAAGGAGTTTGGTGATGTTATACATGTTGAACAGCTGAAGAAACTACCTCCTAGCGTGAGGTAGACCACTACATTGAGTTAGTGTTGGGTGCACGGCCACCCGCAATGGCTCCCTATTGTATGGCAATTCTTGAGTTGCAGGAATTACGCAAGCAATTGGATGACATGCTCAAAGCAGAAATCATTCAACCATCCAAACCTCCCTTTGGAGCTCCTGTGCTATTTCAGGCAAAGCACGATGGACCGAAGCGTCTGTGCATAGACTACAAGGCATTGAATAAAATGACTGTGAAAAACAAGTATCTGCTTCCTTTGATCACAGACTTGTTTGATCAGCTTGGAAAGGCAAAGGTTTTCTCTAAGTTAGACCTGAGATCAGGCTATTGGCAAGTCAGAGTTGTTGAAGGGAATGAACCAAAAACCACGTGTGCAATGTGATATGCGGCGTTCGAATTCCTTGTTATGTCATTCAGACTGACAAATGCGTCTGCAACCTTCTCAATCCTGATGAACAAAATTTTCTACCTGCATCTTGATAAGTTTGTCGTTGTGTACTTGGATGACATAGTAGTGTACAGTGACTCTATCGAGCAGCATATTCAACACCTTTAGATTATGTTTCAGATTCTGAAGAACACGAGTTGTACGTCAAGCAGGAGAAGTGTCTATTTAGTTAGAAGCACTTCCTTAGACCTATTGTGGGAGGAGGCACATTAAAAATGGATCACAAGAAGATTGAAACTATTCAAGCTTAAGAGTCGCCTGCTAAGGTTCCTAAATTACATACTTTCTTGGGACTTGCAAATTACTATCAGCAATTCATCAAGAGATATTCACAGATCGATGCGTCACTCACTGATCTGCTGAAGAAAGACAGACCATGGCTATGGTCTAATGCATGTCAAAAAAAAATTGATGAGTTAAAGTGCACCCTGACAGAAGAACCAGTGTTAAGGTTGCCAAATTGTCAGCAGTCATTTGAAGTGCAGACTAACGCGTCTGACTTCGCAATTGGAGGAGTGTTGCTCAAGGAAGGACATCCCATTGCATTTGAAAGTCGAAACCTAAATGACGTCGAGCATCGATAGATCGTCAATATATTTCGTGACAAGATACTCTACGAAGGCACTTAATGCACAAGTGCCATGATACCACCTTGGCGGGTCACCAAACAACAGAGAACTTTGGCGTTGTTAGAACATGCATTCTATTGGCCGCAGATGCGCGATGATATGGACGCTTATGTGCGGACTTGCTTGATCTGCCAGCAAAATAAGCCCATAAACCAAGGACCTGCCAAGTCGTCTGTGGGAGTGCATAACCATGGATTTCATCGTGAGCTTGCCAAAAGCTCACGATTGCAGTTCTATCTATGTGGTTGTGAACAGGTTTTAGAAGTACGTTATTTTTGTGTGTGCCCCTTGAAATGAAGAGGGGTGGAAGCACCAATAAAGCAAAAGACACTCTTTAAGAGTTATTACAAGAGCCAAGAGCACAAACACTAAAAGTGTATACAAAAAACCCACAAGAGGAGAAAATGACTTAAAGTCATAAGTTGGATATTATTGAAGAAAGAAAGAAGAGGGTGAGAACCCCATGTTATTACAAGTGAGAACCTCCTCTATTTATAGAGGAGAGCTAAAGGAGGGACCCTAAAGGGGGCTCCCTTCTAGTCGTTGGGAGCCCCAACGGTCATAAATATGATCGTTGGGGCCCCAACGACTAGGTGGGTGGGGCCCCCTATGGTCCTTCAAAAAGGAAAAATAAGAAATAAAAAAAAAAAAGAAAAAGGGGAAAAAGAAAGAAAAAAGAAAAATAAAAGAGTACATGGTATTTTACCAAAACACCCCTATCGGGTTTTTGGTTGTATAGAAAAAGAAATACATTATGTATATATACATATATGTATATATATACTTATATATATACATATGTATATATATAAGTATATGTATATATATATTTATATATACATAATTTAACATGCCCCCTCAAACTTTACGGGGAGAAGACCGAAAGTTTGCTAAGAAGAAACATAAATCGTGGAGTTGGGAGCGCTTTGGTGAAGAAGTCAGCCAGTTGATATTCTGAAGTGACGTATGGTAACGTGATAGTTCCTCTGAGATATTCGTCTCGAACATAATGGCAATCCATTTCGATATGCTTGGTCCGCTCGTGAAAAGTATGATTGCTTGCAATGTATATGGCACTTTTGTTATCACAGCAGAGCTTGGTGGGAGAGGAAATGAGGACGCCCATGTCACCAAGGAGACTTATGAGCCATACGATTTCCATAGTTGTCATTGTCATGGCCCAATATTCAGCTTCAGTGGATGATAGTGAGACCTTCTGCTGCTTTTTGCATCTCCACGAAATGAGAGATTCACATAAAAAAATGCAAAGACCAGTAGTTGAGATACGATCATTGGGATTTCTTCCCCAGTCAGCATCAGTAAAAGCAATTAACTCAAGGGATGAGGAAGAGGATAAGAAGAGTCCCTTGGAAATGGTATTTTTGATGTATCGCACAATTCTCATTACGGCTGCCATATGAACCGAAGTAGGTGCATGCTGAAACTGGCTTGCTGCATGAACCACATGAGCTATATCTGGACGGGTGATGGATAGATAGGTAAGGGATCCAATTAATTGACAGTAGGGGGTTAGATCCTCAAGAAGAACACCATCCTCAAGTCTTAGTTTTGCATTGATAACTTCGGGAGTCTCAACTTGCTTTTCATCAGATATTCCAGATTTGGTACAAACGTCTGCTGCCAATTTCATCTGAGATAAAATGTATCCTCGCGGGGAGTAAGCTACTTCAATTCCTAAAAAATATCTCATGAATCCAAGGTCAGACATATCAAAAGTTTCTTTTAACATAGACTTCACATCATTTACCCCCTTTTTGTCATCCCCAGTGATGATCATATCATCAACATATAACAGAAGAATAATAATGAAATTACCTGTTTTCTTAACAAAAAGAGCAGTGTCAGTATAGCAAGAAGTAAATCCTAAATTGATTAATACATTACTAAACTTATCATACCAAGCGGAGCTTGCTTAAGTCCATATAAGGCCTTTTTTAATTTCAAAATTTTACCATTTAAATTCATACCCGGAGGTGGTTCCATGTAAACTTCTTCATTTAAATTTCCATTTAAAAAGGCATTTTTGACATCTAGTTGAAAAATTGGCCATTTTTTAGCAGAGGCTATTGCAATAAGAGCTCGAACACTAGTCATTCGAGCAACAGAGGCAAAGGTTTCATCATAATTTACCCCATACTCTTGGGCATATCCCTTGGCCACTAATCTGGCCTTATATCTTTCTAAAGATCCATCACACTTAGTTTTAACTTTAAAAATTCATCGGCATCCAATGGGTTTCTTGCCATTGGGTGGATCAACGATTTCCCAAGTTTGAGCCCTCTTAAGTGCATTAAGTTTCAGTTTCATTGCTTCATTCCAATGAGCATATTGTCTAGCATCATTATAATGAGTTGGTTCATGTATAGAGTGAAGAGCAAGCAGACATGCCCGAAAATTTGGAGAAAAAGAATCATAAGATACAAATCTATTTGGTATTTTTGAAATACGATTTGATCTTCTTTGAGAGGTTTCTTCAGTTGACTCATTTTGAGAGAATTTTTCAAGGGCACAAGGAGGATTACTTTCATTTCTTCTAGAGTAGACTTGTATTTGCCTTTGTACATTTTCTTGTAAATTTTGGTCATCATTAGGAGGTTCAAAAGTATCGTCTATGAGCGATTCACTAGATTCAACATTATCATCAATGACCTTTTCTTGAGGCAATAAGTCAAATAAAAAGGAATAATCAATATCTTCATTTGGTTTATGCGAAAAAACATTTTCTTCTTCTAAGAATGTGACATCTTTTGAGATATAAAGTTTATTATTTGATATGTCAAAGCACCGATAACCTTTTTGTTTTTCGCCATATCGCAAGAAAATGCATTCAATAGCTCTAGAAGAAAGTTTATCATTTTTGCGAGTTAAAACAAAACATTTACATCCAAAAATTCTTAGTCTTTTATAATCGGGAGACATATTGAAAAGTTTCTCAAATGGAGAAAGATTTTTTAAAGAAGATGAAGGAGTTCTATTGATAAGATACGTTGAGGTTAGGACTGCTTCGGCCCAAAAAGATTTTGGAATATTTTTTTAGATCAATAAGGTTCTTGTGGTTTCTATTATGTGTCTGTTTTCTTTCTGCAAGACCATTTTGTTGCGAAGTGTTTGGACAAGAACGTTGATGGCAAATTCTGTTTTCTTTTAAATAGTTTTGAAATTCATTGGACATGTATTCACCTCCCGAGTCGGACCTAAGAATTGATAGGTTTCCCAAAAATTGATTTTTAACCATCGCATGGAATTCTTTAAAGAAGGAGAAAACTTCGGATTTGCGACTTAAGAAGTAAATCCATGTAAATCGAGTGAAGTCATCAATAAAGACCACATAGTACGAAAATCCTCCTTTGGACAAAATAGGAGAAGGTCCCCATACATCGGAATGAACAAGTTCAAAAGGACGAATGGTGAAATAATTTCTTTGAGGAAATGGAATAGCTTTAGATTTCCCAAAAATGCAATCTTTACAAGTCATGTGATTGGCTTTACAAGTATTGTTCAAAAAAGGAAAAAGAGACATTTTTACAAAATTTGGATGACCAAGTCTCTCATGCCAAATTCCAATACTTTTGTCCTTTACAAGATTGCAAGATGACTTGGATGGAAGAGTCAAAAAATCCATAAAATAGAGATCACCCCTTCTATGGCCTTGCCCAATCAGCTTCCCTGACTGGAGATCCTGCACGGTGCAATCTTTAGGTGAGAAAGAAACTTGGCATCAATAGAGCAAATGTCACTCTTAAAGAGTGACCACTAAAGCCAAGAACACAAATACCAAATGTGCACACACAAAAACTCTCAAATATGGAAATGACTTAAAGTCATAAGTTGGATATTATTGAAGAAGAGAAGAGAGAGGTGTATAAAACCCATACATGAGAAGGAGAACACCTCCTCTATTTATAGAGGAGGGAGGCTCTAAAGAAGAGACTACAAGGGGGCTCCCTTGTAGTCGTTGGGAGCTCCAACGGTCAGAAATATGACCGTTGGGGCCCCAACGACTACAAGAGTGGGGCCCCTTGTGGTCATCCTAAAGTGAAAAAATAAAAAGACAAAAAAGTAAAAAGGAAAAAGAAAAAAGGAAAAAGATAAAAAAGAAAAGGAAAGGTACAATGACAGAATTACAATAATACCCCTATCGGGTATTTCAATAAATTAGAATATGTATATATATACATATATGTATACATATACTTGTATATATACGAATGTATATATATAAGTATATGTATATATATATATATTTTAACAGAAATTATTGGTGCGGGTCCCCAAACATCCGAATGTATTAACTCAAGTGGTTTTGAAGAGACAAAAGTTCTACTAGAGAAAGGTAATCTTTTCATTTTTTCAAGAATGCAGTCTTTACAAGCAAAATTTTCAGATTTACAAAACTTTCCCAAATTTTGAAAATATTGGATTTTAGACATATGAGGATGGCCAAGTCTTTTGTGCCATAAGTCTGTTTCCAATTTCTGAACATTTAAGCAAAAAACATTCTTGGGTAGCTCCAAAAAATCCATGTAATATAGTCCTCTTTCTCTATGGCCTTCCCCAATCAGCTTCCCTGACTAGAGATCATGTATCCAACAACCATCAGAAGAGAAGGATATATTACATCCATAATCAGAACTTTGAGAAACAGATAAGAGATTCAAATTAAGTTTTGGGATATATCTAACTTCTGAAATACAAAAAGTTTTGTGTTTTTCAAAACACTCAATTCCCTTTATTTCAAGAGATGTTTCATCTGCTGTAAAGACTTTTGAAATACTTGAGTTATTTTTAAGACATTCGGATAAGCATTTATAATGTGGGGTCATATGAAATGAGGCACCAGAATCTAAAAGCCAAGGAAAGTTACCTGGACCGGAAACAAATGCAACTGCCGCTCCAGTTGAGGCTTCAACGGAAGAAGAGACCCCTTGAAGAAGAGGCTGAAAGATCTCCATAAGTTGAGCCATAGAAACAGGTGCATCTTCATCTTTTGATTCTTCAACTGATGCAACCTTCTTTTCATCTCTTTTCTTTAATTTTGGATATTGAGGCCTATAATGCCCCGGTTCATGACACTGATGACAAATCACCTTTCTTTTATCAAACTCGCCATTTTGCCTCCCAAAATGAGGTGGCTTGTAAGTGCGAGTGTGATTCTCAGGCCTAGATACAGCTAGGACGGAATCATCATCAGTTTTAAAGGAATCTTTCGAAGACGATTTTCCTCCATTGTTAGTTCTTCAATAGTTTCAATAATGGAGGGAATCTTTCCTCGGTGAAGGAGGGCCGATTTGGTGGTTTCAAATTCCGGCCTTAACCCAGTTATAAATTGGTAAAAGTGTTCAGCATCAAGTTGATTTTATCGAAGCTCAATGTCTTCGGCACAATGCCACTTGGTTCTAAGAGAGAAAGTTCTGACAACCCATTGTAATATTAATGAATCGTTTTATCACCTTGAGTCATTATTCGAACCTTTTCTTGGAGGTTGCACACATATACAATATCTTTAAGGGAATACATATTTTTAAGGTATTCACATGCCTTATCGACATGATCAAATTTGGCAAGGCTTGGACATTTTTTAATGTCAATGCTATTGATAAGTCATGACATTATTTTTGCATGAGCCATTCTTCACTCTTTTCATTTTTTCTCATGAGAGGCTAGGGCTTTGATTTTCTCTTCTTCCGATAGAGGAACCTCTTTATCTCCCTCTTTTTTGGTAAGAGATTGTTTAGGTTCCGAATCGAAACCATCCACAATCCCCCATAAACCTTTTTCCCATATATGGTGCTTCATGATAGAAGCCCATGTTACATAATTCGTATCACTTAACTTCACGGGAATGATGGTGACTTTATCATTGTCATCCATCGATTACAAGGGGAGAGAAAGAATAGGGATAGAAGAGAAGAACAATAAAAGAATGAAAAAGAAAAGGGATACAAGATGTGGGAGCTATTCAAATGAAGTGATAAAACACTTCCCTTCAAGCGGCGAAACACTTTTGCAAAGGACACGAAAACCGATGCAGCTTTTCTCCAAGATCTAATATTCCCGTAGCTCTGATACCATGTAAAAGTTGTAATGAAATAGTGGTCTTCCACGAACGTCCTTGGAATGATCGAACGAAGTGTCTAAAAGACACTTTAAGCAAAGCCCTTAAAAAGGGTAAAATAGGAACAACACATACATAAATAAATAATTTTATTTATGTAAAAAGGATGCTTGAAAAGCATTACAAGAAGTGAAGTTTACAAGGGGGTTGCACCCCTATTTATACAAGAGCTAATGGGAGAGCTCATAAAGAGCTCTCCCTTCTATCTATTGGACTTGAAAGTACGGTAGGATCGAGGCAACGAGCACTAAAGGGGGGGTGAATAGTGCTTTTAAATATCGTCTTTGGAATTTTGACGGATTTTGAAAATTCACAAAGCAATCACACAAAGAACACAAGAATTTATCTTGGTTCGGTCTTTCCCGACCTACATCCAGTCCCCAAGCAAAACCCGCTTGAGATTTTCACTATCAACCTTGTGTAACTACAAGATCATACAAACCAAATCCGGTCTCACTTTCAGTAACACACCTACTGAAAGCAAACAACGCCTTTAAACCAAGGAGTCCTTCCTTTTACAGAAAAAAGAAATAAGTAACAACTTACAAAACAACCTACGAGCCCTTCTTATGAATGCAAATGAGATGTAATTGGCTTTTGAGGTTGTTGGAATACTCTACTCACGAATTCACTGTCTCTCAAAGGAATTTGAGTGAAAAACTGAAGTGAAAAATATCAAGTGAGTGAGAAACTGAATATGAGTAAAAAGCAAAGAGTAATTCATTGTAATTGCATTCAAATTGATTGATTTTGAATATAGAATGCACCCATATTTATAGTTGAAAGATTTCATACGTTGAGGGTATGAAAGGGTGTCAAAACAGTCCATTTTGAACGATCAAAACGTTTGAAAAATGAAAAGACACACCTTTTAAAAGTTTCAGGAAAAACGGCAAAATTAGTCGACTGATAATTAGCTATTAGTAGACTGACAGTTATCGTCGGTCGACTAATATGTTTATCAAGCCGTTTGAAAATCTGAAGTTTTGAAACTTAGTCGATTAGAGAAAAAATTAGTCGACTGATAATATCATCACTAGACTGAAAAACCTTTCAGTCGACTGCTGCTAAATTTTTCTGAAAATACATGTTTTGTCCAGTCGACTGATAAAATCATTAGTCGACTGCTGCTAAATTTTTAGAAAATAGACATTCTGTCTGATCGACTGATAAAACCTTCGGTCGACTAATTTGACAAAAATGACATTTTGTTTAGAAAAATTGGCGCGAAAGGATTAGTCGACTGGTGAGTCTATTGGTCAACTAATAAACACGAAAAATTAAATAAAGAGTTTTCTAAAAAGATTTTCATGAAGGGTTCTTTTAGAAAAGTTTTTCTAAAGACTTTTTAGGTGAAATGCAACCTAAATATGCACTCTAAGTAAGTCTCTTACAAGAATCTAAGACTTTTAATGAATTTTAACATTTGCACACTAGTCTTCAAAGATTCTTCATCGAATTCTTCAATGATTGTCATCTTTCTTCATTGCCTTAACTGAAATGCAGTTGATTAACTTGTTCATCAACAAAACCTTGTACTTGAAGTATCATATACGGCTTCATTGTCATAACAATCTCTCCCTTTTTTATGATGACAAACTAATCAAAGATGAAGCATGTAGATGCATAGATGGAGATTTTACTCCCCTTATCAATATGCTGCAAAACATTAAAAGTTAGTACATTCAAAGCACATATATCACATATTGATTGGTTTGCATTTCCATCATTACTTCATGCATTTATAAAGCTTTTTCAAAGAATGCAATTTTCAAGGCATTCACATGATGCAATATGCAATTTCCATGTTTGTCCTTTGTCTCATGCAAGTCCTATCTTTTTCTCCTGCAAGTTCTATCTTTTTCTCCCTTTTTTGTCATAAGCAAAAAGAGTAAGGGCAGACAAAGCATAAGCAAAATGCAAATTCAAGTTCAAAATATTACAACCCATAAAGTATCAAAGTTCAGTAAGGACAGTAAACAAAGATCAAGTGAAGTGTTGCTTGATCATCTCCTTGAGTTCAGCAATATCTTTCTTAATTGAAGAAAGTTGGTGAGTCACATCTTCACGAAAAGTGTGTTGATACAGCTCCAAAGCTTCCATTCGCTGCAAAAATTCATCATTGTCTTGACTAGTAGAGAATTTTTTTTGTTTTGCTTGAGATGAAGGTGTCACAGAAGATGGTGAGGGTTCAGAAATTGATGGTTCAGATGGTTCAGTTTGATCAAAGTTTAAAGGAGGCAGATATTTGATTTTCATACGTTTAAAAATAGTTTGATCAAAGAACTCCTTTTGTTCAATATATTTTTCATTGGTTAAGGGTACTTTGAAATATCTGAAAATACGAGTAAGAAGACATCCATACGGAAGAAAAGGTTTTTGTTTCCACAAATTAGTAAAATATACGTTGGCCCAATTTACAAAAATATTTCTAAATAAGACATAAAGAGTCGTAGAGAGAACTGTGGAATAGTAATCAAAAGATCCAGTTTTAGGTAGAACATTGTGGGCAAGAATTCGTCCAGCAATGCGTGCACGAGTTTGAAGATTGGTATTTTTGAAAAGAGGACAATGAGATGCACCGGGAAGAAGAATTTGTTCAAAAAAAAAATCATCATTAAGTTCAATAGTATTGAAAAGAGTTTCTGAAAGTGGAATATCTAGGATTTGTCCAAGCAGTTTAGAATCAAACTCAATTTCAACATCGCGAACAAGAGAGGAAAGAAATTCAGTTTCATGATCAATTTGTAAATTTGTGTAAAACAAGTGGATCAGTAAAGGATAATGAAGGGGGTCTGCACTGGTGTCAAAAAGGTGGGAAATGCCTGAGAATAATTCTCTGATTTTGTAACGAGAAAATAGGTGAAACAGGACATTTCGGCCTGGTAAAATAGGAAGTGCAGAAATCGATCCAAAAGTATCATATAAAAGAGGATTTCTGAGTAGTCTGAAAGAAAATCCATGACGTGCTTGTGGTGTAGTTGGAGAAGAACCTTGTGCGGATGCGGTCTTCTGACGAGACATGGTTGATAAGGAACGAAACAAATTCACCTGTCAAAAAAAATTCGCAGTTGCAGAGAGTGATTGGTCAACACAGTCGTTGAGAGGAACAGTTGGAGATGGTGTTGATGTTGGCTTTCAAATGCTTTAAAAATGACGTCCGGCGGGGAGGAAGATGTTGTCCGATGTCGTGGCGGAGAACCAATGCAACAGAAACACTTTGTGTAAAGTGAACGTTGTGCCTTCTACGATCAAGATCGTTGGTAGTGGCCAAAACAATCGACAGTAACAACCCACCGAAAAGGGATGTCAATTTTCCACGGATTTTAGGCAAGAGTGATGAGGCGAAGAGGAGTTCGTCTGTTACAGAAATAGAGGATGACGCAGTGGCTGACGGCAGGTGAGAGGAGGCTGCCACAAGAGGATTCCGGCGAAGACTGAAGAGGCACCCTGTCACGGCAAGAAGATTCCGGCGAGGAGGGGTTTGACCGGCACTCTGAGGGATTTTCGGAAGATACAGAAAAGAGAGAGAGAGGGTTTTGTTTAGGAAAAGGGAAAATGAATGGGCGTAAAAATGAAACGGTGCCCTTTAAAAAAAAAAGGGTGTTAAAAAAAATCTAAGGGGTATCGGGTCCCTTCAGTTGAAATTTTAAAAAATATCAGTCGACTAGAATTTTATCGATCGACTAATAAGGTGCAATTCCTTCAGTAAAAAAATTTTAAAACATCAGTCGACTAATATGGTGCGATTTTGAGATTTTGTTCAAAAAATTAGCATTTTATAAAATTTAAAAATGAGCAAATGCCTAGTTCTCTCCTAATTCTCATAAAATCTTCATTTTTAAGTGGTTTAGTGAAGATATCAGCATGTTGTTCATTAGCGGAAATAAAATTTAACGAAATGTCTCCTTTTAACACATGATCTCTTAAGAAATGATGTCTAACTTCAATATGCTTAGTCCTTGAGTGTTGAACAGGATTTTTCGAAAGATTTATAGCACTAGTGTTATCACAATAAATAGTTGTTGTAGAGTAATTCAAACCAAAATCTTTTAAGGTCTGTTTCATCCATAGTACTTGTGAACACGCTAAACTAGCTGCTATATATTCTGCTTCAGTTGTTGAGAGTGACACTGAATTTTGTTTTTTACTAAACCAAGAGACTAAGGAATTTCCTAAGAAATCACAAGTTCCGCTAGTACTCTTGCGATCAGATTTACTTCCTGCAAAATCTACATCATTATATGAAACTAAATCAAAGGAAGATGATTTTGGGTAAAACAAACCAAAATCTGAAGTATCTTTCAAGTAACGAAGAATTTGTTTTACTGCAGTTAAATGAGATTCCTTTGGATTAGCTTGAAATCTAGTACACATACAAACACTAAACATTATATCAGGTCGACTAGCAGTTAAGTATAATAGAGATCTGATCATACCTCTATAGAGCTTAGTATCTACATTTTTATTATTTTCATCTTTATCAAGAGAAGTAGTTGTACTCATAGGATTTCTTCTTGATTTCGATGAGTCCATCCCAAATCTCTTGAGAATTTCTTTTGTATACTTAGCTTGGTTGATGAAGATTTCTTCTTCAGTTTGCTTTATTTGAAGTCCAATGAAGTAGTTTAATTCGCCCATCAAACTCATTTCAAACTCTTCCTGCATAGCTTTAGCAAACTCTTTACAAAGAGAATCATTAGTAGAACCAAATATTATGTCATCAACATAAATTTGCACAATAAGAATATCTGAATTAAGATTTTTAATAAATAAAATGGAGTCTACCCGACCAATGAAAAAAACAGATTGTTTAAGAAAATTTCGTAGTCTTTCATACCACGCTCTTGGTGCTTGTTTAAGTCCGTACAAAGCTATTTTTAATTTATAGACTTTTTCTGGATATTTCTCATTTTCAAAGCCTGGAGGTTGCTCTACATAAACTTCTTCATTGATGTGTCCATTTAAGAATGCACTCTTAACATCAATTTGATATAACTTAAAATTCATGTAGCTAGCAAAAGCAAGCATCATTCGAATTGACTCCAATCGAGCCATTGGTTGCATAGGTTTCATCAAAATCTATGTCTTCTTTTTTATTATAGCCTTGTGCTACTAGTCTTGCTTTGTTTTGAATGACTTCACCATTTTCGTCCAGCTTATTTCGGAAAACTCATCTTGTTCCAATTACTGGATGATCCTTTGGTCTATCAACTAGATCTCATACATTATTCCTAGTAAATTGGTTAAGTTCTTCAGACATGGCCAAAAGCCAAAATTCATCATCACAAGCATCATTGATATTCTTTGGTTCTATTTTAGATATGAGAGCAATATTTGCAATATTTGCAATATATTGCAATTGCCTTCTACTTTGGACACCACTCTTTATTTCTCCAATAACTTGTTCATGTGGATGATTGGGAACTTCTTTCCAAACCGGTTGAAGAAGAACATTTTCTTGAGAAGTACTCTCTATCAAAGGTTCTTCTTGAAGTATTACTTCTTCTCCTTCGCTTAGAGGAATAACCTGCTCACAATTCTCATCAAATGCAAGATGTTCTTTTATTAAAAATATGATAAGCTTTACTTCTAAAAGAATATCCAAGAAATATTGATTCATCTGATTTTGAATTAAACTTATCAAGATTATCTTTGGTATTTAACAAGAAGCATTTACTACCAAAAATTTTGAAATATGAGATCTTTGGTATACGATTATAATACAATTCAAAACATGTTTTATGTAAAATTGGTCGAATAAGAACACGATTTAAAACATAACATATTGTATTTATTGCTTCAGCCCAAAAGTATTTTGGTAAATTTTTATCTTGAAGCATGGTTCTAGCACATTCTTGCAAAGTTCTATTCTTTCTTTCAACAACTCCATTTTGTGGAGCCGCTCTAGGAAAAGCAAAGTTGTGAGATATACCATGTAAATCACAATACTTTAGAAAAGATTTATTTTCAAATTCACCACCACGATCACTACGAATTTTAATAATAGATATAGATTTTTCATTTGTAATTCTTCTACAAAGTTTGGAAAATTCAGAAAAAACATCATTTTTGCTTTTTAGAAAAATTACTCATGTAAATCGAGAATAATCATCTACTATAACAAAAGCATACTTGCTACCATTCAAACTTTGAATTCTAGATGGTCCAAATAGATCTAAATGTAAAAGTTCAAGAGGACGTTTTATTGAAACTATATCTTTTGCTTTAAAAGAACTCTTGATTTGTTTAACCATTTGGCAAGCATCACATAAGTGATCCTTCTTATATGGTATTCTAGGTAGACCTCTAACAAGATCATTCTTGGATAACTTGGAAATAATTTTAAAGTTAACATATCCAAGTTTCTTGTGCCATAACCATTGAATTTCATTTGAAACAATAAGACATTTTTCATTAAAAGTGGGTAACTCATCTAGATAAAGTTCATATACATTGTTCCTTCTTTTACCTTTAAAAATGATCTTTTTAGATTGAAAATCAGAAATTAAGCATAAATCATGTTCAAAAGAAACAATAAAACCTTTATTACATAATTGACTAATGGATAATAAATTATGCATTAAACCATCTACTAAAAGAACATTTTCTATCAAGGAAAATTTTGGATTACCAATGTTACCGATACCGATTACTTTTCCCTTGTTATTGTCACCAAAGGTGACGGTTCCTCCATCCTTACTTTGAAGGGTGGAAAATAACTCCAGCCTTCCAGTCATATGTTTGGAACAACCGCTGTCCAATATCCATTTGCTCTTTATTTTGTGTACCTACAACAAAATTAGAAGACAAAGCATTTGACCCCTTTCTATTTTGGGGTTCATAAAAGTTAGTCTTAGGAACCCATATCCATTTGGATTTTGGTTTCCTTTGATAATAAATATTCTTTCTATAAAAAGATTTAGCATTTCTAGAGTAATCATGTCTAGGCTTATAAGCATTATAAGTTCCATGATTAGATGTATTTCTATTATAACTAGAAAATTTAGTTCTTTGAACAAATGGTTGAGAATATTGTCTTTGATTCTTCACCACATAGTTTGGTCTATTTTGAGTATCAAAGAAGCTATATCCCAATCCAGTTTTATTAACCGAGCATCTTTGAGAACCAAGAAGTCTTTCTAGATTCTCTTGTCCATTTGTGAATTTGGTCACTATAGAAAGAAGATCATTTGATTTTTCTTTTAGACTAGTTATTTCTTTTTGTAAGAGATTGGTTCTAATTCCAATTTCTTTTATCTCAAATGCTTGACAAGAGTTTTCTTTCTCTAGATCTTCTATCTCTTGAAGTAACACTTTGTTTTGAGAGTCAAAAGTTGAATTTTCAGTTTTTAACTCTTTGTTTTTAGAACTTAGACTCTTAAATTTAGCATATAAATCATTAAATGCTTCTAATAAATCATCATACTCAAATTGACTTACCGAGTCTTCTTGTGCTACAAAACACATGTTGGCGACTTCTTCATTTTATTCTTCATCGGAAGAGGAGTCACTATCATCCCAACATGCTTGAAATGTCTTTTTCTTTTTGAATTGGTCCTTAGGCTTGATTTTGAGAAAAGGACAATCTTTCTTGATGTGTCTTGTCTTTTTGCAGTTAAAGCACTTGACTTCATTTGGACTGGAAGAATCCGCTTTATTTACCTTTCTTTGAAATCTTCCCTTTTTGATGAATCTTTTGAATTGCCTTATGATGAGAGCAATATCTTCATCTTCTTCTGAATTTTCAGAATCAGAAGTAGCCTTAAAAGCAAGAGATTTCTTCTTGGGTTCTTCTTCTTGTCTGTCTTGAAGTTGGACTTCATATGCCATTAAGTTACCAACCAAATCTTCAAGATTGAGAGTGTTTAAATCATTTGCTTCCTCAATAGCTGTGGTTTTTCTCTCTCATTCAGGAGTTAAACACCTTAGGATTTTTTTGACTAAATCCACTTGTGAATATTCTTTTTCAAGAGATTTTAGAGTGTTAGTGATATCGGTCATTCTTGTTACCATGTCCAATATAGATTCATTTTGCTTCATTTTAAACAATTCAAATTTATGAACTAAAGAAGCGATTTTAGATTCCTTTACCTTTGACGTACCTTCGTGAGTCACGAGAAGAGTATGCCAGATTTCATTTGTTGTAGAGCATTGAGAGATACGATTGAACTCTACCTTGTCAACGGCACAATACAATGCATTCATAGCTTTGTCATTAAGTGAAGCAGTCTTCTTTTCTTCATCGGTTCATTGACTGAAATCAGTTGATGGCATTTGGTACTTTTCTGAAACTTTCCAAATTTCGAGATCCATGGATTGTAAGAATATTGTCATTCTCACTTTCCAGTATCCATAGTTTGTTTCGTCGAAGAGAGGAGGACGAACAAAGGAGCATCCTTCTTTGTGCTGAGATGATGTTGTTGTCACGCTAGATGATGGTCAAATCAAAATAATAGCTAACCTACTCTGATACCAAATGAAAGTGCAGTAGGATCGAAGCAACGAGCACTAGAGGGGGGGTGAATAGTGCTTTTAAATATCGTCTTTGGAATTTTGACGGATTTTGAAAATTCACAAAGCAATCACACAAAGAACACAAGAATTTATCTTGGTTCGGTCTTTCCCGACCTACATCCAGTCCCCAAGCAAAACCCGCTTGAGATTTTCACTATCAACCTTGTGTAACTATAAGATCATACAAACCAAATCCGGTCTCACTTTCAGTAACACACCTACTGAAAGCAAACAACGCCTTTAAACCAAGGAGTCCTTCCTTTTACAGAAAAAAGAAATAAGTAACAACTTACAAAACAACCTACGAGCCCTTCTTATGAATGCAAATGAGATGTAATTGGCTTTTGAGGTTGTTGGAATACTCTACTCACGAATTCACTGTCTCTCAAAGGAATTTGAGTGAAAAACTGAAGTGAAAAATATCAAGTGAGTGAGAAACTGAATATGAGTAAAAAGCAAAGAGTAATTCATTGTAATTGCATTCAAATTGATTGATTTTGAATATAGAATGCACTCATATTTATAGTTGAAAGATTTCATACGTTGAGGGTATGAAAGGGTGTCAAAACAGTCCATTTTGAACGATCAAAACGTTTGAAAAATGAAAAGACACACCTTTTAAAAGTTTCAGGAAAAACGGCAAAATTAGTGGACTGGAACAGTAGTTAGTCGACTGATAATTAGCTATTAGTAGACTGACAATTATCGTCGGTCGACTAATATGTTTATCAAGCCGTTTGAAAATCTGAAGTTTTGAAACTTAGTCGATTAGAGAAAAAATTAGTCGACTGATAATATCATCACTAGACTGAAAAACCTTTCAGTCGACTGCTGCTAAATTTTTTTGAAAATACATGTTTTGTCCAGTCGACTGATAAAATCATTAGTCGACTGCTGCTAAATTTTTAGAAAATAGACATTCTGTCTGATCGACTGATAAAACCTTCGGTCGACTAATTTGACAAAAATGACATTTTGTTTAGAAAATTTGGCGCGAAAGGATTAGTCGACTGGTGAGTCTATTGGTCGACTAATAAACACGAAAAATTAAATAAAGAGTTTTCTAAAAAGATTTTCATGAAGGGTTCTTTTAGAAAAGTTTTTCTAAAGACTTTTTAGGTGAAATGCAACCTAAATATGCACTCTAAGTAAGGCTCTTACAAGAATCTAAGACTTTTAATGAATTTTAACATTTGCACACTAGTCTTCAAAGATTCTTCATCGAATTCTTCAATGATTGTCATCTTTCTTCATTGCCTTAGCTGAAATGCAGTTGATTCACTTGTTCATCATCAAAACCTTGTACTTGAAGTATCATGTACGGCTTCATTGTCGTAACAGGACTAGTTGTTGGACTAGTTCCAACAACTAGTATTTGGTTAGTGGAACTTAATCAAACTAGATATTATCTAGTTTGATACGAACTAGATAATATTTATTGTACAATAAATTATAAGAAAATAAAAAATAAAAAAAATAAATATATATAATAATAATATATTATTATTATATATATCTATATTACATTTTAACATAGCGATGGGTTTCCGTCCAGTTCCATGGCCAATTCGATAGGCCATATTTCTCAAAAAAAACTAAGTATAAAAGCCCCTCTTTCTTACAAATAAGCCATAACCACCTTGCAATGAGTGACTTATTAAAACGTTCAAGGTGACGCAGCCCCAAACCATCCATCTCCAACGGTTGGGCCATAACCTTTCAGCTCACCAGTGAATTAGCTTTAGCATCCAAATTCTCCTTCGAAATGAATTTTTGGAAAAGAGAAGAAACAAATCTCTTCTCAACTTTTTTAAAGATCTTAAAAATCTGCAAAAAGTGCAAAACCATAGAAGAGATATTAAAACGCACCAGATTAATGTGACAAGCTTTAGATAAAAGCCTCACCGCATAAGATTGGGTTTGTGCTCTAATGTGATCCTCCACTCCACTCCAATGCAATTCCTGTGAAACCCCTAAGTGAAGGGGCAGGCCTAGGTAGTTCAAAGGGAGAGAACCAACTCCACAATAAAAAATAATGGAGGCCTTATCTTGTAACTCACCCGAGGTGTCATTAAGTACCAAGACTTGACTCTTGGCCCCATTCAACTGCAAACCTAAAATATCTCCAAAGCATCTGAAAATCAACTGCATCGCCCACATATTCTCTTACATCGCCTCCCCAAACACCAAAATATCATCTGTGAATAAGAGGTGCGTGATGTTAACGTTGTTAGATATCCAACCACCATGATATCTACCTCCATTTTCAGCAGAGGTGATCATAACATATAGAGCCTTCATGGCCACAATAAAAAGCAAAGGTGAGAGGGGATCCCCTTGTCTCAGACCCCTTGTAGGCTTGAAGGACTCACCTTTCTCCCCGTCCATTATTCACCAAAATTCATGGATCTCAAGCAACATAACAAAAAGTTTCAATCTAGAGAATCAAATGCCTTCTCAAGATCAATTTTCAAAATAAAAGATTTCTTACTTGATTGCTTGATAGAGTGGATCGACTCAAGTGCCAAAATACATACTTCTTGCAACTTTTGGCTAGGGATGAAAGCGCTCTGAGAGGTCAAAATAAGTGGGTCGATAATGGGCTTTTATTGAAAAGCCATGGCCTTTGTGATGATTTTAAAGTTGGTGCCCATCAAGGAAATGGGACTAAACCTTCCAATCTCCTCTTGTGCCTCTTCAGGAATGAGAATAAGTGTGGTTCGACTCATAACACCCGGTAACTTCGCATTAGAGTGAAGCTCAACCATCAAAAGCAAGAGATCTTTTAAACATTCCCAATTATGCCTGGAAAATTCAACGGAGAACCCGTCTAAGCTCGGGGTTTTCCCATTTGGAAGAGAAACAATGACATTTTTAATCTCATCCATTGTGAACCGAACCTCTATATGTCCCCGATCAGCCAAGGAAAGCTTCTTAAAACCCAATTCTGACATATCATATCCACCCGTTGAACTCGAGGTAAAGCGCCTCTTAAAGTATTTAGTGACCTTGAGAAGAATGGTGGGTCCCCTATAAAGCTGTCCATCAATCACCATGGACACAATATGATTCTTCCTCCTAGTAGAAGCACACATATGAAAAACATTTGTATTTAGCTCCTCAGATTGGAGCCAATGTGCATTGGCCCTTTGCTTCCAACAAATTCTCCCTCACCCGCCATACACCAATATTATTCACAAGCTCTTATCGTTCTTTCTTAATCTCCATGGCCTCCAACACGTCATTCACCCCTTCTTCCAAGAGCTGGAGTGAAGTCAAACAATCCTCCCAATTCTTTAAGGCCACAAATTTATCGGCATTATTGGTTCCATTCCAATCAATTAACTTGCTATGAACAAATACAAGTTTAGAAATCATACGTTGCGCTGCCCATCTTTCCGTAGATGGAGTCGATTCCCACTACATCTAAATCTGCTCCAAGATACCCAGTACCTCAAGCCACCACAGTTCCAATCAAAATCCCTTACTCACCAAAGTCATCGGATCACCCCAATACAGTCAGATTCAGAGAATAGAGAGGATAACAGGTTCAGAGAATAGAAAGACTGAACCCCTCTGTTTGCACTCTAGAAAATTGATGTTGAAACTTTCCCACGTTAAATATATTTTCAAACAGATAACAAAGAGAAACAGGAAAGGGACTTCACGGCAAATATATTTGAATATGTAGAAATATATGCGTGAAGGAGATTGGGCAAACGATAGCAATATAAAAAAATCACGCAGGCAATATATATAAAAAAAAACTGAAATGGTGCAATCGATAGGTCTGTGGAGTTTTTGCGATCTTGATTCACGTGAACAGGATTCACGTGAATCTCAGATTCAAGAGAGAAGCAAGCTCACGCGATGTGGGTACACAGAAAAAAAAACAGGAAGGGGAGATGGGGTTTTTTTTTGCGATCTGGGTTCACGTGAACAGGAGTCACGTGAATCTCAGATTCAAGAGAGAAGCAATCCCACGCGATGTAGGTACACAGAAAAAAAACAGGAAAGGGAGATGAGGAGAGAACGAGAGAAGGAAGAAGAAAAAAAGTAGAAAAGGAGGGAAAAACCTCAAAACTCCGATGGTCGTACCTGCCGGAAACCTCCTTCCTTTTTTTTTGCCCTTAGACAAATCTCCGCTCTGATACCATGTTAGAAATCTACCTGCGTCGAGAAAGAGAGAGGGAGAGAGACGAAACGATGGAGTCCACCAGTACCTGCGTTGAGAAAGGGAGAGAGAGAGACGAAGAGATGAAAGCAAGAGGTGAGCGGTTGTCACGTTTTTCAATCAGAAATCGTGACCTAAACTATTCATTTATAACTTAATTACAAAGATATGGATCCGGGTCTGGTGTATCCAGACCCGATTAAACATAACGTATATGGTACACAATTTTTTACATGGATCGGGTCGGATCCCGGATTGGATCCTTTTGCACCTTTTCACAATGGGGTCCAATGAAGTCTTCATATCATGATGTACCATGTGAGAGGAGATAAGAAAGCGGTCTAATTTGTGCATGAACAGGGGAGTGAGCTTATTGGACCATGTGTAAGTAACCCCTTGCATAGGCATCTCCTAAAGGTGCCCCCAATCCAGAAATGAAGCAAAACGCCTCATGTTACTTGTATACCGCTGCATCTTGTTTGAATTATGGAGCCTAAGTAACGCGTTGAAGTCCCCTCCCACACACCAACAGTTGGATGTACAGTCCACTTCATTCTTAACCCTTCTAAGCTCCGCCCAAAAAAGTTTTTTTCCAGTCGCTAGTGCAGGGGCCATAGACCGTATAGTAAGCACGAACGGCATCCCAACAATGTGAGGATAATGAATTGTAATAAAAAATTATCCTATGTGTACAACAATCCCAACAAGGTCATCTCTCCAAGATATGAGAATACCCTACCCATCTTTATGTATTCATTTGTGCATGTAATTTCTTTTAAGGGTATTTTTGTCCATATAAAGATAGTGTCGTTCAATGGTTTTTGTCTTGTTGTGTAGAGGGGAACCCCCTTTTTATCGAGTATCTTTCTTCTTTCCGTTTAATGAAGTTTTGATTCCCCTTTCTTCCTCATTGCCTTTTGCTCTCTTCTCTCATGGCTATGTGCATCTCAATAGTAATGAATTATGTAGTTGTAGTGAACTTTTGATTCTTTTCACTTTTTTAGTCATGTAGTCAACTATGTAGTTGTAGTGAACTTCTATGTTATCGACTTTATGAGTTCATGTAGTGAACTTTTGAGCTTTTTGACTTTTGTAGTCATGTAGCGAATTATACTTCTATATTCTATCATCTATGTTATTGACTTTATCTAATGAATTACTCGGCTCTATTTCATGCTAATGACATTTCAATAGTCTATGTTTATTGATTACTTATTTTTAATTCTTGTACTGATTCTTAAATTATTTTTATTGTATTCTAGGTTTTACATTTTTTTCTTAATTTTTAGATTTTTTATTTTTTGTGTTTTTAAAATTTTTTTGTAAAATTTAAATAAAAAAATCTTCTATATGGTACGATACACTTGTATCCCGAGACTTTTCTAAACGGGTTTCAATACGATATTTACAACATTGTTGCTCATAGCTATTTTAACAAAAACCCAGATTTTTGTCATCTTTCCCTCAAGTGTAAGCATGAGGAGAAAAGGAAACAAATTCCAAGGATCCAATATCAATGAAGACTATGTAATGCTTTTTTTGAATTACTTTCAGCTTATTTGTCCCACGATTGGCATTCTGGAAACTTGATACAGTTTGGCCACATGCAACTTGGTAACTAGGGCAAGTCTCAGTTTTTTACTTAATTTAATAAAAATAAATAACAATCATAATTTATAATACAAAAACTTTAAAAAATTAACATATAAGCAGTGCCTTATTATATATAATAATAATACAAAACTTTTTAAAAGTTAAATAAGTGTGTGTATGTAATAAATAATATATATATATGCAAGATTTTTAAATATTTCACTCCCATAATATTTTTAGAGTTTATTATTTTTTCTCTATTTAAGGGAAATTTTTTAGGGAAACATAATATTCTAGAACTTTTTTTAATGGAAAAACAAGATATTCATTAACATTTTTCTATTGGATATATGTTTGTAAGATGCAAGAATGCATAGTTTTGTAAGTGATGAGAAGGCTATTGTGCATCATTAAAGAACATTTCCATATCAATGGGAGGATGATTTATATATACTACCAGGAAGCAAAATGGATACGGCAAGCAATGCGTGAAGAAGAAGCGGGGAAGCGAGTATTAAAAAGTAGTATGAAGCGTGAAGTGGGGATTCATTCTAGAAGCAATTGTGGAAGCATGCAAGAAGCGAAAAAAGAAACGTGAATAAAACAAGGGGAAATGAAGGATAAATGAATGGGAAGCATAAAAAAAAAACATGGAAAACACAAAGGGAAAGTGAGTGGGAAGCAAAAGGGAAATGAGTGAAAAATGAAAAAGATGCGAGCGGGAAGCATGTTTCCCCCAAATGAGCCCCCTCCCCCGGCTATGGAAGTGTGCTTCTCCCCCTTAGGGAGGTGCTTCTGGTAACTATGTGCTAATGGGTGGGAGTGAATGACATGAAGGCCATTGTCTGTAAAGAATAGTCCCATATCAATGGAAGAGAGTGAGGGTCCCATTCCTATATGCTATAAATGGGCCTCCCACCCCTCACATCCAATGATAATTCAAGCAGGGCTTTTAATTGCATTGGAAGTTGTACCTTCAAATGACTTTATTGCCCCTTAAAGTTAAAATATATTTGTTTCTATTATGGATGCTTTTAATAAAAGTTTCATTTTTATTTCTAAAATTTGTTATTGAAAGACGGCCTGATATAAGACAGCCAAGGTCAAAGATAAAACTCGGCTAGTATGTTAAAATAAGTCACAGCTAGTATGTTAAAACTTAAGAAAATAGGATATAAGACAGCCAAGGTCAAAGATAAAACTCGGCTGACTCGGCCGAGTGTCATTGGTTTTTGACTCAGTTAGGGGATGATGTGAGACAACTTGACCAAGTCACGAGTCGACCCACCAAGTTTGCAAACTATAATTTGTCCTTTTTTAAGTGGCATAATGCATCTGCAACTCAATCTGACACCTCATCTAGGTGCATATGCAACTCTTAATTTGACTCACCATCTAGCACAGTCAAATGCAGGTCTGACAGGTAAACAACCGCAACAATTGTGCACATGATACAAACTAACACAGGTTGCATAAAACAAAGAAGAAAAAGGAAATCCTATAAATCCCTTAGAAAAATTACCATGCATCAGATTCTTCCTTCTAACCTTAACTTCATAAATACCTGTCTCATTTTGCTCTGCAGGTTACCATTGATATACAGGAGGCATGTAGAAGTACTCAAGGTACTGATCCAGGTTAGATTATCTGGGAAAGATCAAACGTATTTACTTCTAAGGAGGCTCGCAGTGTTGCAGGGAGGAAGGAGCTGCTGTGCCTATATGTCAGCTTATTTGGACTATGCACGATGCACCAAGACCTGCAATAACCCTCAGACTGGTGATTGAAAATTGGCCCCTTACGTGAGAGAGATTGAGAGGTGTTGGCTTTCAGTTGGTCAGCATATGTGAGCTTAATAAGTGTGCCTATGAGTCTTCATCACGTCTTTTATTCCAGTGTAAAGTAGTGAAAAAAGTAAGGAGCAAATTGGAACCCTTTTTGGTGTGTGGTGCTCACCCCCAAACAGAATCCGAAGCAATTGTCAAATCAATGGGCGAAGAAGCATTTTGTAAACAAGCATGTTCACCAAGGATGATTGGTTTTCAGATGGCAATTAGGAAGACATGGAAAATCAGCAACCGTCTGATGTTTGATGGGAAAACTCGTACTGCAGATACCATGGTTAGAAGTGCTTAATGGAGTGAGGAAATTCATATGGTCAGTCTTAAAGTTAACTGACCATCCAGTGAAACTGTGATGGTTATAATCATGGGTGAAGCCGCCTTGTGGGGAGGGTGAGCACGTGCCCAGCCTGACCCACAAAAATCCCCCAAAGGGGTATGAGTCAGGGTGGGCAGTGCCCACACTAACCCGTAGGGTATGTGGGTTGTGCCCACCCTAACCTGTAGGGCAGGTGGGTAGTGCCCCGGGTAAAGGTGGGCACCACTTGTTCCTAACGGCCCCAACCCAAAGGAAGCACGTGCATGACCCAACTGACCCTGACTCAAAGGGGAATATGATACCTCTCTCTCTCTCTCTCTCTCTCTCTCTCTCTCTCTCTCTCTCTCTCTCTCTCTCTCTCTCTCTCTCTCTCTCTCTCTCTCTCGCCAAAGGCGGCAACAGCACCCACTTCCGCCGGTTCTCTCGTTCCTCGCCTCTTTCCGCAGGAATCTGAGAGTAGATAGTTTGCTTTGTTAGGCATAGCTACTCATAAGAATCAACAAGGGAAACAACCCAAAGAGAAGGAAGAAGTCTTGCTGTAGGAACGAAGATCCTGAGCAACAAGAGGGTTCAGGCTGTAGTCTCCAATTATCAAGAAGGGTGCAGGCAGAATTGTTTGGGTAAATACTGCCTCTTTGGTACTCTATCTCACTCTCTCCTGCTAAGGCCGGTGCCCTATTCCCAGCCATCCGCTCTCCGATAGTCTCTCCGGCTGGATTTTTTTTTTTTTCATGCCCTTTCTTAAGATTAAGGTTCTTGTGTATTTTTCAAATTAGCATGCAAGCTATGTCACATGGACACTCCATTTTACCCTATGTACCCGTGTCGAAGTAAATACATGAATTTTTTAGAGATTAGGGTATTGGTTTGCATTTTTCCAAATGATGCAAACATTTAATTACAATTTTTGGGTTTTTTGTGTTATTTTTTCTTTTTATATATTAAGCATGATTCCATTAATGAATGTTTGATTTTGGTTATTACTTACCAAACCCCTAAATCTTTGATTTTTGTTAGAATTTAAGTTTTTTATTTGGTTTCTTAAATGCCATGAATAGTTAATTAGGCATTTTTTGTTATTTTTTTAATCAACATTAACCTTGATTCCCTGAATGCATGCTTGATTTTGGTTAGAATTTTAGGGGTTTTACGTTTCTTTTTCAATTAGCATATCCATGAATCATGTTAGAATTTAGGGCTTTTTTATTTGTTTTTTACTGTTCTTTTGTGCCTACCCTAGTTTAGATTCCTGGTTCTGCCCCTGGTTATAATGCAAATAGATGGATCTCCCAACTGAGAACTGCACTAAGTTTTCCATTTGCATCTGCTACTCGGATATGCCATCCATGATCACCTAGGAACTTGAAAGCTGAAAGGATGGCAGAAGTCAGAGACGAGGAGTTCAAAGAGTGAAGATGGCAGTGGAATATTTTGGAAGAGTTCCAAAGTAGGAACATACTGGCTGAATCTTACTGACGAGATGTTGTAGCTGCTGTCACGAGAACAGTTGAAGGGTGTGCATAGAGGACAAAGAATGATCAAGAGGTGATAGACAGATTTTTTGAATTTTAATTTATTTGAACGTATATGGGTTCCCAATGAGTGAAACCACATTCCAATGCAGTTAGTGAAGATGGGAGTTCTGAGAGTTAACAAGGTTTGGAGAGAAAAACAACCTGATTAATTTCCTTGGGAAGCTGAGATTGGCATGTAATGATTCTTTGTAATCTGGTCGGTGTCTGCCTAACTCCAGCTTGCATATCAAAAAAAAAAAGGAAAGCAAAGGAAAGGAAAAATAAGCTGAAAACGAAAATGCATTCCATGACACGGTAAGATTTGTTATGCAGGTCATGACATGGTAAACATGTGTACAAGAGAAAGCGTGGAACACAAAGAACTCCTGATATAACTCTACTGCTGGTTACCTCATGAAGGCCAGGATCATCATCTCTAAGGATACATTCCTCCTTCTGAAGCTTAGGACTGTGGGGAGTTGCCAGTATGCTAGTTGCATCATCATCTTCTTCATGAAGCTGTAATAATCGACGCATGTCGGATGACAGTTCTGAAGAATTCAAACTACCTGCCTGCTGGATAAAGCAAAACAAAATAAAACAAAATAAGAGCATTAGGAACTAGAAGTCCATGTTTTGTAATGCATAAATTGATTCATAACAACTGTATAACACTCTAAGAACTCATAGCAAAGCAAAAAAGCGGGCCATGGAGTAGTAAGAAGCTCACAAGTAAAGACGTAGCTGGGGAGAGCTCATTTAGCTCAGCCTTCCACTCCCTCAGCATTTGATGGATTTGCTCCTCCAAAACTGCAACATCCTTTAAACGACCTTCTTTCCTAGCATACTGCAAATCTAAAAATATGCCTTGCAGATCATCAACCCTGTTCTTAGCTTTTGCCTTGTAAAGCTGGTAAGAAGCCAACTTGGAACCGTTCCCCATTTATTGAGGAACGCTGCTATGCTCAATAATAACTACAACCCCTTGAAAAAATTTCACTCAAACCCAAGCCTTCCACAGCTCAAGCTACAACAATTCCCCATGCACATGCCTTCTCAAGTTGGCAACCAACAACGATAAAACTAGTAAATGTTACACTCAACCAAGTCAAATTCCTTCAATTTCTTTCTCAGAACCATCTAGCTCTAAAACCAACGAAAATTACCAAAACGAAATCCAACCTCTCCAAGATAATTAAGGAAGCCTCCAACACAGTTCCAGAAGAAGGAAAATCAGTGGCCTCCGCACTCCCTGAGAGCAATTGACTATGATTGTAATTGTGCACACACGGTCGCATCCGGCTAATCAAACACAATCTTCTTCTGTATTGCCGTTGGACGGTCCAACACATATATCATCAAAAAGGAAAGGAAGATACTACATTTCAATTGGAAAAGAAAAGATGGGTTTGAACATCCCTTCTTATCAAATAAACAAGACAAGTTAAAAACTCCGTGACACTGAAAAACCCCATATGCCCAATTTCTCTCAAATTAAAAAACCAATTCATTAAAGAAACGAATCCAAAAAAGATGTCCAAGTACAATTATTCCAGCCCACATATGCGAGTCTGAGTGGACAACGAACTAATAGCAACCACAGCACAGGATACCAATTATTCCTTAGGAGAAAAAGTAAACATGAGGAAGACAGACAACTCGAACACGTCTCATTGAAGGTCAACAACGCTCCATAAATCTATTGAAGGCTCTCTATTAGCTGACCTCATGAGAAGCAAGAGTAAATTCCATTCCATTTGCAGAGATAAACACCTGATCTACAGCGTCTGCTGTTGAACAACGTGCAGTATAGCGACATGGGTACACGTCAAAATCGTTCAATCTGAGTCGTAGAGAATGCTATTGGGGACGGGACGACATCACCTCCCTCCAAAAGAGAAATATTGAGACGACTCCGACACCAGCGATATTCTCTGATGGTTTGGCTTACAACTGCTTTTTATCGTGTGCCGTTTGAAACGCTTCAAATATAAAGCGCCTTCTCGGTCTTCTTTTTGAAGTCGGGGGTAGGGATGGCAGTGGACCGGGGCGGGGGACAAGGTCTTCACCTCCGCCCCGTTTCAAAATCTGAACCTTCATCGCCGCCTCCATCGATTTTAACCTCCACCCCCGCTTCATGTCCTCCATCCCCTCTCCAAACGGGGGTGAGGCGGGGCGGGGCCCATTTCCCCTCGGTCTATAGTTATTCCTTAAAGGATTGGGAACGAGGTGGGGGCGGAGATTGAGCCGGGGACGGGGCGGGGAAAAGCGTAAGTCCATCCCTTCATCCCTGCCTCCATTCCTGTTTTATGCCCTTCATCCCCGGTCCAAACGGGGTGAGGTGGGGGCGGAGCCCCGTTGTCTCCCGATCCACTGCCAT
This sequence comes from Nuphar pumila, assembly GCF_984573655.1. Taxonomy (NCBI): domain Eukaryota; kingdom Viridiplantae; phylum Streptophyta; class Magnoliopsida; order Nymphaeales; family Nymphaeaceae; genus Nuphar; species Nuphar pumila. Next base: position 42,071,564 of record NC_143260.1, read on the forward strand.
CCCTAGTCGGGGGCTATAGGCCCAAAGGGGTTTTTAATTAGTCAAGCTTATAAGTTCACTAATATGTAAGTAAAGTCTACAAAATCACCCGTTTCAAAGTGGGTGCCAAACAGGCGGTGCTCTTTTCAAATTTTGTTCAACTCCTTTGCTAATCTACCTACACTTCTACCCAAAAAAATGGATTTAAAGCTAACTTTGAACCTCTCAAAACTATATAGAATATCTATAAGTGAATTGGTGTGAATTTTTCATATTTATTAAACAATTAAATAACAAATTTTATGTTTTAATTAGGTGAAATCAGAATTAAATTGAATGTCAATTTGAATTACACATTATTCTGAATCTAAGTTGAATTTAAATTTGAAATTGAATTTGAATTTAATTAAGTGTGAATTTATATTTAGTATTTAATTTAATTTGAATATAATTTAATATGGATTTTGATATGGGATTTGGATTTGGATTTTAGAAATTAAATTTGGATGTGGGTTTACCTAAATTAAATTGGATCCAAATTAAATTTAGAATCCAATATAAAAATTCATTATAATTTAAATAAAAAATTAAAATTTAATTGAAGTTAAATTGCAAGTAGGACTCCAAGAGGGTGGGACGTCCCCTATGTGGGCCCATCCTACTTGACAATTATTAAACTAGATATTTGTGAAAAATCCCTAGAAACTTCTACTTTGAAAATAAAGTCAAAAAAATTACTAAGTTTTCTAAATTAAAATCAAGACTAATTAGCAATAGACTTAGAAATAAAATTGTTGCTTTGATTTATAAGGTAAAAAGGATCCCTAGGGTGGGACGTCCCCCTAGTGGGCCCGTCTTTGGTGGTTGGAGCTTCTATTTTGAAGCAAGTCAAAAAAAAAAATTAAAAAAGTTTCCTAATGAGATGGACATAGCTATTTCAAAAATTTCCTAAATGCATTAAAGAGCCAAATAAGCCTAAGATTTTTGGAGAATGTCCAAGAGGGAGTAAAGTTCTGAAATTTTGAGAGGTTAGAGGGGATTGAAAAAATTTCTAATGAGATTTAGAAATCCCTAAACACCTATAAGAATGGACCTCTATATGCCCCCTCCTTATTTCCTTCTTATTCTCTCTACACTCTTTCTCCCCAAATTCGTTCTCTACTCTTGCTCTCTTGTATCTTCAACTCCCTCACGTGTGGAAGGGACTCCATTAGAGGTGGTGTTGCAGTTGTTAGGAGGAGGACCAGCAAGCTGATCCAGTCAACCCAACCTAAACACCACCGTGATTTGACTCTTGACTTTATTTTTGGACTTTCAAGGTAGGACCAGTGGGCGTAAGCATGTTGCGGAGGTTCTAAAAAATTAAATGCATGTTTATAACAGTCCTTAACAATGTTAAGACTGATCTGGTATGGATCTTGAAGTAGTGGGATCTTCAAAAACGTTTTTAGATTAAAAACGATTTTTGAAAAAATCAAGTTTTGTGGAAAAACGTTTCTGGAGGTTCTTGTTGGTTTTTGTGTTTTACATATGAATTGTATAGAGGACTGATCCTAAGATTGATCACATGTAGAGCTTAGTGGTATGGGACTCCAAAAACAATATCGGGTAAATCAATTTTTGGAGAAAACCCATCCACTCGATTTTTTTAGAAAACCAATTTCAGAATTTTGAATCCATGTTTAGGATTGAATTAGGAAGGGCCGATACATGTACATATAAAAATCAGATTTGTGGTAAATCTGAGATTTTATATGGAGTCTTAATATGTTATTAAAAAAAAAAGACAATTTATTTCACAAGATCGCTTTTCTTAGTTGTGAGATATTATCTTTGGTGATTTTGATTCATGCTGGTTTGGAATTAATGTTTAGCATTAATGTTAGAAGTCTTAAGGTTTTGTGAATAATACACCTAGGTCTGAAAGTTGGTCGAAAGGTATTTGATGTGTTGGTACGAGTTATCATGCTTTAAAAAAATTAATTATATGTAAAATGTGTAAATAGAGTGATGGCCATGATAGGGATCAGATTTTCTTCATTTATGCTTGATTGTTAATTTCGATTGATGTGTTTAAAACATGTATACACCATGCTTGGTTTGTACTAGCAAATATATATGCTTACTTTGGTTAGATTACATGTTAAATTAGTAATCTAATTGCTTGTTTAACATGCTTCAGAATTATTTATACAAAAACATGTAAATTAGGTGTTCTTCATGGTAGGAAAATGATCTTCTTTAATTCAGCATGTTTAGAAATGATATTTGATGTTAATGAAACCTATATGCATCATGTTAATGTTTGTACCATTAAATGGATGTATTTACTTTGCATGTTAAAAAAAATATATTTCAAGTGCTTGAATTAAGGGACTATGCTCGATTTTAGTATTTTGGACCGAACCAGTCCCAAAGATTTATGTAGAACTCCCAAACCATAAATCCTATAGCCATACAAATTTTGGAGGTCTTCTATACACATAAAAGATGTTCCAAAAAAATTTTGGGACCAAGGGGTGGCACGGTTTGATAGAGAAGCTTGCTGCAAAACAAGGCAAAAAATTTGCTCGGTTTGCAAGGAGGTTTCGACATATTTATTTGCGTGAATTATATCTCCAAGGGTGTACCTACTATGGGTACAAGATTTTTACAAGAATTAGAGAACATATGGAATAACACGTGATTAAAATCTTGTAATTTTTTTTATTACTAGTAAGCAACAAAAAATCATCTCAGTATGATAAAAATCTGGATTATACAGAAATAGATTTGGTCTTGTTTTTGAAATAGTGTATGATCTCAGATATTTAATTAACTAATGGTACAAACAACAACTACGTCTTCATCCCAAAATAATTGGGGTCGGTGATATGAACCAAATAAGAAAATCATTCTGGGTCTTCCACATGAATCCTTCTCCTCCAATCATTTTTATCCAAAGTCATGTCGTCGGTGAGGTTCAAAGCATTCATATCATTTCCTATGATTTTCATCCAAGTCTTCTTAGGCCTACTCCAACCTCTTTTAACTAATATATTTTTCCATTTCTCCATCCTTCTAACTGGAGCATCATTAGGCCTTCGCCGAATATGTCCAAACCACCGTAAATGATTCTCTCTCATCTTATTTTCAATGGATGCAATGCCTACCTTCTTATGTATCTCCTCGTTTCGAATCTTATCTTCTATTGTATTTTCACACATCCATCGAAGCGTACGCATCTCAGCTACACTCATTTTTTGAATATGATGTCTTTTGGCATTCAAACATTCTGTACCATATAGTAAAGCGGGCCTAATTGTTGTCCTATAAAACTTTTCCTTCAACCACAATGGCATTCTACGATCGCACAACACTTCAGTTGCACTTTTCTATTTCATCCACCCAACCTTTATCCTATGATTTACATCTCCATCAATTTCTCCATCCTTTTGAACGATAGATCCCAAATATTTGAAACAGTCATCCACCAGTATTTCTTGCTCACCAAGCTTCACTACACTCCCATCACTACTTCGTTGCTTACTAAACTGACATTCCATATATTATGTCTTACTCTTACTCAACTTAAAACCTCTTGCTTCCAATGTCTGTCTCCATAATTCTAACTTAGCATTAACCCCAGCTCTAGACTCATCAATCAAAACAATATCATCAGCAAACAACATACACCACGACACATTGAAATAGTGTCTGATCTCAGATATTTAATTAATTAATGGTGATGAATCTAAACACAAGGTTTTCGATTTTAGAAAGCTAAGACGTGTGAAAAATTTTAATAAAAAAATGGGATTTTATTTCTGTCTGTAGAATTCAGAGTGATTGTATTTTTTAGGGAAACCCTATATCAAAAATTGAACTGATTGCATGTAATTTGGAAAAAAAAAGTTTGATATTTGGTTTATAATTTTTAATTTACAATGAATTTTAAATTAAGGCTTGTGTAGTTTGAAAGCTAACACATGTGAGTACCTCCCATAAAAATTTGGGACCCAGACTCATGTTGTACAGTTATGGTAACTGCTATGACACCAAAGAAGTTTTTACACAACTGGTATTGTGTTAGGGAGCTAGTCGGTTTCTGTGTATAAAGTATAGGCATTGTATAATGCTATACTAAATACCATAATTTCCAGCATGATGACATGCCAACTATTAATATATGATGTGCATGCATCATGATGAAATGGATGTAAGCTAATGACCCATGCAAGTTATTGCATTTTCCAATAAATGTTATTGAATTATGCCAATGTATGAGATTAAAATGTGTTAATGCATGATGTTAAAATATGTAAATGCTTGATAATGAAAGATGCATATGAATGTTATTAGATTATGCTCATGCATAATATTGGGATATGCTTGGCATGCATATGGATAATGTATGGAATCATGTATGATTTTGCCCAATTGGAGTCATGTAACCTTGAAAATGATTATTTGTGTTTATTCACGGATGATAATAGAATTAATGAAATAAAGATTGAAAATGTACATTAATTCCATTGATACTTACAATGAGAGATAAATGATACTTCTGACTCTATATAAAGTTTATTTAAAGTACAAAAGGTTGCTTCTCCCTAGCCACAGAGATTGAGAAATTGACTACACTGTAGTCACAGAGTGGTAGGTATATAACTCATTAGTTAAGTCTGATATATCATGTTAGAGGTATTGGGAGCTCTCTCTCTCGATGATAGTCATCCCTCATCCAACATTGGTGAATGGTGCACGGTCAGGGTTAAGCCATAAATTGTTTGAATATACCCCTCCTGAGTCGTTGCCCTAATCTAGAAAATGAATCAATGTTAGTACCCACAGATATTGGATATCGAAACAATGATTGATTTGCATTTAGTTTAGGCATTGCATACATCACTTAAGAAAGAAAACTTAAATAAAAAATATTAAAGCTGCCCATGCATGAATGAGATATCTAATTGATATCAGTAAGTACATGCATTATTTAACAATTCATGCATGGTTATGATATTTGCACCTGAATTGAACTTTGACATGTATTTGAAATTGATAGCCTATTCTTATTGGAATAACTGCTTAATTGTTTTGAAATTAATATCATGTGTTAATTGATGCACACAAGTAAATATGTGCATGTTCTATGTTATCGGGTTATATTCACATGTATTGTGATTTTGTATTTTCAATTAAGACTTGACAAGTTTAACTACACTTATCACCATGTAGGTATTAATTGAGAAGCCTAGTGATGACAAGATGTTACGACAATGTTGAGAGCTAATTATTTTCTTTCTCAGGATCATATTTTGAAAAGACACTTATTATTGTTTTGAACTTGCGATACTCGGAATAAACTGTTAATTTATTTATGACTAAATTAATTTTAACAATGAATGTTATTCATATTTTAATTCAGTTGAGATGATTGTATGATCTATAACTCGCTTAAAGTTCTAGGAAATGACGTTTTTAGTGTTTAAACAAAAAAAAAATTATGCGTTTTTAGGTTAGAATTTTGGGGCATTACAATTGGAGATTATCAAATTTGGGTTCCCTATCTTCTAAAAACCGACTTAGGTCATCAGCCAAGTCATCCCAACATGTTTCAATCATTACCTTTCCTGTTATGTTCGATCCTTACATGATTCCAGCCCATGCTCTCCATTTCCTATCTCTCAAACTTCCTTTCTGTGTAATGCATCCCGCTTCCAAGATTTCTCTCATGTGATTACACATGTCATTCGTTGCCATATATGTTGTTTATGTAAATCTTCACCCTTCCTTCTGGTGGGGGACCCATTGATGCATGAACCTCCATATAGTTGCCACTGGGTGGGCAGAGTTCTCAAGAATACACATCACTTGTTCTTTCACTCCATGTATTTTATCCTTCTCCATTTGTTGTTGAGATTTAGTTCTGTCCCCAAAAATTGTTGCATTCATTTCCTTCCATATACACCATATGATTACATGGAATGATATGTTCTAGCTTTCTTGAATCCTTTTGTCTTTAAAGTTTTGATCTGTTGACTTTTCTAAGCATGCCTTTATATTAGTTTCAGGCCTCCAATTTTTGCAAAAAAAATTGACACCTTTTTCCACACTTGCACTACCCATAAACACTTCATGAACAAATGTTCTTCTTGTTCTTCTTCCTTCCTACCCAATTCGCATATACTAGGCAATTGAAAGCCTAACTTTTTGAGTTAAGCAACTTTCCCTCAACTCCCAATCTCAAAGTGAATGCCAATCTTGTTGGGTTTTTTTTGTGCCACACATTTTTAAATCTCATGGTTTTGCCCTTCCTTTATGATACGGTTCCATATGTTTTTCATTAAGAAGCCTTCCTTTGTTTTTCATAAATTTCCATCACTATTCCCGGGTTGTCGTGTTTTCTCTTCCACCTCCCTCATGACCTGTTGGGCTAGTCATACTCTAACATCAACTATTTTCATGCAAGGATGGTGGTTAACATCAATAACCTCTCCTATATTGATTAAGCATAAATCATTGTATATAATATGGTGAGAACTTGAAGGCAATTGGAGTATAATAGGACCTCGGTTCATCCATAGGTCAAACCAGAATTCAGTTGCTCTCTCATCCCCTACCTCCCAAAATATTTCCTTTGCCAATGACCCAACTTCACATCTGATTCCCTGTAAACACCCCAAATTTTTCTAGTCCATTTTGGACACCCCCCTTTCATAGATGTCAACTCTGTAGTACAGTGTAGGAGTCTAACCTCCAGGTTCATTCTAGTTTAGCTATTTTTTCACCATTTTTTACCTATGAAATTATTATTTTACTCCTAGGTCGCCTTAGACCCTTGTTAGTTAGACCCAATCAAGCTCATTTTAAGCTTAGAAGAGTTAGAATATCAGTCATTTCTTGCTCTACGATGAGTAGACCATGTTCATTTTAGCTAAATTTGATTCATTTCACATGAAATGGGCTCATTTCTAGCTCGAATTCAAGCTAATTGTTCCAGAGTCAATCAATTTCAGTAGATCATGTTCCCTTGTGTTTAATTTGAGCTCATCAGAAGTTCAAGTGATCCAATTTTAGTTCAAATTTGTTTCCCACATTTTTGGAGTTCATTTTAGCACAGTTCAACTCATTTTAGCTAGAATTGAGCCAACCTTTGTCAGCCCAGCTAGGATTTAGCTTCGGATTTAGTTCTCCTTAGTACAGTTGATTGTCATTTTAGCTCAAACCCAGTATATTCTCGTTACTCACTTCACTCTACAGTGAATTTCTCATCCTTTCTCTGAGAATTGTGTCTGTTTTTTATCATTTGGTCTAAAAGTCTAGTTGAGTTAGTGTCTTTTTAGTTCATATAAGTTTAGAGACCCTAGAACCCAGTTCAATTCAGTTCAACCTTGTTCAAACCAGTTTCCAAGTGTTACTCTTTTCCCTACAGGGCAAAATCATTTCTGATCTTGCTCATTTCTACTCAGAGTGGTCACTCAATCAATTTCTAGTCCAAACTCGGATCAATTCTCTTTCTGAAATTATATCTATATCCGAGATCCAATTCATGTTTCAATTTGGACAATAGATCCAATGTTGGGTCTGACATTTGATATTTATTCTATCTCCAGACCTGGATCTATTATCCAATTCACTCTTCTAGCTATATCCAGAATCCAACTTATTTTCTGAACCTGGATTATTTCATCAAATATCCAGGGTCTACTTTTTTATTATCCAGGATCTATTCTTCAACTCTTATTCAATATCAAGGATCCACTTTCTAAGTCCATCTCTAATCCAAGAGTCATTTCATCTGTTTAATTAAGATCCAGGATCTATTCTTAATGTTTTATCTTTGATCCAGGATCTGTATACTATTTTTAAAACATGAAACCAGACTCATTGTCTGAGATCTAAATCCATTTGTCATTTTAAAACTTCAGATTTAGATTCGAATTCAAATCTTTCTTTTCCTCCAATTCTAAACTTGCGTTCAAAACTAATTTTTACATTTTAATTTAAACCCAATGATTTATATTTGATATTTTGAAATGTCTTTTTTAGAAAAACATCTTTTTCAATGTGTCAGATCTAGATCCAGATCGTATTTTGATTTGGATTTTTTATCAAGCTCGAATTTCAAAATGGATCTTAGATCCAATCCAATTCACCTTAGAGGGGACCCACCTAGGTGGCGGCACTTCTTGATCATTTCCTTCATTTGGTTTTCACATTTTGGTTATTTCAGAAAATTAGTTGGTTTAGGACTTTATTTTTCACTTTTCATCTTTTATTTTTATTCTTTTGTTTTTAACCTTTATTTATTTTAATTGTTTCAAAATCAAATGTGGACCCCACCTAGGTGGCACCATGTTTGGAGTCTTCCTTTAGAGTTTTAATTAGGTTAGAGAAAGAAAAGTCAAAATATAAAATCCAAATAGGACTCCTCCCAAGGGGGAGGGGGGGGGGGCGATTTTCCCTAATTCTCCTAATTAGTTGCTAATTAGGCTAATTAATTAGATCCCTAGAATCCCTATCCTTTCTAAAAAAAAATTATAAATAGGACTCAAGGGGGACGTCCAGCCCATCCATCAAGCCTTTTCTCCCTCTTTTTTATTTTTTCTTTCTCTCCTTCCTTATTCTTCCCCTAGTTGTCGCCCCTTTTTTCTCTAGCCATTCTTTTTTTTCCTTTTCGTTTTCCTTTCCAGCTGCAGCGAAGGAGGCACTTCAGGAAAAGTTTAAGATTTTATTTTCTTTATTTTCCTCTTTCCTTTCTTTATTTTATTATTCAATATAAATTGTAATCAAATACCAAAAATAGTGGAAATTTACTTTTTTGCATAGCTTAGGGGTTGCATAAACATATAGTTTATTTTCAATATTAATTGCTATGGTTTGTCATGCATATGCACTTTTCTAATTCCATAATGGTGAAACATGAATGGCACGGGCACCTTCTTCTAAGAAGTTGATAAACTTAATAGAATTCATATTTGTGACCATAGTCAAAATACGAATGAAATTCAGATTTATTAATTTATTTTAAGTTGCAAAAGTCTACACTCTTAGGCTATTTTTCAAAATCATCGCATGTTTTCAAAAGCTTTCCAAGTGTTTTCTAAAACTCTCCTTTTAGGAATCAAATGAGATATATTCAAAATATATTTGTGGCCATAGTTATGAATATATGGCGATTTGTTTTCATCTGAATTCTATAAAATACAAAAACCTCTTTTATAAAAAAAAATTTACAACACAAGGGGATTTATCAATGATTTTTTTTAAAGCTTTCAAAAGAAATTTTCACAAACCTGCATCCATGCATCATTTAGACTTAGGTTGCATCAGGCATGAGCCCACAAGGCCACACACCTAGTCATTTGCTGCATTTCGAAATTCAATTTAAAAATATCTCAAAATAGCTTTCTTTTCAAAATATTTTCCAAGAATTTCAAGCATGCATCATGTTTTCAATAAAATTTCTTTTCCAAAACATATCTTATGTGTGTTTGATTCTTTCTGCATTTTGAGATCTAGAATAATATCTTAAACATTTAAACAAAACAAGGCATACAGTTCAATCCTTGGTTCGATTACCCCTGGTTAAGGCACTAAGAATGGTTGAACCTCGTACCGACATGCGAGTCCCAATTTCTCAACTTTTTCATATTTTTCAAAATGGAGGCGAGTTTGCAAAGGATTAGTTGACTTGCGAAAGTAAAATTTTGCATGATAACACTCTCCTCCATCCATGGGACATTGCTTGGCATTTCTTCGAAACCCACAATGATTCTTTATACATATATTTGATTTTCACTAAGGAAACCCAAGGACTGTTGTTGTTCTGGCAAATTTTTCATGCTAGTTTGGCTAATACTGCTCTATTGGTGTCTTTGAGGCTCCTGATCCCAAAGCCTCCTTCAATTTTAGGTTTTCACACTTGCTGTCAACTTAAAAGATAATGATGCATGTGATTCTCATCATCATACCAGTGGACGCTACACATAATCTTCTCTATTTCTTGAATGGTAGATATTGGGAGATGAAAGTATCCCATCCAAAAGATAAAAAAGGAGCAAAGGACTGCTCGAATAAGCATAATTTAAACTACCAAATCTAGAAGTCTACCATGCCACGATTTCAATTGAGCTTAAAATTTGTCCATAACTTCTCACACATGCATTTTTTTAATCTCTCTTTGAAATGTGGAAGGTCCAAGTAAGTGTAAACACCCCAAATTTTCCACCTTCATTAAAAAAATTTCTCCTTTTACCACTAGGGCCCACTCTCTGAATCCTTCAAAGGAACCAGTTGGTCGATCATTGAGCCAGGGCCATTCGAAGCCCAAATTTGCATCAATTTCAATATCTTTCATTCTATACTCAAGATTCAATATCTATTTTGGCTCAATTTCAATTATCAATTCTCATCCTCGGACAGGAATTTTCAATTCCTTGTCTCTGCCAGGGGTCTGAGACTTTAAATTCCTCATCCAGAGTTTGCATTTTGCATGTCATTGCATATCATTTCATTATATTTTATTGCATTCCATATCATTGCATATCTTTTTTGAGATCCAGCATTCTTGTTTTCAAAATACCAAATCCAGACTCGATGTTAAAACCTTTCTTTTGAAATCAATTTAAAAAACCTGGGTTTTAGAACCAATTTTTGCCATTTGGCCAACCCCCAAGGCTTTATATCCCCTTATTTCAAAGCATTTTCCTTAGAAAATTGATCCGGATTCGTTTTAAACTTGATTTTTAATCAACTCTTGATTTTCACCAATTTTCTTCAAGTGGGTCCCACACTGCAGGGGGTGCCAACCCTAATTTTTTAATATTTATGCAATTTTATGTTGTTTGCCTATTTAAAAAATATAAAATTTTAGTAATTACAAGTGTTTTCAATGTCGCTTGAAAGTCTTGTCTTTAACTCTTTATTTTCAAGCTTTTAAAACATTTTTTTAAATACCAAGTGGACCCGCCTAGGTGGCACCACTTGGCATGTCTTTTTTTAAATTTTTATTGAAAGAAAAAAGTCAGCAATTAGCTGAGCTTTAGGACTGTCCAAGAGAGTGGGTCGACCCCCCCCCCCCCCCCCCCTTTATCTCTTTTAATTAAGAGAGTCCCAACCAAGGCGAAACTCTCTAATTAAAGCCATAATTTATTTCTATCAATAGAGCTCCAAGGGGAGGTCGACCCCCATGTGCTCTTTTTCCTTCTCCTTGGCAGCTCCAAGCTCCTCCTTCAACAGCTTCATGGTATAATCATCTTCCTCTCCTCCTTTAATTATTTTTTTATTAATTTTAATTTCTTTATTGCTTTTCTTCCATAGCCGCCCCTCTTTTCTTTGCATTTTCTTCATTGTTTGCATCAAGAATCCATATGGTAGAATAAAAAGATGATCAACTGAGCAAAGAGTGATCTTTTTATGATTTTATTTCATGAATATTGCTCTTCATTGATTTATTTTATTATTGCCTTAAGAAAGAAGGTGATTCAACCTTCTATAGGTTGAATCCCCCTTTCTATCAGCTAGATCAATGCAAATCCATGCTCCATTGAATTTTGCTGTTTGTTTTTGCTGTATTTATGCTATTTTGCATCATTCAAACATTCAGGCATGATCAAGAAACCTTGATCACATGTTTTAGTGATTATTCATGCATACATTAAATATATTTTATGTTCTAGGGTTTTAGTTTTACAGTCTTTAATTCTGGCCATCTGTTTATGCTATTATTTTACTTGTTTATTTTTATTATTTAAATCTAATTTTTTTATAGTAGAATCATGCATCTGTCCACTCTTTTTATTAAAAAAAATTGAATTTTTTAAAGTTCTGTAACCCTGTTTTCAAAAATCAAAGTAAAAACCTGTTTTCTGCACCATCAAAATGCTATGCAGAATCAGGAGCGACTAATCGGGGTCATATCTTCCTCAGAGGAGATCATATTTCAGACATCTTCATTTATGTATCTAGTTTATTCTGTACAATTTTTATGTTTTTCTATGGTCATTTACTATTTTATTTTCACCCAACATCAGAACTTGTGTTTCTTGAACCGATAGGCATGGTTCAGATCCAGGTTCATCTTGCCGGAATGATATCTCCCTAACCAAAGATCGTATTTTAGATTCGTAAAAAGTGATGTTTTAGTTTATTTGTCTAGTTTCTTCTGTGTGATTGTTGGGATTTTTTAGGTAAATTTGTTATTTTTTCTTAAACCCGAAACCGGGTCTTCTTTCTTGCATCGTTATGTGTGGGCCAGAATCAAGTGCATTTTGTCAGAGTCGTATCTCCCTAATCGAAGATCATATTCTCAATCTGTAAAAAGGGTTATTTTTATTGAGATGCCTAGTTTATTCCTATCAACTTTTATAAATTTTTATTAAGGTTTAATATCTCATTCTGATCTAAAACTGTGATAAGTATAAGAAAGCATGTTATTTAGGCTACCTTTTTATCTTTTATTTTATATTTATTTTTTATATAATCATAAAAATTTATTTTTTGATTGCATGTTATTTTTTGGGTTTTTAACAGTGTCTATATCATTTTTGATCATTTTTAGAGATTATTTGATATGTTATTTAGTTATTTCATAAAAACAGGATGCTCGTAGAGTCCTGATTCAACTGAAATATGGGCAAAAATCTATCTTTTTATATTATTTCATTTTTTTCATAAAAAAGTTTTATATTTTTAAGATTTTATCATCTTTATAATCATGTTAGGTTTCTCTCCACTCGATTTGGCATCATTTTGAATTCGTTTGGTCTTCGGATTAAGCGTATTACAAAGATTTTTTCTGAAAAACCCTATTTTGCAAATAATATCAATTTCCAAGGGTATTTTGGTCATTTTACTCTTAATTATGAATCTCTAATTTGTTTATTTTATTATTTATTTAGTCATATATCATCCTTTATTTTATTTATTTAATTTAATTTTACAGAAGCATGGGGAAAAGGCTTATATCCAGATAAATCCCTCAATTTCAAAATATTGTTGGATAAATCTAGAAAATCCTACATTTTTCTACTAACTTGTTTGCTAATTTTGCAGAAAAGCTAGAGAGTTTACCTTCTTTATATTTTTTTTCTTTCTTCAATCAATTATTAATGTAAATTGTAATTATAATATTGGAATAAGAACATTTTCCTTCCTTTTAGCTTAGGATACATTTGCATATAGTTTGTTTTTGATATATAACTGCTATTGCTTATCATTCATACATATCTCAAATTCACAATGGTTAACACAAATGGCACGTACACCTTCTTTTAGGGAGTTGATAAACTCAATGGATTTTGTATTTGTGGTCATAGTCAGAATACGAATGAAACTCAGAGTTGTCATCTTCTTTTAAGTTACAAACAACCTACACTTTTAGGCTATCTTAAAAAATCATTGCATATTTTCAAAAGCTTTTCAAAACCTTTTCAAAACCCTGCTTTTAGAATTTAATGGGATATATTCAAAGCATATTTATGGCCATAGTCAGAAATATGTGGCGAATTTATTTTGTTCAAATTCTATAAGTCGCATAAAATCCCTTTATACAAATTCGATTTCTGAAAGAAAGGGTGTTCTTCAAAGATTTTTGAGTTTCCTTCTTCCAAATATGATTTTATAAAACAACATTTCATTCATCATATAGGTTAATCAACATCATTTTCTGAGTCCTTTTTCCTTAAAATTGATTTTCTCAAAATCTTTAATTTTTAAGAAATGCTTAATAATCTAAGTCTGGCTTACAAATTTTCCAATTCTCTTTTTTCAAATAATTTTCTATGTCCAATTCACGATTTTTCAAGTTTTCTTTTCTTCGAAAGAGTATTTTCCAAGTCTGAATCACAATTTTCAAAGCATCTCTTTTTCTAAGTATTTTTAACAAATTTGAAGCATACATCATGTTTTCAAATTGTATTTTTCTAAGTCATAGCATATGTCTGCTTCTTTGTGCATCTAGGAAATAGAATAACGATTTAGATAGTTGAACAAAGCAAAATACAAGATTGATCCTTGGTTTGATTACCCCTGGTTATGGTTCCATAGAATGGTTGAACCTCGTACTAACAAGCGAGTCCCATTCTACATATTTTTTCTGTATTTTAAAAATGGAGACAAGTTATTTTCAAAACTTTTTCAAAGGTCAGTTTGACTTGCAAAAGCAAAATTTTGCAATGATACCAGATTTGGCGATCGAGATGGGACCTATCTTCGCCTGATCAATCTTGTGTCTTGCTCTATTTAATTCAAAAAATCATTATTCTAATCAATGTCAGCTCTATTTCATGTGAACCTAGGAGCCTAGAATCAAACCCAGCTGACATGAAAGCATGTAGACTTAGGCATGGTTTGGTAGGACCGATTAAGGAGGCATTATTCATGCTCACATAGACTTAGGTATCATACAATCCTCCTCAATCTAGGATCTAATTGAAAACATTTTTTGCTTCTCAAAAAATTTCAAAATTCTACTTCTTAAGGTCATTAGAATCTTTTGTTTTCTTACATGCTAATCATTTTTCCAAAACAATCCCACCTATTTTTACCGAGCTGCCATGTTACTGGGCTTTCTTCCAGAACCATAGTTTGGGACAAATCCTAACAACTGGGCCACCTATTTAGGTCGAACCCCCTGCCACGTACCGAGGGCCATAGTCCAAAGTATATCGGCAGACACTCAAGGATGTTGGAAAACATGAGCCTAGAACCAAAGAAAATATTTTTATGCCACGTACATCGGGTTTCAGCTCGAGTATATTGACATAGCATGATTGGACACAAATGATTTGAGCTTTAGAGTTAGGATTAGGGACCTACAACTATTTTAAAAATTTTGCATTTAGAGTCAGCCTTTTAGGGAAGGTTATATGCGCATACTTGTATTATGCAGGATGTGATTGTAACTCAGCTATTTTCGTTTATTTTCCTTATATTTTCTCATATTTTTCAATAATTTTCTTAAACCCTGGATGATTTTTCAAATCATCTATTCTTCAAAAACTTCAGGCGATTTTCCTTCCCTTCCTTTCTTCTGGATCTTGAATTTTTGGCCTTATTTGATCCTGCCTGTTATTTTCCTCAAGAAAATCATGTATTTTTCTCCTGGATTTTGATCCTTCAACTTCAATCTTGCTATCTGTTTTCAGACTTCGTCTTCCTCATATTTTCTAGCGATTTTTCCTAATTGTTGCAGTGGAAATTGTCTGCCCACCTTCCTTTTGCCCTCTTTTTATTCCAAAAAAAATCTTTCATGGATCGTCTCGTCAAGAGACATCCCTTTTCAAAAATAGCATTTTCTTCATCAGAGTTGATGACCTCGCCTAGGTAACAAGGCATATTCTTGTTATTTATTTCCTCTCACAGAATAACAACGCAATTGTCACAATTCCAGCGACATCCCAAACCTTGGTAATGGGATATTCTTCCAATTGTCAGCCAAATTTCTAATTATTTTTGAAGCAACATTTTTACCTTTATCAGAGTTGACGACCTTGCCTAGGTAACAAGGCTTATCTTAGTTGTTTATTTCTTTCAGAGTAATAACGCAATTGTCGCAATTCCAGCGATGACCCAATCCCTGATAATGGGATATCCTTTCAAAATTGTCAACATGATCTCATCATTTTCCTCTTATCCTTTTCATCAAAATTGTTGCCCTCAAAATTTTTCCATCATTCTGATCATCTTGTTTATCCTACAAAGAGTACTGGCATTATTGATCGGTTCCGACAAGATCCAGAAAGAAATCAGTGCCGCCTCAGTATAGCATCAGTAGCAGCGAAGAAAATATGAGTTCTAAGTTCAGCCAGAGGACAGAGCTAGCACGACCATGCTAACATCGATCATGCCATGTATGAGTTATTTCAGAAAATGATGGCCATGATGCAATCAAAGCAAGCCGGGGCAGGATCAGGAAAGGTGCCATCCCCAAAAAAATCCAAGGGTAATCTCGCAAAAAAGCACATCAAGATAGCCAAGAAGAAAATCCAGCATGATAGCACTTCAGAAGAGGCAGATTCGGCAGAAGCGGTCTCTGAAGAAGAGCAAGAGGAGTTTAAAAAGTTTATTCAAGAGCCTGAATTTGTCAATCAGTTGAATATTCAAACTCCAATAGTAGAAGACCCTATTCAATTGCAACTGAAGGAAATGACTAGGATGGTCAAGGACCTGCAGGCCCATGACAAGGGCAAGAAGGTCTACACTAGTAAAGACTTCTATGATGACCTTGAAGGGGTCGATAGTCTGGAAGATCTCCCCCACAAATTTGTCAAATTTGATGAGACTGACGATCCCTAGGCTCACCTGGCCATGTTCTTTGCGAAATGCAATCAATTCAGGAGGGACAATCACACACTCTTCAGATGCTTTCCACGCAGCTTAGAAGGCATTGCAACCAAGTGGTACTCCGAGCACATCAATCCGATCGAGCTATGAGAGTTCAATAAGGTGGTCAACCTGTTCATCGAACGATTTCTATTCAATACTGAAGCACTGCCAATGCTCAACCATCTTTGTAATTTGAAGCAGAAAGATAATGAAAAAGCCAGAAACTTCATTCGCAGGTGGAGGGGCACCTGCAATAAAATGAAAAACCCCATCTCAGAGGAGCACGCGCTCCAAATTATCCTGAACAACTTCTCGTAGCCTCAGAGAAGCCTCATTTCTACTTTGCTTTCCAAGTCTTTCATTGAGCTTACTGAATGAGTTGAGTGGCTCGAGATGGGAATGGAGAGCAGAGTCTACAAGGGTATCACCCTCGTCAAGAACAGTCAAGATTCGAAGAAAACAAAATTCACTTTCTTCGCCAACTCCGGTAGTCATAATGCCAATAACAACAAAGGTAGCAAGAACAACCATGCGGGCAAAAGGAGAAGTCTTTCAATCAAAACGACAAGCATGTTTAGTCCAACTTTCAACAGAAAGAAAAGGTAAAGCATCACGGTTGGGGTAACGACCGCAAGTTTACTCCTCTAGATCAGTCGCTCGAAGAAGTCCTTGAATACAGGCTGGCCAAGGGATTAGTAAAGCTTCCAAGAGTTACAGACCCTCCCACAATCATGGGAGGATTCAAGAATCAGTTCTGCAAATTCCATCAGACAGTAGGACATGACATCGACCACTGCTTCATATTTAAAAACATCGTTCAAGACTGCATTGACAAGAATCTCCTTGTTGAAGATGAAGAAGAGGACCAGCCGGTCGTTTTGACCGAGCCTTTCTTCGATCATTAAAGAAACTGACAATGCCAGTGCTTTTTCATTTCTTATCTTGCTTTTGTCATTTTAAAGGGACGATGTAGTCTCATTTTTTTTCTTGATTTGTCATTCTTTCTTCAATACATCAATAAAATTATCAATTTTCTTCATAGCTTGGTGCCATCTTCTTTATTTTTTCTTCTTTGCAAAATGTCTTTTTGCAAGGAGTGACCTCTTTCAGACTGCCTCCCAAATCAATCAAGAAGTTTGTTGCCTTGTTACGTTAAGACAATGTCCGTCAATGTCAATTATCCTTCTTCTTCTTCCCCTATTACACTGAGGCATCTTTTAAAAATTTGTCTTTACTTCAAAACGTCCTGTATGCAGGCAAGATCAATCAAAATCTTCATCATCTTCATCATCTTTACCGTCTTTCATCCTTTTTTATCATCTTTCATTATCAAGCATTATCTTTCATCATCAAGCATTATCGTCAATTTGAAAGTGCAGTAGGATCGAGGCAATGAGCACTAGAGGAGGGGGTGAATAGTGCTTTTAAAAATTGTCTGCAGAATTTTGACGGATTTTGCAATTCACAAAGCAAACACACAAAGAACATAATAATTTATCTTGGTTCGGTCTTTCCCAACCTACATCCAGTCCCCAAGCAAAACCCGCTTGAGATTTCCACTATCAACCTTATGTAACTACAAGATCATACAAACCAAATCCGGTCCCACTTTCAGTAACACATCTACTGAAAGCAAACAACTCCTTTAAACCAAAGAGTCCTTCCTTTTACAGAAAATTGAAACAAGTAACAACTTACAATACAACCTATGAGCCCTTCTTTTGAATGCAAATGAGATGTAATTGGCTTTTGAGATTGTTGAAATACTCTACTCACGAATTCACTCTCTCAAAAAAAATTGAGTGAAAAATTGAAGTGAAAAATATCACGTGAGTAAGAAAATGAATATGAGTGAAAAGCAAAGAGTAATTGATTCAAATTGATTGAATTGCAGTGCCTTTGAGTGTAAAATGCACTCATATTTATAGTTGAAAGTTTCCATATGTTGAGGGTATGAAAGGGTGTCAAAACACTCCATTTTGAACGATCAAAACGTTTGAAAAATGAAAAGACACGCCTTTTAAAAGTTTCAGGAAAAACGGCAAAATTAGTCGACTGGAACAATAGTTAGTCGACTGATAATTAGCTATTAGTAGACTGACAGTTATCGTCGGTCGACTAATATGTTTATCAAGCCGTTTGAAAATCTGAAGTTTTGAAACTTAGTCGATTAGAGAAAAAATTAGTCGACTGATAATATCATCAGTAGACTGAAAAACCTTTCAGTCGACTGCTGCTAAAATTTTCTGAAAAAAACACAAGTTCTGTCCGGTCGACTGATAAAAGCATTAGTCGACTGCTACTAAATTTCCAGAAAACAGATGTTCTGTCCGGTCAACTAATTTGATAAAAAAATGACATTTTAGAAAATATGACGCAAAAGGATTAGTCGACTGGTGAGTCTATTGGTTGACTAATAAACACAAAAATTTAAGAAAAGTGTTTTCTAAAAAGATTTTCATGAAGGTTTCTTTTAGAAAAGTTTTTCTAAAGACTTTAGGTGAAATACAACCGAAATATGCACTCTAAGTAAGGCTCTTACAAGAATCTAAGACTTTTAATGAAATTAACATTTGCACACTAGTCTTCAAAGATTTTTTATCGAATTCTTCAATTCTTGTCATCTTTCTTCATTGCCTTAGCTGAAATACAGTTGATTTACTTGTTCATCATCAAAACCTTATACTTGAAGTATCATGTACGGCTTCATTGTCGTAACAATCTCCCCCTTTTTTATGATGACAAACTTAATCAAAGATGAAGCATTTAGATGCATAGATGAAGATTTTACTCCCCCTATCAATATGCTGCACAACATTAAAAGTTAGTACATTCAAAGCACATATATCACATATTGATTGGTTTGCATTTCCATCATTACTTCATGCATTTTTATAACTTTTTATCTTTTTCAAAAATGCAATTTTCAATGCTACTTTCTTATGATGTAATTTCCATGTCATAATGCAATATTCAATTTCTATCTTTTCCTCTTAATTTCTCATTTCTCATGCAAGGTCTATCTTTTTCTCCTGTAATTCTCATGCATGTGTCTACCAAATTCTATCTTTTTCTCCCCCTTTGTCACAATAAAAAAGAGTAAGGGCAGAAATAGCATAAGCAAAAGGTAAATTCAAGTTCAAAATATTACAACCCATAAAGTATCAAAGTTTAGTAAAGACAAAAAACAAAAATCAGAAAAGTGAGTTGAGCAAGTCCTTGATTGCAGTAATATCTTTTTGAATCGAAGAAAGTTGAGTCACATCTTCACGAAAAGTGTGTTGATGCAGCTCCAAAGCTTCTAGTCGCTGCAAAACTTCATCATTGTCTTGACTAGTAGAAAATTTCTTTCGTTTTGTTTGAGATGAAGGTGTCACAGAAGATGAAGAGGGTTCAGAAATTGATGGTTTAGTAGGATCAGATGGTTCAGTTTGATCAAAGTTTAAAGGAGGCAGATATTTGATTTTCATTCATTTAAAAATAGTTTGATCAAAGAACTCATTTTGCTTAATATATTTTTCATTTGTTAAGGGTACTTTGAAATGTCTGAAAATACGAGTAAGAAGACATCCATAAGGAAGAAATGATTTTTGTTTCCACAAATTAGTAAAATACACATTGGCCCAATTTACAGAAATATTTCCAAATAAGACATAAAGAGCCGTAGAAAGATCTGTGGAATAATAATCAAAAGAACCAGTTTTAGGTAGAACATTATGGGCAAAAATTCATCCAGCAATGCATGCACGAGTTTGAAGATTAGTATTTTTGAAAGGTGGACAATGAGGTGCATCGGAAAGAAGAATTTGTTCAAAAATTCTTTCATCATTAAGTTCAATAGTATTAAAAAGAGTGTCTGAAGGTGGAATTTCTAGGATTTGTCCAAGTACTTTAGAATCAAACTCAATTTCAACATCACGAACAAGAGAGGAAAGAACTCCAGTTTCATGATCAATTTGTAAATTTGTATAAAACAAGTGGATCAGAAAAAGATAATGAAGGGTGTCTGCACAAGCATAAAAAAGATGTGAAATACCTGGAAATAATTCTATGATTTTGTAACAAGAAAACATGTGAAAGAGGACATTTCGGCCTGGTAAAATATGAAGTGCAGAAACCGATCCAAAAGTATCATATAAAAGAGGATTTCAGAGTAATCTGAGAGAAAATCCATATTTTGCTAGAGGTGTAGGAGGAGGAGAACCTTTTGCAGATGCAGTCTTCTGACGAGGCATGGTTGAAACAGATTCACCCAATTTTTTTTTTCAGTTGCAGAGAATGATTGATCAACACAGTTGTTGAGAGGAACAATTGAAGATGGTGTTGATGTCGGCTTCCAAATGACGTCCGGCGGGAGGAAGATATCCGTCGTCGTGCAACAAAAACACTTTGTGTAAAGTGAATTCAAATTCATTGGTAGTGGCCAAAATAATCAACAGTAACAACCCACTGAAGAAAGATGTTGATTCTCCACAAATTCTTGGCAAGAGGGAAGAGACGAGGAGGAGTCCGCGGTGGATGACGGCAAGTGAAAGGAGGCTGCCACAAGGATTCCGGCGAGAACTGAAGATGCACTAGTCACGACAAGAGGATTCCGGCCACTCTCTATCACGGGCAGAAGATTCCGGCGAGGAGAGGTTCGAACGACACTCCGAGGGTTTTTCGGAAGAGAGAGAGGAGAGAGAGAGAGGGTTTCGTTTAAGAAAAACGAAAAGGTGCGTAAAAAAAAATGAAACGGTGCCCTTTTAAAAAAAATCAGGTGTTAAAAAAAATCCAAGGGGTATCGGGTCCCTTCAGTTAAAATTTAAAAAAAAAATTAGTCGACTAAAATTTTATCGGTCGACTAATAAGGTGCGACTCATTCTATTTTTTTTTAAAGCATCAATCGACTAGAAATTTATCGGTCGACTAATATGGTGCGATTTTGAGATTTTGTTCAAAAAATCAGCATTTTATAAATCCAAAAATGAGCAAATGCCTAGTTCTCTCCTAATTCTCATAAAATCTTCATTTTTAAGTGGTTTAGTGAAGATATCGGCATTTGTTCATTAGTGGAAATAAAATTTAACGAAATGTCTCCTTTTAACACATGATCTCTTAAGAAATGATGTCTAACTTCAATATGCTTAGTTCTTGAGTGCTGAACAAGATTTTTCGAAAGATTTATAGTACTAGTGTTATCACAATAAATAGTTGTTGTGGAGTAATTCAAACCAAAATCTTTTAAGGTATGTTTCATCCATAGTACTTGTGAATACGCTAAACTAGTCGCTATATATTCAGCTTTAGTTGTTGAGAGTGACACTGAATTTTGCTTTTTACTAAACCAAGAGACTAAGGAATTTCCTAAGAAATGACAAGTTCCGCTAGTACTCTTGCGATCAGATTTACTTCCTGCAAAATCTGCATCACTATATGAAACTAAATCAAAAGAAGATGATTTTGGGTAAAACAAACCAAAATCTGAAGTATCTTTCAAATAACGAAGAATTTGTTTTACTACAGTTAAATGAGATTCCTTTGGATTAGCTTGAAATCTTGCACATATTCAAACACTAAACATTATATCAGGTTGACTAGCAGTTAAGTATAATAGAGATCCGATCATACCTCTGTAGAGCTTAGTATCTACATTTTTACCATTTTCATCTTTATCAAAAGAAGTAGTTGTACTCATAGGATTTCTTCTTGATTTCGATGACTCCATCCTAAATCATTTTGAGAAGTTCTTTTGTATACTTAGCCTGGTTGATGAAGATTCCTTCTTCAGTTTGCTTTATTTAAAGTCCAAGGAAGTAGTTTAATTCGCCCATCAAACTCATTTCAAACTCTTCCTGCATAGCTTTAGCAAACTCTTTACAAAGAGAATCATTAGTAGAACCAAATATTATGTCATCAACATAAATTTGCAGAATAAGAATATCTGAATTAAGATTTTTAATAAATAAAGTGGAGTCTACCCGACCAATGGAAAAACCAGATTGTTGTAGAAAATTTCGTAGTCTTTCATACCACGCTCTTGGTGCTTGTTTAAGTCCGTACAAAGCTCTTTTTAATTTGTATACTTTTTCTGGATATTTCTCATTTTCAAAGCCTGGAGGTTGCTCTACATAAACTTCTTCATTGATATGTCCATTTAAGAATGCACTCTTAACATCAATTTGATATAACTTGAAGTTCATGTAACTAGCAAAAGCAAGCATCATTCGAATTGACTCCAAACGAGCCACTGGTGCATAGGTTTCATCAAAATCTATGTCTTTTTCGTGATTATTGCCTTGTGCTACTAGCCTTGCTTTGTTTCGAATGACTTCGCCATTTTCGTCCAGCTTATTTCAGAAGGCCCATCTTGTTTCAATTACTGGATGATCCTTTGGTCAATCAACTAGATCCATACATCATTCCTAGTAAATTGGTTAAGTTCTTCAGACATGGCCAAAAACCAAAATTCATCATCACAAGCCTCATTGATATTCTTTGGTTCTATTTTAGATATGAAAGCAATATTTGTAATATATTACAATTGTCTTCTAGTTTGGACACCACTCTTTATTTCTCCAATAACTTGTTCATGTGGATGATTAGGAACTTCTTTCCAAACCGGTTGAAGAGGAACATTTTCTTGAGAAGTACTCTCTATCAAAGGTTCTTCTTGAAGTATTACTTCTTCTCCTTCGCTTAGAGGTATAACCAATATTACCAATACCTATTACTTTTCCCTTGTTATTGTCACCAAAGGTGACGGTTCCTCCATCCTTATTTTGGAGGGTGAAAAATAACTCCGGCCTTCCAGTCATATGTTTAGAACAACCGCTGTCCAATATCCATTTGCTCCTTATTTTTTATACCTACAACAAAATTAGAAGACAAAGCATTTGACCCTTTTCTATTTTTGGGTCCATGAGAGTTAGTCTTAGGAACCCATATCCATTTGGATTTTGGTTTCCTTTGATAATAAATATTCTTTCTATAAAAAGATTTAGCATTTCTAGAGTAATCATGTCTAGGCTTATAAGCATTATAAGTTCCATGATTAGATGCATTTCTATTAGAACTAAAAAATTTAGTTCTATGAACAAATGGTTGAGAATATTGTCTTTGATTCTTCACCACATAATTTGGTCTATTTTGACTATCAAAGAAGCTATATCCCAATCCGGTTTTATTAACCGAGCATCTTTGAGAACCAAGAAGTCTCTCTAGATTCTCTTGACCATTTGTGAATTTGGTCACTATAGAAAGAAAATCATTTGATTTTTCTTCTAGACTTGTTATTTGTTTTTGTAAGAGATTGGTTCTAATTCCAATTTCTTTTATCTCAAATGCTTGACAAGAGTTTTCCTTCTTGAGATCTTTGATCTCTTAAAATAACACTTTATTTTGAGAGTCAAGAGTTGAATTCTCAGTTTTTAACTCTTTGTTTTTAAAACTTAGACTCTTAAATTTAACATATAAATCATTGAATGCTTCTAATAAATTATCATAGTCAAATTGACTTACCGAATCTTCTTGTGCTACAAAGCACATGTTGGCGACTTCTTCATTTGATTCTTCATCAGAAGAGGAGTCACTATCATCCCAACAAGCTTGAAATGCCTTTTTCATCTTGAATTGGTCCTGCCTTTTTGCAGTTAAAGCACTTGACTTCATTTGGATTGGAAGAATCCACTTTCTTTACCTTTCTTTGAAATCTTCCCTTTTTTATGAATCTTTTGAATTGCCTTGTGATGAGAGCAATATCTTCATCTTCTTCTGAATTTTCAGAATCATAAGTAGCCTTAAAAGTAAGAGATTTCTTCTTGGGTTCTTCTTCTTGTCTGTCTTGAAGTTGAACTTCATATGCCATTAAGTTACCAACCAAATCTTCAAGATTGAGAGTGTTTAAATCATTTGCTTCCTCAATAGCTGTTGTTTTTCTCTCTCATTCAGGAGTTAAACACCTTAGGATTTTTCTGACTAAATCCACTTATGAATATTCTTTTCCAAGGGATTTCAGAGTGTTAGTGATATCGATCACTCTTGTTACCATGCCCGATATAGATTCATTTTGCTTCATTTTAAATAATTCAAATTTATGAACTAAAGAAGCGATTTTAGATTCCTTTACCTTTGACATACCTTCGTGAGTCACGAGAAGAGTATACCAGATTTTATTTGCTGTAGAGCATTGAGGGATACGATTGAACATTACCTTGTCAACGACACAATACAATGCATTCATCGCCTTGGCATCAAGTGAAGCAGTCTTCTTTTCTTCATCGGTCCATTGACTGAAATCAGTTGATGACATTTGGTACTTTTCTGAAACAACTCTCCAAATTTCGAGACCCATGGATTGCAATAATATTGTCATTCTCACTTTCCAGTATCCATAGTTTGTTCCGTCGAAGAGAGGAGGACGAACAGAGGAGCATCCTTCTTTGTGCTGAGATGTTGTAGTTGACAGATGATGGTCAAATCAAAATAATAGCAAACCTGCTCTGATACCAAATGAAAGTGCAGTAGGATCGAGGCAACAAGCACTAGAGGGGGGGTGAATAGTGCTTTTAAAAATTGTCTGCGGAATTTTGACGGATTTTGCAATTCACAAAGCAAACACACAAAGAACACAATAATTTATCCTGGTTCGGTCTTTCCCAAACTACATCCAGTCCATAAGCAAAACCCGCTTGAGATTTCCACTATCAACCTTATGTAACTAGAAGATCATACAGACCAAATCCGGTCCCACTTTCAGTAACACACCTACTGAAAGCAAACAATTCCTTTAAACCAAGGAGTCCTTTTTACAGAAAATTGAAACAAGTAACAACTTACAATACAACCTATGAGCCTTTCTTTTGAATGCAAATGAGATGCAATTGGCTTTTGAGGTTGTTGAAATACTCTACTCACGAATTCACTATCTCTCAAAGGACTTTGAGTGAAAAACTGAAGTGAAAAATATCACGTGAGTAAGAAAATGAATATGAGTGAAAAGCAAAGAGTAATTGATTCAAATTGATTGAATTGCAGTGCTTTTGAGTGTAAAATGCACTCATATTTATAGTTGAAAGTTTCCATAGATTGAGGGTATGAAAGGGTGTCAAAACAGTCAATTTTGAATGATTAAAATGTTTGAAAAATGAAAAGACACGCCTTTTTAAAGTTTCAGGAAAAATGGCAAAATTAGTCAACTGGAACAGTAGTTAGTCGACTAATAATTAGCTATTAGTAGACTGACAGTTATCGTCGGTCGACTGATCTGTTAATCAAGTTGTTTGAAAAATTGAAGTTTTGAAACTTAGTCGACTAGAGAAAAGTTAGTCGACTGATAATATCATCAGTAGACTGAAAAACCTTTCAGTCCACTGCTGCTAAAATTTTCTGAAAAAAACACAAGTTTTGTTCGTTCGACTGATAAAAGCATTAGTCGACTGCTGCTAAATTTTCAGAAAATAGATGTTCTGTCCGATCGACTAATAAAACCTTCGGTCGACTAATTTGATAAAAAAATGACATTTTAGAAAATATGGCACGAAAGGATTAGTCGACTGGTGAGTCTATTGGTCGACTCATAAACACGAAAATTTAAGAAAAGAGTTTTCTAAAAAGATTTTCATGAAGGTTTCTTTTAGAAAAGTTTTTCTAAAGACTTTTTAGGTGAAATGCAACCGAAATATGCACTCTAAGTAAGGCTCTTACAAGAATCTAAGACTTTTAATGAATTTAACATTTGCACACTAGTCTTCAAAGATTCTTCATTGAATTCTTCAATTCTTGTCATCTTTCTTTATTGCCTTAGCTGAAATGCAGTCGATTTACTTGTTCATCATCAAAACCTTGTACTTGAAGTATCATGTACGACTTCATTGTCGTAACACAATTTGCATCAATTTCTTACCCATTCAGGATAAGAGATAATCCTGAGACCCTCGGCAGTTGTCTATGACAATTGTGAGGGCAAAAATTGAAAATCTCCCACCACATTCAAAACTATTTTTGTCGGTCTTCTCAAAATCAACCCACAGGTTGAGTCTCTTTTCAAAACTATTTTTGCCAGTCTTCTCAAAATGAACCCTCGGGTTGAGTCTCTTTTCAAAACTATTTTTGCCGGTCATTTTAAAATCCACCCTCGGTTTGATTTTCCTTTCAAAACTACCTTCACCAATCTTTTCAAATTTGACCCTAGGGTTGAGTATTTTTCTCAAAAGCCAGGCTTACCAGTTCCTCGCATTGATTTCCTTTTAAAACCGGTCTCTTTTTCAAAATTCAACCCTGGAGTTGATTTCCTTTTCTAAACTGGCCATTTTCCTAAACCAGTTTTCAAACTGGGCCCTTTTTAGAATCCAACCTTCAAGAGTTGGCCTTTTTTTCAAAACCCAACTTTCGAGTTGGTCCCTTTACAAAATCCTATTTTTAAACTTGCCTTTTCAAACTCAACTTCAGGGTTGAAATCTCCTTCAAAATCCAGGTTTGTATTGGACTCTCCTTCAAAATCCAGTGTTGTATTGGATTTTCCTTCAGAATTCGGCTTTGTATTGGACTGTCCTTTAGAATCCAGCTTTGTATTGGACTTTCCTTCAGAATCCAGCTTTGTACTGGACTTACCTTCAAAATCTAGCATTGTACTGGACTTTCCTTCAGAATCCAGCATTGTGTTGGACTTTCCTTTCAATTCAGCCCTGCGCTCGACTTACCTTCAAAATCCAGCATTGCGCTAGGGCTTACCTTCAAAATCCAGCCCCGTGTTGGACTTTCCTCCAGAATCCTACATTGCGCGAGGACTTACCTTCAGAATTCCAACTTTGTACTAGACTTACCTTCGAAATCGAGCTTCATGTTGGACTTTTCTCCAGAATCCAATTTGGTGTTGGACTTTCCCTTTTCCGAGATTCAACCTACGAGTTGCGCAATTTTATCAAGCAAACCTCTGGGTCATCCATTTTACCAGTCAGACCTTCAGGTCACCATTTTTCATCAAGCAAACCTTTGGGCTACCAATATTATCAAAGTCAATCATTTTCTGACCCACGGATCACATTTGCCAATCATGGTCTTTCAAGATTCAACCCTCATGTGAAAATCATTTGCCAACTAGCTTCTTATCAATTATCAATCATCTTTCTTGCGAGGGACCCTTTTTCCAAAGAGAGTTCGAGGGAGCTCGTTCCTATTCACTTGTCTTTGTTTGCAAGAACCCTTTTTCCAGGGAGAGTTTAAAGGGACTCGTTTCTTCGTGAGAGGAGTCGACCCCCAAGAAGCAGAGGTTGACCCTCGGGTCTTCCCAATCTCTATAAAGCAGCAAGGGTTGACTCATGTTCAATAGGGGTCAACTCCTATGCTTTGCAGATTCAGGTAGCTCCTTCAAAACACCAATGCGACCTATGATACTCCACCAAACCATAATTTTACTCCATCAAATGCTAACCCAGCCTTCTAGGGATTAGAAAGAACAAACCCAACACATATGGTTAATAAAATCCAAAGTATAAAACAATTCTATGCAACCATAGTCATAAATATGAACTTGGACTACTCAAGGTACAACATATACATTTTTGCAACCCAAGATTTATCTTCTTCCAATTCTTAAACACAGATTTCATTCTTAAACTCTATTTATCAGTTTCAACATAGCTCTACCCAAAGAGCTAAACATCAACACAGTTGGAAGCATGTAAATCCAAGAAACATGCCAAATCATACATTCTTCACATAGAATCTGTTGTACATAAAGTTTCTGAAATACCAACTTTTAAAACATGTTTTTTCCTCAAAAGTTAACATTCGAAATTTGAAAGAAACACACTTAGAAATACCCATATTCTAAAACATAATTTCAATTTGTATAACAAGTACCAAAATCAGATTTTTAACACCCTTTGTAATGTGAAAAAGCTATAAGATTTCAATTTATATAGCAAGTACCAAAGATCATAATTTAAACACTTTTGTAATGAAAAATACTATGAAAATTTCAACTCATTTGACAAATACAAAAGATCAGATTTCTAACACTTTTGTAAGGGTAAGGAGATATGAAAATTTTAGTTCATATAACAAGTACAAGAATCAAATTGTGAACACTCTTTGTAATAGAAACCAAGTCAGATTGGATATCCATGATTTACAACAACAACAAAAATACATTTTGTTCTTAAAACTTATCTTGAGCAAAGATGCAAGAAAAAGCACATGGTTCTATTAAAAAATCATAAAGAACATGAGTGCAAACCAAAATAAACAACAAACACTGGTTCAATTGACCTATGCATGACTGTTTTGAGCTGGTTCCACCAAATCTTAAGTTATATAATCCATAATTGCATACAATTCATCATATTCATCACTTTACCCCACTTAGGAGTACTCTCCTAAGCACAAGAGTCGACTCTTGACCTAAACAAGCATAAACTACACACATGAGTCTACTCTTGCACTGCAAGAGTCAAGTCTTGAGGTACAAAGGTTGACTCTCACACTGTAAGGGTCGATTCTTGCATTCAGAAGTCGACTCAACAATACTACAAGAGTCGACTCTTTTGATCCTAGGAGTCGACTCTTTTGTTGCTCAACCTTACCAAACATAATAAGCAAAGAGGAGTCGACCCTATTCTGCATAAGTCGACACTCGGGTCAACCAAAACTTAAAAATACACAGGAGTTGACCCCATAAATGTAGGAGTCGACCCCCTGAGGCATTTTGGTTTGGTTTCACACTTTTGGAACACAAAAATCTTAAAGTTTGAAGCATCCAACTCGAATGAAACTCAACCCCAACACTCTTAGGGGTGTATCAACTCGTTTGAACTCATCAACAACCACAAACATCACCAAAAATTGAATTTTTTAATATATTAGAGCATTTTAAGCAAGATCCTAAGCATGTTATTTCACAAAAGCACATCACATACTACATGCAGTCATATCATGCTTATTATCTACGAGATAGAAAATTGAGCACCTACTTTGCAATGCTATATCTGATAGGAATAGGGCCACAAAAATGAACAACACGAAACACTAATACTCGATGTGCAGCTCTCACACACGACACAAGTATCCCAACTACAACACATGAACTAGGAAGTCATCCACTACAAATTGATGCCTATGTATAGACTGGGGTACCTCTATACCTCGTTCAAGCTGCAACAAAGCTCCTACATTGGTGCAGCTCGACCACATGATGGTGATGGAGCAGGTGGGTCATCCACCAAGGGGAGGATGAAGGTGGGTGTGAGAGTAGGGAGAGAGAGAGTGAAGGGAGAGAGAGTGTTCAACCCAAAGATAGAGAAAGTGAAGGTCATGAACTCAGAGAGGTACAAACATGATTCTAGGTTATAGTTAGGGTAACTAGGTCCCAACCTAGTTCATCTAACCAACAAGTGGTCAGCCAAAAGGAAAGCCCTGCCACATGGCATGGGTCCAGCTGACCTTGGCAGGTCTGACCTGTTGGGGTTGGCTGAGTTGGGCAGCAATTGTAGCTATTGTCTCAGCCACAAAGACCATAATGCCTCCAAAATGAAATCCTTGGTCAAATAAGCCCATCCAACTCATTTCTAGCCTCCTCCAAAACCCAAAACTACACAAATGCCACTCTCCATAAATTAATAATTGTGGATATATCCTTCATGCTGTTGACTAAGCTGGGTCAACTCTGAGTTAGAGGACTATGACCCTCAAGACACAAATGCCCCTAGAACAATCTAAAGTTGACCACTATGCTCTCGACTCGTTATAACTTTGATTTCGACAAAATAAAAATTGTTCTTCTTGAAAAATTAGTAAGAACGCAACTAAACACATCAATGCCATGAAAATGCCAAAAAATGCTACTATCTAGATATTATAAAAATCAAGAAAATTATTGAATATTATAGGAAAACTCCTCACTTCCTCAAAAGGATAAGAAGCTTTGGGAAACCCATTTCCAAAATATAAAAAACTTGATTCCTTTTAGTAGGAAGCTTGCTTCCCCCTTATTTCATAAATAGATTTGCTTTCACTTCCTTAGTGTTTCTCTCTTACTTCTTGTAATACCCATAAAATTTTCATATTTATAAATAAACTACTTCAACATTAATTATCATTGGATGTTGATATCAAATGATTTATAGATAATATTTCAGAATTTATTGGATCATTGAAATCTCGGATATGTGGTAGTTAATTTTTATCTGGGAAAATTTAAAGGAGAAATCTATTTATCAAAGAAACTACTAAATTATCTAAGGATCTAGATATCATATTAGATCCATTAAGTGAACCTGTTCTAAATTGAGTTTAGATCTAACTAAGTTAAAAGTAAGTTATGAACATAGTTAAAGGTCTAATATATGTTATTTAAGGATACAGTGGTGCCCACATAAAAATTTCAAAAAGAACAAAAGTGATTTCATCGAAACCCGAGTTCTTACGAGTCTTGATCATGCCTGACAACTCCAAGGGAAAAATCATAATTTTACTTGTCTATTTTTATAATTTTAAATATGGCATTGCATTTGTATCAAAATTCTAAGAAGAACAATCATGCTTTCATAAAAATCATAGTTATACCGCATCCGAAGCACTCCCAGCAAGTTCTAGGGGCATAATGATAATTTTACCAAATTTCAGAGACA
This sequence comes from Nuphar pumila, assembly GCF_984573655.1. Lineage (NCBI taxonomy): Eukaryota > Viridiplantae > Streptophyta > Magnoliopsida > Nymphaeales > Nymphaeaceae > Nuphar > Nuphar pumila. Next base: position 42,102,463 of record NC_143260.1, read on the forward strand.
AATATGACATGAAGGTCATAGTTGTCCCACTTCATGCTGACTAGATTTAGTCAAACCACATAGAATTCCTATTTATTCAAAACCATACCTTAATTAAAGCCTTGGGGTGAAATAAAATTTTCACTAGAAACCTATTTTAAAAACGGTAACTAAACTAACCTAGCTAACTAGACTAAAAAGTAAACCAACCTAGTTAGATCCTAATTAACCAGCTTCTCAAAACCATGAGACAACACATGGTTTTGAGCCTCTTGTTTTAAAAAGAGAAGGACTTGTCTTTCTAAGTGGCAACTTGATCTTGCCACTTGGCCATATCTCTTTGCCTCCTACCTCCTATAAATACTCCCCCTCTCTCCCTTTTCCCTCATTCTCAACTCAGCCCTCCTCTCTGACTCTCTTGCTCTCCCCTCTCTCTTCTAGCCCCCTAGCCATCCCTAGGCTTGGCTTCACTTAGCCTCCTCCTAAGCACCCCCAGTTTGACCAAAACCTTACTAGGCTTGGCTTCACTGGGCTCCACCTTCCTCCACCCTACCTAAGCTCTGCCCAAATTAACTTAGCCCAAAAAGGTTCGAGTCCACCAACCTCCCTCGATGAAGTTATGCTTTCAAAGGAATTGCCAAAGTCTTCGGAGGAAAATTCTCCCGAGTTATTTTGGGAATTTTTCGCTTCTATCAATAAACGTTCTGAGGTAAGGTCTCTTCATACCAAATGCTCATAAAATTATAATGTTTGACTTTATGATCGATTGTTTTATTTGATTAATGCATCAGTATGAACATTTTATGAGAAAATGAATCTTTTATAAATATTTTTTGAGGGAAACAAATATTTTCAAGGGAAAGGTAATATTACAAAAAAGGATATTTTCAAGGAGATAAAATATTCTTGCATATATGATATTACGAGAAAATATGGTCGCATACATTGTTTTATACTCACATGCATTCATTTACGTAAAAAATCATGATTTTTATTTAATAAATAAATAGTTCAATTATATTGCCAGGTTTTGCGAAACCCAATGAGCCATGCATATACATAACTACGTAAAGGCCATTTACGACTTAAAATGGAGCCAAGGTTCAAGGAACCTATACTGTGTGATTTATGGCATATTGAAAAGCATGAAAATTATGTCGAATGTGACAATTGGATCAGCTAGGCAAGGTGCTCAGAAAGGTCAAGATTGTCAGAGCAACAAAGATAAAATGATCCATACACATATACCTAAAGTGACATCCACCTTCACAGGCGCAGGCTCAAAAGTATATAGAGTTTTCACTGAATAGGAGGTACACTGGCCATCGGTGTCCTAGAATGCCCAAGAGAGGCAGACACGGTAATAAGATACTGACTAAGAAAGAAAATCTTCTTGTTCCCCATTCATAGTTTGGCCTACCTTGGAGAGGGTAGGATGTACAAACTTCGATGGATATTGTTATTAATATGCGCTTGAGTGGTCAGACGTTCCTTATCATCAGAGATATGGGACAAGATCTACCACAGATGAATCTTAGGTAGGTAGTTTTCATACTTCTACAGAAGGTCAGGGCGCACCCTTGTTTTTGGCTCAGGATGGACTTCTCACTCGGTTATTCAATCGCCCTTTGCGGAGTCACAGAGCCAGTTAGTCATGCGGGGTATTAAAATACATAGTATAATAAACCTCGGTATGGTCTCAGTTGACTCGAAGTTTTCATTGTGAGTAGCCATAGTGGGAGTTAATTGTCGAAACATAAGAACTTCTTGCTCATACTAATTATTGTGTTACTGTACTTAAAGCATATTCCTTCCTCTGATTAAAGCATGCATACATTTGAATGGTATTTACTATGACATCTGTATTTTTTGTTCACTATATTAATATTTCTGAATCATATTTTTCTGCATATCCATTTAATGTCCAAAAATATCATCTAAAACATCATGACGTAAATGTTAATTATTATTCTTTTAATTGGAATTGGTACAGAACCCTACTAGACTGTCACAAGTCTGATCCATTTTACGGGCAGATGATTGCAGGTGAAGAAATACAATATAAGCTATGGAGCGGATGCAGGATGCTGCGGCGCTGTAGACGAGCCAATCATTTTTCTTTCCCGAGCACTGAATTCAGACACATGATATTGTATTTATTTTTTAATATTTAAAATAATACATCTTTCTTTGGAATGAAAGTATTTTAACTGTGTCATATTATTCCCTTTTGAATTCAGTATAATCGTTTGAGTGAAATGTAACCTGCCCAAGGATTTGAACCCCTGTTTGAAAATGTTTCCGTTGACGATTTTAAATGTTTTCAAAAGTCAAAAATTTTAAAGGGTCCAAAATCCTGGGGCGTTACACTTGTCACTTCCCACCCGCTTTTTCTATACTTTATATGTTTTTCATATTGAAAAATAAAACATATGTTAACAAGTTTACATGTTGGTTTTATATGATTTTATACTTGTGTATAGGGATGGCAGTGGGGCGGGGCGGGGCGGGGACAAGGTCTCCACCCCCGCCCCGCCTCCGCGGCGGGGATGGATTTTATCCTCCACCCCCGCTTTCATCCCCGTTTCATGTCCTCCATCCTCGGTTCAAACGGGGATGAGGCAAGGCGGGGCGGGGATATTGCGGGGAAAAGTGGTCGGGGCGGGGATGAGGCGGGGACGGGGCGGGGCGGGGCGGGGAAAAGTGCACGTCCATCCCCGCCTCCACCCCCGGACGGGGATGGATTTTAACCTTCATCCCCGCCTCCATCCCCGTTTCATACCCTTCATCCCCAGTCCAAACGGGGCGAGGCGGGGCAGGGCCTTGCTTTCCCCCGGTCCACTGCCATCCCTACTTGTGTACGCCATTTTTTATTTGCTTTTGCCAGCAATTGATATCATTTTCTGTGTTTCTTTCTCTTTTTTCTTGCACTTGAATAATCTCTTCACAATCATATCCCGCTTCCTGCTTCTTACTACCTTTTAGTACTCACTTCCCTGCTTTTGCTTCATACACCTTCTTGTATCCATTTTGTTTCTTGGTAATTGTGGCAAGCAGTTTATGAGTTCAATTAGTTTTTAGCTTTAGAAAATGAGGTTAGAGAAACATACATGTGAGATTTTCCTTGAAGAACAAGGCAGGCTAAAGAACTTTGGAATTAAAATTCAAGAACCAATGTAATCCAAACCCAAGAGATGACAGAAATTGAATCCATAGCTATTTCAGAAAATAGTTTCTTGTAATTTTATGTGGTCTAAACATTCTTATCGAAAGACTTTTTCTCAATACTTTGAAAAAGGATGCAGTTTCATAAATATATTTTCTGTTTGGTTTTCTAAGTTTTCATTCGGGCAATAAGGTATATGGCCCTCGCTTTTATTGGAAATATCATTACTAACCATAGAAAATATAACAAACATGACCAATTTGCAGTTTACTTGACCCTTTTGCTCGCTCAAAATTCAGGCGCCTGATTTTTCAAGAGAACCTACATGGAGACTGATTCTTCTAGGCAACAACTTATATGTTATCTGATTTTTCCAAGCAATACTTACATGGCGCCTGATTTTTTTAGACTTGGGCAAGTGGTTTGATCAAAGCATCTAATTTTTTAGGCGATAAAAGGTAAAATTGTTAAGAAAAAAGTAAGTGGCCATGTTTGACATATTTTGAGTAGTGAATCGGTCATGATTGACATATTTCTCTAAGCTCGGTCAAAACAAGGCATGGTGTCAATAGTGAGTGCCATTTACGCCATTGTCAGTTTTTAAAATGGAGCTTTGCTGCCTATAATCCAGCACGTCATTTGCATCTGTTATGGCCCTCCCACTAAGTGTACACATTTATGAATGATGAAGGCCAAGGAAACCCTTTATATCGATCTTCCATAATGGTGTATACCAAAAGCACAAAGAGTCACACTGGCATATGTTAAAAACATAAAAGCTGTATAGTTGTGGACAAGATAATATGATCCTAATGCGAGAAAGCCCTCAGCATGTCCAAAGTAGAACAGAAGAATGGAAGAACCTTAGAGGCTTCCTTCCACCTTTATCCTTGCTTTCCAGATTGTGCTTGTCAAGTGGAAGTGGTACCTTTGTCTCTTTAATATTCTAAGTAAAGCATTCCTGATAGCTATGACATAAAATTCTTGAAAAAACAAAACATTACTCTTGGTGGGACAATGTTAAGTGTAATATAATCTTTTTACTGTAGATGTGTTATTTTATGTGATCGTGGAATATATTGAATGATCTATCGCTCTTTATAAACATTATTGTGAGGAGTATTAGATCCCATGTGGACAGGATGAGGTAGCGGGACCCACAAAGTTCCACTACTTTAATGAACCAAGGGATATCGGATGCTTTATACTACTGTAGATTATCACCCAGCTTGCACGGCAAACATGGTATATCACATTCATGAACAGAGTCCATTCTCATGAGGTCTTGGTGGATCTAATCTATCAATGCTTTCTGGGACGCACCCATAATTCAAGACCAGCAAAGTTATCCACTCTTAAGGCAAAGATCTGGGAACCGGTGCAGCCCTCACCCCTGCATCCGAGGCATAAAGACCCACCCACATAAGTTATAAAGATGGTTTTGGAATTGCTACTTTGGTTTGGGTTGTTTGAGATCGGATCCATCTTGGACCGATCTATATTTTATTTTGTATTTGCTTTGGTTTGGACTGGATCAGATCCACAGTAGACCTGATCCGCCCTTGGACTATGCAAGGGGGACTTAGCCCCCAAAATGAAGAATTTTAGACATTTTTGGGGAACTTCCCTTTCTTAGAAATGTATGATGAGGTGTTCACCCTAATAACAATTTTTTAAGTCCGGGCATATTTAGTATGATTTTTCAGGGATCTGGAGATGATAATCAATTACGGATAAGGAAAGAGACTCATTTTACTTTTGGATCCATTGATGGATCCAATCCAGAAAGAAAACTAGATTAGATTCAAGAAAGCTACTTCAATTGGGTCCAAACGGATCCACTTTCAGATCCTTAATATGAACCCATACTAAGAATAAATGGAAAAATAAAGGGTATTTCCGATCAATTTGGATTAAAACAGATATCATATCTATATAACTATATGGTATTATATATATACATAAACTATAATGAATTGGATTTGGATCAAATGGATCTAAACACAACTAAAGATATTAATTATGGTTAAGGGCAAAATCATAAATTTTGAGCATAGGGACATGACCGATAATTGGAGAATGGTCAAGGGATATGATAGAGATTTTATAATAAGGTTAGGATTTTAAAGAGAATGGCAAGTGTTGTAAATTAATTAAAAATTTTGGCTAAAATAGAGAGAAAAAAGAGTGGTTAGAAAATCTTTTTGAAATGAAGGGCTTTTTAGTCCTTTTGGGGGACCACATGGCATTAGAGGTCATGCCAAGTGGACGTTGGGCATGCCATGTGGTGAGGTTGAGACACCACTTGGCTCAACCCACCTACCACCCCTTTCCCCTATAAGTAGGAGGCCCTCCTCCCCTTTAACACCCATCCTACTACTCTCTCCCTCTTCCACCCACCACTACCCTAGCTGCCACAACCACCACACCACTCCCTCCTCTTCACACACTCTCTCTCACCCACCTTGCTGCTCCCTCACTCACCAATTTCCACCTTCTCCCTTACACGCTCTCACCCGGCCCCACTACCACCCTCTTGACCCCCTCATCTCTCACAACATGTAACACCCCAACTATTCAACTTTAAAATTTTGATTTTTTTTTAAACCACAACAAAATAGCTTTATTAAATCCTTAGTCAAATTATTTGGGCGGGTTACAAGTAATAGCACAGACTCAAGGCATTTAAGTAAAATAAATTCTTGCATTAAAATACTACAAGTTATCATTTACAATTTAAAGATTTATTACAAGTCAGAAATCTTCAGGACATCCGAAGAAGATATGGTCACATGACACTGTCCGCAGCGACGACCGCAATTGCTCGCCATACTGTTTTTCTGAAAATATTAATTCAGGAGTCAGACTACCATGTCTGAGTAAGAAGCATAATATCCATATGAATGTGTATTGTGTCATGTGTACAAGTATATGTGCAACATGTTTAGATAGAACTAATAACCATTTAACAATTGATAAATGTATAGGTCACTAAAGTCAAGTATTTCCTGATATATTCCATCAACATCAAAGCACGATTCATCATATGCATAAACCATATTCATATAAGTAATAACAATTTTGGAACTAATGTGGATGTGCACCTGACTTAAGTAAAGCATTTCATGTTGAGTGTGCATAAAGCACAAACACCACTGTTCAACACATCGTTCATAAGTTATCACAATTTCCATGTAAAGGAAAATCAATTTGAATCATGCCCTACAGGAGTCATAGCTTACTCCAACAATTTCAACATCAAACAGTATACAGTTACTTAAAGATTTTTTTCTTAATGCACTAACTTTATGTTTCATCTTGTTAATTACTCTGTGGGTACGCATAGGCATTCGACATCGTAGCAGACCGAGACCACACGGGGGTTTATTATTTTATAACCCGTGCGACAAGCCGTACGGATATCCAAAGGGGGACGATTCACGACCGAGAGAGTACTCTCCAATGGCTAGAACTAGAATTATGATGTACCCTGTAACTTCTGCAGAAGACTTGGATCTACCACCTAGGACGAATTGGTAGTCTTAGCCCCTAACCCCGAGTACTGGAGACCGAGTGAGATGCCTCGCTGTCACAAAACAAAAATTGTCCCACGGAACTTGTACCATCTACCCTCTCCAAGGTAGACCATGGGTCCGGTAACATACACCGTCTTTCAAGTGTACCCAGAGCCCTGAGAAACCAGTAACATATACCGTTGTCAGGTATACCCAGTATCCCGAGAAACCAGTAACATATATCATCTTTCAGGTATACCCAAAATCTCTTTATTTATTTTATATGTGTATAAATTTTTATTCTTATTTGTTTGGGTCCAGTAACATACACCATCTTTCAGGTGTACCCAGAACCCCAAAAGAAACTAGTAACATATATCGTCTTTCGGGTATACCCAGAATCGAGAGTTTTCATTTATGTCATCATGTATTAACTTAGCTTTTGTTTTTGGTACCAGGTTATACATATCGTATCCCTCTGGTTGTGCCACAACATGGCATAACCCAACTTCATCAATTCATAAGTGCTTGTATGACACTTTTAGCATTTGGTGAAGTCACATGTTCAGTTTGAACTTTTATACCATTATGAACGTGCAATGATCTTGACTGTGCAATTATCCTTATCATGTTGGTTCCATGGATTGGACATAGCCCTAAAGTTCATATGTGACTCACATATTTAGTTTACTATCGAAACTATTCCCAACATGGATAATTCATTTTCTGTCAAAGCACAGTGGTAGCACAACATTATTTTTATATGTATGTGATAAAAAGTACAATTTTGTGAGAACATGCAGACCCACTCATTCCAATCAGTTAATGGTCTGAATAATAAAGTATACATTCCTCTAACAATTCAATGGTTTGCCAAGTACAACCACCCAGTTAGTTACATAACAACCCTTTTTGAGAATCCCATTCTATAACCCATTCATATATGAAATGAGCATTTCATAATTTGAACCATGGTCAAGCCGCTCATATGCGAAGGATACATAATTTCATATATGTGATGAAAACATAGTCTTGTGAGACCCGATCATGTTTGGAAATTTTCAAAGTAATTGCAACGGAATTATCCTGATAGTTCTTTATCTTTTATTGTTTTATTTATCGGTTCATAAGAATGATCCGACATCCCACGTCCCACCTTAGGGCTTGAAACCAAAACATATTTGTTGTCATCAATGTTCCTTCATGGTGAAAGTTGGTGCACAAGCAACCTATTGACTTAGGTTAATGTGAGTAACACCACGCGACAATCCCATGTCCTTCGCATTTTGAATTTAAGACCAATATCGGTTATTGTCTCTCTCTTTTTTTTGCAACTGGTAATAACCCCCGTGGCTTTCATAAGGGTAAGGATATACCCACGAGTCGTTGAATCATAAAAGTTTTCTGCGTTGATTCGCTCACAAGGGCAACCGATCAACAGGGTTGGCAAAGACCAATCACATTTTTCGTTATCACCCAGTTATGTACCAGCCGACTAATCTAGGAGGCCGGTAGTACCAGATGACTCCAGCCCACTTAGGATCTGTAAAGGATAGTCTGCAGCACCACAACAGTGGGCACGAGACTTCCCAGCTGCTTGTGGGGCTACATTTTGATCCTGCGGAGCTGAGTTCATTTGCGATGCACAAGTAGCCTGTTTCCTCGCCCATCCCCCAATCAAATGGAGTTGTTATTAACCCCAAACTATTTCCAAAGATTTGCCCATAATACCAACTCCCCACACTACCCATTCATAAAAAAAATAACACTCAAATATTAGCTATTTCAATGACCGCTCATTGGCAATTGTGCTTTCTCATCCTGCTATTTTCAACGATACATCCTAAAAAAATTGTCTCCTGCAGTATCCTGCTATTCATTACAATGCCATTCACAACATTTTCTTACCATCAACGCAGAATTGAAATTGATATATTTAACCCTATCCTATGACCAAGATAAAGTATTGAATCTGTTCCCTAAACTCAAACTCGGAGGACACCCATATTGCATTAAATAAGCTTGATAGCTAATTATTCAACAAAAAAAAAGGTTTAATAATTCAAGATTTGCAGCAAGTCAACACCATAAACCATAATCAAATTCGACTAGGATTTAATTATACAAGTTTGATGATCTGATTATCACATTCTTCGGCAACCAAGAAACAGAAGGATCCAATATTACAAAACAGAACACAAAAGACAACAAATAAATCAAATTTATTGGTATTTGCGAGAGTTCATTCAACAGATGCAAAAGGGGCCATTTTGCAATAATAAAGAGATCTGGCAACAGATAAAGCCACAACAAAGGATTCAAATAAAAAGGAGAAGGTCGATTTCGGAAAGGAACATGACACAAAGAAAACCCCGTTACTTAAAAGCATGAGGCATCTCTTTTGACTCTATTTGAAATCTATAGAGTTAAACCTACCGATTCTAGCCAGACTACATAAAAACAATGATTCGATGTACATGTTGTATGTTTTTCATCATACCCCATCAAATACACTACCTACATGTTTGAAGACATGTTCACTTACAATTTCTATCACTATGTTATCTTATCCACGTATTTTTTTTCAAGTTTCTACCAGACGGTGTACATATGAAAATAATAGTTAGATGAAGAGGAAAAATATCAACATTAATCTCAGATTAGTGAAAGTATATTTCCAACAACGTAATGAAGCCTTGAGGCTGTTGTCTGCCATAACACGAACCAAATTTTTCTTTTTGTATAGGCACATTTTAGAAGGAAAGAAAAACGCAAAAACACCAAGATTTCACATGGATACGTGAATTTAGAATTACATCTATAGAGATATGCAAATTCCTTTATTTTCATGGCTACTTACTGGATTATATGTATCACCGTACATATAATCGCATGTCCAAATGCATACACGAGACTCACGGCGCTGTGCATACACATAGAGAAGTTATGCTCTTACCTCTCGATGAATCAGAAACCCCAAAAAAATCGGAATTGTCTGGTCAGATGGTGGATTGATTTTGTGGCCACCCTCTTCAAAATTGTTGTTGTTACACCTTGAGCAGTCCCCTCGTGAAAATGTGACCCCGAAGGCAAGATATTTGTCTCTTCATGAACGTCCGACAGCCTCGCACCACTTCGCTGGAATCAATGGTGGAGTGCTCGACCAAGGTGGATGTGAACACCCCAAATTTTTCAAAAATTTGTAAAAATGACATTTTTGCCCCTAACCCCGTTTTCTGAGAAAATCAAGTCATTTCTTCAGATTTTCTGAATTAGATTCCATATTGAGGTATTCAAATTCAATTTCGGGTTCAAACCCAGTGTTTTAAATCCATATTTTCCTCAAAATTCAGATTCAAACTCATTTCTGAAGATTTTTTTTTTTAAAATAGCTTTTAAAATTCTCAGAAAAATTCCCTTTTGTAAATATTTTTTGTAAAAACACAAAAAATTAGTTTTAACCCTTGAATTCTCGTAAAACTTAGGATTTTATTCTAAAAATACAAAAAAATTGAAAAATAACATAAAAAACCAAAAATTGGAAAAATTACAAAAAAAATGGATGATTTTCAAGCTTTTGAAGCCATTTTTACCAAAAACCTCATTCCTTAACCATTTTTCAGAAAATTCTTAAAAGGGGAACCACCTTTTTGAAATAGGGAAAAATTCCAACGACCCCTTCCCGTGCCTCTTTCTTCTCTCTCCATCGTTCGATCTGCAACTGCATACCTCCATCTCCACCCTCAATTCTCAATTGATCCTCCTCTTCTCGAATTTTCCATTCTCCCTTTAAGAAGAGGCGAGCTCCTGTCTTCAGGTATCCATTTTTTTTTCACACCCGCATTCATTATCTTCCTGGAGGTCGACTCTTCCTTCCTTCATATCCATCTCTTACAATCCATCATCGGTCTTTTTGCAAGAGCGCCCATTCACCCATTATCGATCGATCTTTTTCCTTGCGAATATCCATTATAAATCCACCTTCGTCCACTTTTTTTTTGGTCTCTCACATCCATTTTCACCGATTTCTTTGAGATACGTTCATCTTCATCCCCAACCTCTGTAGCGTTTCAAGCTCCAGCCCTCCTCTGGACTTCCAAACTAGTCGAAGAAAGAAGATCATTCTTGCAGTCAGATCACGCAGAAGCCGATCCACTGAAAAGCAAAAAGGGAGTCTCCCTTTCCTTCCCTTCTTCAAGACCCCTGCAAGCCAGGTAAGGATCTTTCTCTTTTGTCATCCATGAATCTGTCCTGATTTTCATGAAATATTAAATGCTGGTTTAGAATTCGATCCCTTCTGTTTTATCTATAGTTCTATGTTTTAGTCTTCGATGTTTGTCTCTGTTCTGAATCTATGAAGATTTTCGATTCTCTTTCCATTCATACTGATAACCGACGATGCCTCGCAATGGCATCGTCGGTTCATCTGAATTTCAAACTCTAAGTTTTATCTTCGCCTTTTGCCTACTTTTTTTTTTTCGATGCTATGATTCCGCTTTCAAAGCCTCTTTGGTGATGTCAAAATTGCTTATGACAGTATTGATCCACCAATGTGCTACAATGACTGGAATGTTTCACTCCAACATGGTTTCCCTTTTTCAAATTTTCTTTTGTTTCCTACATCTTATTCTTTTTTTTCTCTTTCATATTTTGCAATGGGTTGTGTTTCTAAATCCCTTTAACATCTCGATTTTCCTAATTATTCTGTTGAATAGGTATATCCTGATTTTATCTTTAATTTATCTGCTTTTAGTGTTTTCTTACCTTTGATTCACCCCAACATCCATCCGATCTGGTTGGTTTCATAGTGTCACGTTATACTAATCCCAACATATTTTTCCTATCACATTTTTTTTTTGATTCACTCGCATCACCTGCTTGATGAATCTGAACCTGTTAAGACCACTTGTATTTTATATTACCCTGCAGCATTAGCACCAACACATTTTCATCCCACACGGTGTTCCCATCTTGTTCCCCATTAATCCACTTCTATTTTATTTTATCTCTATCACTTTGTTTCCAGTAGTACGATTACTTCATCTCATTATAGGTTTTATTTGGATGTAATCATCAATATAAAAGTCAACAAGGAAGGGTCCGACTGATAGTGTCTGTGGCTGTACTGTGTTTGGGTTGTAGCATCACAGCCCTACAACCTTTCATTCCCCTGTCTCAAGCTGTATAAACCTCCCCTTTTGGATTTTTTTTTTAGTTGCGTTCCTTCCATTTCGTTTTCAGTCATTTTGATGATTTCACTAATGAATATTTTGCTATTTCTGAAACTTTATTGATATATGCGCCTTCCTGTTTCCTATCCTTAAGAGATGTACAATGTCAATCATGTGCGTTCAAATATCCTGGTTGTGTTGTTGCTCAAAATCATATTGGAATTCAATTTTTTTTTTTAAAAAAAAAAGAGAAGAAGAAGAAGGTAAGGACAAAAGCTCCAAGAATGTCAAGAACTTAACATGTTTGTCGATAAGGAAGGAATCCTCAATGTTGTTGTATGTGTTTTTGCCAAAAATCACTCTGGAATAGGCATATCCAAAGGAAATGACACTTTAAATATCAATGTCAAAATTCTGAACCCTGCACAGAGTAGGATCACAGTTATATCTGCTCTTGTCCATCCCGGTACACTTGGATCAACTGCATCAAATTGCAGCTATGACTGCAACCGATGGATTAACCAGAAAAGAGAGAAACACTTGGATGAGGGCTCAAAAGGGGCTCACTGCGTGGTGTTACATAGTCTGGGTTGCTTGTTCTTTCACAGGCAATGAGGAAAGCCTTTTGAAATTACAAATTTGGCAGCTCAAAGATGCCATTGAGAAACCTTTTCTTTTCTTTCGGCTTGCCAGTTTCACATAGATAGCAGTAAAGGTTGCCATTCTAGCAGTTAGAGTTTTTCTACTTTCTTCCATTCAGCATGACTCTCTATGGTTTGTCTTAGATAATTTCTCATTTAGAACTAAGACTGATGCTGAACATTGTGTTTTGAATTACCATTTATTAAGTGGCTGGAAGTATTGAAGGTACCCATTCAATTACATGCAGTGTCACCATATATATTGGATATTATAGCATTCATGGAGCAGTCATTTTTTTTTTCTCTTTTCTTCCTTTTCTGATTAAGATGTATGTACTGTGCTCTATATGTGCTTGCATGGTCATAAAAATTGTTTTAGTTCCCTTTCAGATGTATAATAGATTTTTTTTTCCTTTTAGTTAGAAGAGAGATATAGGTGTATATATATATATATAAAAAAAAAAACATCAAACCATCCATCCCTAAACAGAGGTACCCAGTTACCCCTGTCCAGGACCGGTGTTGCTAGATCCTTGCCTCTGCAATGATAGGTTGGAGGTATGTTCTCAATCTTGTTCTATATTCAACAATCTCCCTTGACCTTAGTATATTTTCTTTTTGCTTATGTTTGGTTTTAGTCTCCATTTTTTTTTTTCGTTTTGAGAAATATGTAGCTGAAAGTGGGTAGTTTCACACGATTACCTGGTTATAGACCAATATGAAATGCTAGCCGCCCCTTCAGATTTCACTTAAAAACTTTGGCTCCAGCATAATGTTCAGTATAATGCTGCCAGACTTGTGTTTCATCGGTCAGCATAAGCAAGCCTCACCAACAAATTTTGAGAAAATCCTGGGTGATTTATCATGACAGTATCATTTTTACTGTAAGTTCTGCCATGAGGGTTGGCTCTTCTGCATCTTACTGGTTGGTTCAGTATTCAATTCGACATAGCGGCCTAGACAAACGTTCAATACTGGACCACTGCACATAGGGATCTCGCCAAGAGACCTTTTGATGCTTGATCTACAGGTGTGGTTTCAGCATCGCGTTAGAGCCTAGACCTTATTTAGTGCCATTTTCATCAGTGGCATTTCATTGTTTGCCCATTTGGTATTTTGTGCACCTTCCCTTCACCACCTCACAGCATCTTCCATCCTGCACTTGCCATACCATAGCTGTCAACAGTTCATTATCAGCTATTCATTGCTGAAGTTATCTGTTGCAGTTTTCCCCATCACTTTCATCCTGCTGAAATTCAAAACACTGTATCTTACATCCACTTCCTGAGCACCTGTGTTCCCCTTTGTTGCAACACATTAGCCATTCACAATCCCACATGTTATACATTTAGTACACATCACTTCCAATCTCCCTTCACTACCACTGTACTTGCAACAGTGCACGGTTTTGTTATCATATCAACCTAGCATCCATATCCCCTGCGGCACCCTACAGCTGCACCTTTACACAGCCACTTGCTAAATCCTTCACATTTCTTCACTCCACTGCTGTTATACACATGTCCTTTGTCACCATCTCTATACTACCATTATATTTGCAGTGATATACTGTGCTACCATCACATCTTGTATCATATTCCTATCATTTGGCATTCAAATGTGGGAATATCCTACATTTAGGGATCAAGGTGGCTGGGCCTCCATACATTTAGAAATCATGTATTGCATTTCATGACAATTAGACCATAGGCAGCAAAGCAAACAAGCATCACTCATTGGTGAACCTACTTACATAGATTAGTTGTAAAAAAAAAAAAAGCTTTCTCATTATATGCATCTATCATTTCCCATTAATACTAACTTTGTCCATACATTTGATATAATTTTATTCTTGCTTAGGTACCCTATCTAGTTTCACATCCCTATATTATCTTGTATATACCCTATCTAACTATAAACATTTGGACTCTTATATTTTCCATTATCTTCATCCTGGCCTCACACTAGCTCTGTTTTGCATGAAAAAACGTAGATAAAATCACTATTTGAGGTTGTAAATTTGATTTCATGAAGTGTAATAGTTAGATTTGAATGAGAATTTATATTTCCTGTCATAGATAGAATGAATGAGCATTGTGAATATCATGGATTGCTTGTTTCATGCATTTTTTTTTCTCTTTATTTCTCAAATTCTCACAATGGTGAAACACGAATGGCACGTGCACCATTTTGTAAGAGGTAATGGATGTTAAGTTGATGATCCACATCAATGGCCATAGTCAGAGTGTGGACAAAACTTAGCATTTTTATCTTTTACAAAATAACATTGGATCCACACTGGATCCATTTTTAAAATTCATCATATTTTTCCTAAAATATTTTACTCTTTTATCAGAATTTAACTTAAAATTAAACTCAAAATATATACCAATGGCCATAGTCAGGGTATATTGAGAGTTAATTTCATTTTAAATTCTATAAAAGCACTAAAAAATGTATTTTATTCTTCTTTTGAATTTAAATATAGATTATCATATAATACATTCAATGACCATAGTCAAGGATGTATTATATTTTCAATCTTATTTTAATTCATTTAAAGAATGAAATAACTTTTCAAATTCCAATTTCAAACTTATTCAAATTCATTCATCATATAGGATAGAATTGCATCATATTTTCAAAACTTCCTTTTCAAAATTCCAGATGATTCTTCTTCTTAAATCAAATCTTATCCAAATCCAATTCTATCTCATTTCAAAGATTCAAAATTCAATTTCAAAGTCCAATTTAACTTTGAAATTCCAAAATCATTTTATATTCAAACTCCAAATTCCCACCTCAAATCAAAATTCAAAATTCAAGGTTCAAATTAAACTTTGAAGTTATCTTCTGATTTCAAAATCAAGTTCATCCCCTTATCTTCAATCAAGGTTTGGATTTGAATCTCAAAGTTTAAATTTGGGTTTCTAAAAACCCAGATCCATCTTTAAAGGTCCTATTTGGACTCTTCATAATCCGAATCCAAAGTTAAATCCTAAATCTCAACTTGGATCCTGATTTCCAAGTATGAATCCAACTTCCCCTTTGGATCTCAGACCTTAGATCCACATTCTATTTTGGATCTCAGACTTCAGATCCAAATCTATTCTAGGATCCAAAACCCAATTCTACTTTGGATCTCAGATTTCAGATCCAAAATCCATTCTAGGATCCAAATCCCCATTCTACATTGGATCTCAGATTACAGATCCAAATTCCACTTAGGATCCCAGACTTCAGATCCAAATTCTCTTTAGGATCCAGAATCCACTTCTACTTTGGATCTCAGACTTCATATCCAAATCCTCTTTAGGGTCCAGAGTCCAAATTCTATCTTGGATCTTAGACTTCAGATCCAAATTTCATTTTGGAATCCGAATCTTGAATCCAATTCCATTCAAGATTTCAGACCCAAATTCCAGCTTGATTCCAAATACTTAGAACCAAACTCCATTTTATTTCCAGATTTCAAATCAAGTTTCCATTTCAGATCCTAAAATCAAAATTCCACTTTGAATTCCATTCAGAGTCCAGATATTGGATTCGGATTTCATCTTGAAAATCCAACTTTTAAATCAATTCCATTTCTTAAATTTTATTCAAATTTCCCAAATTCTATCTTTCCTTCTGATTCAATTCCATTTTCATTTCTATTCTGATTCAAAGTCCATTTATGACTTTGAAAATCCCTTTTATCTCAAAACTTCAAAATCATTTTCCAAAATCCAGATTTATTTTCCCAAGCTCTTGATTATTCTAAAAACTTAGAACTTTAATCTTAAGTTCTAAGTTAGAAAATCATTTCTTCACTTTATCAAATTCACTTGGAAATTCTTCAAAACATTTTAAAAAAGGGCATACATCTTTGCATTTGCACAAGCATGATTCTTTGTGCATTTAGACTTAGGATAAATACTTAGATAATTTCTTAGCAAAGCAAAAGGCATTAATTCGACCCTTGGTTCGATTACCCCTGGTAAAGGCGCCAGGAACGGTCGAACCTCGTATCGACGAGCGGATCCCGTCTCTTAGTTTTCCCGCAAATATTTCAAAAACGGAGGCGAGTTATTTCAAAAATTTTCAAAATTAAGGTCAAGTGAGACCCGCAAAAGAATTCCTCTTCTCTTCTCTCCTTTCTTTTCTCTTCTCTCTTCTTTTTCTCTCTTTTATTATTCTCCCTTCAAAAAGGAGGAAAATAGAGGTTAGAAAAGGAAAAGAGAACGAAGATAGAGCATATTACAAGAGGAAAAATTTTGCGATGATCACAGTGGATCACGCGGCTGGCTGGAGAGGGTAGGCATGAGAGATGAAGAGTTTGATATGGGAGATGAAGGGTTTGAGGGGAATCGTGAAACCAACAAGAGGGAAGATTGGGAGAGAAAAGGGGAGAAGTTTTCAAGGCCCCTCGGTTTTTTTGTAAAGTCCCTAAAAAAATGTCCTTCAACATTGATTTAATTTTTTTCTCTTGCTTTTATTGCAACCCTCAAAAACGACTACTCATTTTCATTTTTAAAACTCCCTTCCATTTCCAGAATATGGAAGGGAGGCTCTTTACCATGCTAGACGGTTGGAATTTCAAGGTGGCTCAACCGTTCAACTCCTCTTGCTTTGGAAAGTCCCCCCCCCCCCCTCCATTTAAGTCTCCATTTATTGCCCTTTTGAATTTCAAACAAAAAGAAAATCCCAATGAAAATTACCTATATAACTTTTTTGTAAAAAGGCTTCATTTTGGCGCACAAGGGGGTTTGAACCGGGGTTCATCTCCCTAAGGGGTAACGAGCCCCTCCAGTGTGCCATGATGTGCTTTGTTGCAATAGCTTGCATCATAAATTTATTTAACCTCTTGTAGTCGTTTGGTGGATTTTTTTTCAAAAAAAAAA
The DNA here is from genome assembly GCF_984573655.1 of Nuphar pumila. Classification (NCBI taxonomy): domain Eukaryota; kingdom Viridiplantae; phylum Streptophyta; class Magnoliopsida; order Nymphaeales; family Nymphaeaceae; genus Nuphar; species Nuphar pumila. The sequence goes on from NC_143260.1 coordinate 42,119,818, forward strand.
TATCTATTTGTTTTTTTCCTTGGAACCGCCATTCTCATTTAAGACTCCTCCAAATTCTAAAATCGTGAGCATGGTGGTCTTTCCAAAACATTTTTCTCACCCTCTTCAATGTCCTTTATTGGGTTTCCTACTTGGGAAGTCGGTCAGCCACCACCCTCTTTAATTGAGGTCTTGTAACTCCCACTGACTTCAAAAACAGTGGGAGGCTTTATTACCTCTTTAAAGTCTTTCCCTTCCCATTCAAAAATCACGGGAAAGGGGGTCCTTCCCATTTTGGTTGTTGGGTTTCTCATCAAGGCCATCTGTTCAGCTCTCTTCTCTTGGAAAAACGTGTTTCTCCATTTAAGTCCTTAAATGAGGATTAAGAGCATCTCAAATTTCAAAAATTCTCTTAAAACTTTCTTTGGCAAAAATACAATGGCGCACAGGGGGATTTGAACTGAGGTTCTCTTCCCTAAGGGGTAACGAGCCCCACCAGTGCGTTAGGATGTATTTCGTTGTAATATCTTGCAACACCATTGTATTTAACCTCGTTATGGCGGAATGACTTTTATTGATAAAACAATTTTTTTTAGCAAAAACGTTCTGACGCCCAAGGGATATGAACCTGAGTTCTCCTCCCTGAGAGTCCACCATCCTTACCACTACACTAATTCCTCCTTAGTTGCACCTTCTTGCAACTATAATTCTTTTATCTTCTTATGAAAATCCGTCCAAGTCCCTATCATGTACGTTTTCATCGAATTTTTCCGCGGATGGGGGTTATGAACCAGGGTTGTGGCTCCACACCACCATACGTCCTACCATAACACCACTTGTTGCACTATTGATCTTGTTTAATTCTTTTATATACGAATTGATTTTTGACGAATCTCAAATACGAGTCGGATAAAAATTATATTTTAGATCTTTTGAACCTAGATTTTTGGATCTTGATTGCAATTCGACCATGTTTGGATCCATTAAGATCCAATTGGATTCTAATGGGGTTTCGAATCCCTCCAAGATCTGAATCCATTCATCGTATTCGGATCCAAATACTGGATCCATTTGATCCTGTTTGGATTCAAGATCCATTTGGATCGACTCTATATCATTTTACCGTATTTATTTCAAAGGATTTTATCCTTGATTTAGTTTGATAATTATCGAAATTTTGCGGGTTTTACACAACATCTTCTTCTTCTTTTCTATTTTGCGGAATAGGAATTGCAGAATAGGAGCATCACTGCTCTTCCACAACCGCCACCATCATTGCACCACCCAGATCACGAGCTTGCCTAGCGAGAACATGCACATACTCATTTCCTTCATCACACTCACTTCAAGATAGGATTTTATGCCAAATGCTCATAAATTCATAATACTAAATTTTATGAATACAATATGTTTAAATTAATTTGCATGCATGATTTTACAAATAGACTATATTTTCTCGTATTCATGGAGTTACAAATAAATTATATTTTATTTCACATATGATTGATTTACGAACGAATCTTATTTAAAATAACTCACAAGTATTGATTTATGAATGAATTATATTTTAAAATGTCTTGCATATGTGTTTTACATGAAAACTTATATTTTAACGTTTGTATGCAATAGCTTATGTAAAATTATCGTTCGCATCTATCATTTTTGTACTCGCATGCATTGGTTATGCAAAAATCAAGCTTCACATGTATTATTTTATACTCGCATGCAATAGGTTACATAAAATTATGGTTCACATGTATTATTTTATTCTCACATATAATAGTTTACGTAAAATAAAGCTTCACATATATTATTTTGTGCTTACAAGCAATAGTTTACGTGAAATTATGGTTCACATGTATTATTTTATCCTCACATGCAATTGTGTACGTGAAATTATGGTTCACATGCGATAAATGTTTAGCTCAACTATAGAGCTAGGGTTCACGAAACCCCATGGGCCATGTCTATATGTAATTATGTAAAGCCCTTGAATTATTATGTGCATGCATCAGAGAAAAAAACACAACTCAAGATGGAGCCAAGGTTTGATGAACCTTTATGGTAAGATTTGGGCATCGTGTTGTGTATAGCATGTGATTTGTATTGAAAAACATGAATTTAATTATGTTTTCTTGTATGCATGATGTATGTAATAATTGGGATTTAACTTCATAGGCGAAGTGCTCGTAAAGGCTAAAAGTACCATAGCAATTCTGAATGATGAATGATACATGCATGCACACACACTTAAAAGGGATCTCCCTTCATAGGTGGAGTGCTCATAAGTGCCAATAATGCCAAGAGCAATACTGAATGGGTGGGTACATATAACTATTTCATTAAATGTTTGACTACCCGAAAGGGGTACGCGGGCTATTGATGCCTTGAAATGGCTACAAGAAACACATACAATGATAAGTCTCTTTTTAATAAAGAAAAATCTATGTTACCCATTCAGAACTATGCTTACCTTGGAGAGGGTAAGTGGTACAACTCTGATTGACATTATTGTTAATGAAATATGCTCCTTGAGTGACAATAACTCGATGTCTCTGGTCATCAAAAGTAGAGGACCGGATCTACCTCAAGTTTGTCTTAGGCTTATAGTTTCTCATGTCTTCTACAGAAGGAGAATATGCATCTTTACTAAAACATGCCCTGAAAAATTCTCTCTCAGTCAGTATATTGTCCTTTGATGGCTTTCGTGGTTGGCTAGTCATATGGACCCCTGTGTGATCTCAACTATAACTTAGTTTTTTCCTTGTAAGTAACCATAGTGGGAGTAAATATCGAAACAGAGACCTTCTTACTCACATTGGTTGTTATGATAGGATTCCTTGATAATGCAATGTCATCTTTTCTGAGTATATTATTGTATGAATATTCTTGAAGCATGTGCTTTCTGTTGAATAAATTTATAAATATATGCTTGATGAACAATGACATCTGAGTTCACAATCATGCTTTAACTGTGGTATCTGAGTGATAAAAACTATGTTTTGAACTATGATGATATGTTTTAATATTATGCATTTACCTAGAATTGGTATAATTACCTACCAAGCTTTCACAAGCCTGACCCTTTAAAGGGGATTTCAAGTGAGTGATGGTTAACAGTTGATGGTGGGAGGTAGTGGTGGCATCTAGAACTAGATTTCCACATATCGGCCAGCATATGACATTTTGTTCATACATTATTTTGATCCTAAGTGTTCTACAAATCACATATTTTTGTATCATGAATTCTGATATGAATACAAGTGTTTTTGGTATTTAAAACTTTCTAATTTTTGTGGATGATTCTCACCTTTGACCCACCCGGAGTTTGTTTAACCCGAGGTTGAGAATATTATTTTTCTGCTACACATAAATAAATAAATAATATCTTTTAAAAATTTTGGTAAATTTTAGGTTAGAAATTTTAGAGCATCACAAACATGGTATCAGAGCCTAAATCTGGAAGTTTTTATTCAAGATCTGTCTTGCTTCTGACATCATGACATCACATTGTACGTATTTTACTTAAATTATTGTTGTCTATACTAATATTATTTGGCTTATTATAATTTAGACATACTAAGAACCTGTTTTGAGTAGATGTCTTATAATGACATGGTTAAGGCCCTGAATGCTCTGACCAAGGAAGTCGAGTAGTAGCGAACAATCATACTTAATATGGCATAATAAGTCCAACGATTGATCTATAGAACCACTAACCCCGAGTGGTTGGGTGAATGTCATTGATGCCAAATAATGCATCTGAAGCATATTTGCCCTTTGGAGCATATAGACTTTCAATTTTGTGAAGAAATAGGGCATACTCTCTACGAGTGTCTCCTCAGCCAAGGTTATAACTGAAGGCAACAAGCAGCACAAGCCCTTGCTGATGCAAACTTATATGTCAGTGGTCCTGAAGAATCACCTATGAAAATATTTTCTTCAAAATCTTCAGTAGACATGCCTAACAATGGATGTAAGACCCATAATTTTTAGTAAATTTCTAAATAAAAATAAGAGGTATTTTTATATAATTTCATCATATTAACCTAGAATGCAAAAACAAGAAATTTTGCAGAGCCAATTATACTTAGTACGTATATATCCTCAGGGATATATGCTCAAACAGTCAGGGATCCATATCTCACTCATCGAGCAAAATTAGAGAATTTCAAAGAGCCAATCTGCTTCATCTCGTCGAGACAAAAAGATAGGCATACTCACTTTTTTTGCAAAAAATATTGGCAAAACCCCAAAAATGTTCGAGCTCGACATAAATATCTCATGGGACCTAGATAAATATTCCACACAAAATATCTTGTGTGGTCCACATAAATATCTCATAGAAATATCTAGATGAGCCCTATAAGGGACGCAATCACCCTTATCCAGAAAGGTAGGGGCAAAATAGAAAGAAGGAGCATACTTATTCATGGGGTGGGGCCCACACCCAAGGCCTATAAATACCAGCCACCCCCTTTAGAAAAAATTTCCCCTGCCCCCCTTCTCTCTCTAGTTTTTCTCTCCCCTCTCCCCTCTCTCCTCTTTCTCTCTCTTGGTTCTAGCTTGGACCAAGCCCACTTGAGGTGAGCTTGGACCTACCTGACCTAACCTGAACCCACTTGAGTCAAGTCTACTTGACCTTCCAAGTTAGCTTTTCTCTCTCCTCTTTTGTTTTTTGTCTTAGCTTGGGTTAAGCCTACTTGACCTAGACCGAGCTTACTTAAGGTGAGTTTGGACCCACCTGACCTAGAATGAACCCAGTTGGGTAACGACCGCTTAGCCTTGACAGCTTGACCTCCTCTATCTTTTTCTTGATTAGGTCCAACCCATCTGACCTAGTGTATCCCACTTGAGATAGGGTTGAACCCAGTTAGGCCTAAACTAGGTTTGATATGTTTTTGGCCTATACCTTTTTGTTTTATCGCGTCGGTGAGTTATACATGAAACACTCTTGGTTGTTGTTATCGTCGCAAAAATTTTCCCCCGTCTTCCCTTCCTTGCGGAAGAGAAAGAGGGAAATGCTTTTGCGATTCAAACTTGACCGGATTTTGGAAAATATTTTGAAATACTCGCCTCCATTTTGAAAATTGCGGAAAAATCCATGGGATGGGGCTCGACCTGTCGGTACGAGGTTCAACCGTTCCTGCCGCCTTTAACAGGGGTAATCGAACCAAGGACCAAAATTGTGCTTGACTTAATTAAATCATCAAAATCGTGTTCTATCCTAAATGCACAGAGAATTCAGGAATGTGCTATGAGATTTTGGAAGATGCAGCTTGTATGCTTGGAAAATATTTGAAGTTGAAAAGAATCTCTTAGGAAAAAGATGAAAGTCAATTTCTCAGGAAACTCAGATGAAAAGGGGTTTTTGGAAATCACGAGAAAGTTCATAAAGATGTAGGAAAATCACGAATGGTTTGAAAATCCTGGGAAAATGGAAGTGATTCTTGAGAAAAAGGTGAACATTTGAAAATGGAAAAAAGCTTCTCAGGAAAACTTGGGCTTTGAGAGTTTTCTTAGGAAAATGATGGAAAATTTATAGGAAAACTCTTTGGAGAAGACAATTCAAAACTTGGGAATCGAAATTCTGAGAATTTTACCTTTGAAATACTTGGAAATCGATTTTGGATCTTGGAGAAAGATTGGAAAACTCTTTTTGAAAGTCTTAAGAAAATAACATTTTCCAGGGAAAACTGTGGAAAACTTGACTTGGGAAAACCGATTTTGGAAAATTCTTAGAGTTTCTTGAGAAATCGATTTCTTAAGAATGAAGCTTTCTTGAGAAAATCATGGGAAAACCAATGGTTTCATGATGCCAATGATATGAGTGAATGAATGCATTTTGAAAGATTTTCTAAGAAAATTTTGTTGGAAAAATGTGTATTAAGTCAAAGTAAATCCTTCACATATTCTGACTGTGGCCATGAATATGTTCAGAGTTTATTTGATTTAATGCACATGATTTTGAAAACTTTGGAAATATGATGTGCATTTTAAGATAGCCTAAGAGTATAGGCTCAATGTGACTAGTAGAAAGATGATGGATCTGGGTCTCGTCCATATTCCGACTAGGGCCGTAAATATGGATTCCACCGAGTTCATCAACTCCCTAAGAGTTGGTGCACGTGCCATTCGTGAACATCCATAGTGCTTTTGAAATAACAATGCATGAATCATATAAGCAGGATATTGCATAAATTCAAACTATATGATATGCATCCTAGTCTAAGCAGGAAATTAACTCTCTTATTCCAAAATTTACATTATTACATCACTAAATAAAGGAAATAAAAGAAATTTGCAGACTTCAGCTCCTTCTTTTGAATGTTCCTGCCAAACTTGAAATAGGGTTAGCTCAAATATGTGGGTTTTTCCAAGATTTTCCAAGATTTTCCAATAATATTATGAAATTATTGGATTTAATTGGATATAAACCCGATTCTCATGCTTCCTTGATATTTGAAATGATGAAAATGCAGGAAATTCAGTAGAAAATAATTTGAAATTCGGAATGGTGGTCAAAATGACCAAAATACCCCTAACTATAAAGTTATACCTTTAAAATCAGGGTTTTTTTGAAGGAAAACTTGGTAAAATTGAGATTTTGAAATTCGAATTGAATCAAATGGTGATGAAATGCAGTATGATACATGATGACATGCTGCTAAACACATTGGGACTGTAAAATCAGAATTTGGCATTTTGCAATTTATCCAAAATAACGAATTTCGCTTGTTTTTCGCTTGGATTTGGGTCCTGCGGGACCCTATTTTGGTATTATGGCTAATCCGAACCTCAAATGGATTCCAAATTGCACCAAATTCGGTATGAAGCATCTAATTACTCTGATAAACAGCCTAGAATACTAAAAATCACAAAATGATATGATTTAAATGCTAAACTTTAAAGAAAGTCCTAAAATGGTGGGTTTTGCCTATGGATCCGAACCAAATGCAATGCTTAATATGATAATGCAAGATTTACACCATGAAAACTTCTGATATTTTGCAGACTGTTAAAGGACCCGAAATGGAACATTTTTGGTTTTTACATCCTTGGGATTTGAGCCATGGTGAGTTCAATAACAGAGATTTAGTTCTGACAGACGTAAAAATCACCCTAATCTGATGTAAAATGCTAAAAAAATATAAAACAGCTATGGAAATTTATGAAACTAATCAGAGCTACTCACGACACCTACATGAACAACTTTCATGCTCATGACTTCGGCATTTGATCAACCGAAACATGGATAAAAATATAACTTTGTGTTCCTAAATTGACAGAACAGACCAATATGACCAAACAAAGAACTGACAAGAAAAATTCAAAGAAGGTATCAACACTGTTCTAAAAATCACAGGCTTTCAGATGAAAACAGAGGACACCTCGGACATAACTTTCATGTTTTACAGTTTTGGATTTGGAGCAACACACAAAGCGAAACCATAGCCCTAAGTCGATCCAAGATCTCAGAGGCCCAAATAAGGCTCTGACACGTGTCCCAAACTCTCGGATTTTTGTCAGATATAAAAAAACATCATAAAAATCTGAGAAAATCAAGTTAAAAACTAGACATTCTCCCGAGTTGAGAACATCTTTCGGATCGAAAATCGGATCTCTCATGAGAGATATCTCGATTTTACAAGTCGGCAAATGATTTTCAAAACCCATCCCGGGTAACAAAACCCGACTTGCCATTTTGAATGTTTACCGCAGTAAACAAAGTCAAATGCCTCCGAATTTTTGGCACAATTTTAGGGACACCAAAGA